>NC_090319.1:62314875-62625392 GCF_040869045.1 Eurosta solidaginis | reverse complement strand
CAGAGTCGCTAAGAGTGGATAAAACAGTTATACAAAACTTGATGCCGGGACACTCCAAAAGGGTTCGGTCATACGGACGGCAAAGAATAAAACGATAAAATTTCTTTGTTGCCTGTCATTTTAATTTGCAGAATTTTTTGAACCAGTTCTTAAAACAATTATTAGTCGTTTCCAAAATCGATAAACAGCTCCTTTATGCCAAAGCTGCTGTTTGGATGTTCCAAAAACGTGCTTCTAATTTCAGGTGGCATCATAATTGCGCGAACTGGTTTATGCTGTATAAAAACGTTCCAGGAATGTAGGAGGTTCAGAATTGCATAAATTTTATCTCTGCAGCGATGTTTTTTATGAGTCAAAAATTGTATTAAATCTATTCGGACGCTCCATTTTTTTTTTAGTAAGCCGTTGATTTAAAAAAAATCATAAATGGTATAGTCATATCGTACTATAAATGTGCAATATTTTGTCGAAAATTGTTATAGCACTTGCAAAATTCATTTTTCCAATTTCCCACCCAGAAATGAGAAAATCCGTTCAAAATAAATTTAGAAGAAATATGTATGTAATATGCAATTTTCAAAATGTGTTGGGCCTTTCCAATTTTTGACATCCTTACAATTTTTACTGGTTATATCTTTCGACAAACTGTTCATTGTTAAATTGTTTGTTCGTACAACCACCACTAAAACTAATTTTTACAAAAGGAAAATATTTATTACTTTCGAAGGCTTGCAAAGAATAGCATATTTTGAAAACATCTCAAACTTCTACATTTAAATGCTTTTTTTACTGTTATTTTGACGGAATATTACTATCGGGCCTGTTCTGGATTTCGATTCCAACAAATTTATTCGGAATCGGAATGGATTGGTGTTCTGAATATCGATTCCGATCAGACTTGGTCGATTTGAAAAGTTTAGCCTCTGAGCAGTCGGAATCGAAAGTAATTAGCCTATTAAGCACAGATAATTACATTATTTTTCCCACAAATAAGTTTTATTAAATTATTCATCTTATTTGTATGATCTATAACAACTTTTTGCTGGACTATTTGTTTATTTAGTATAACAAATCTTAATTTGAAAATTCCTATCAAAAATTTTCCAAACTGAACAAAGCGATTCTGGTCGAAAGGAAACCGACGTGTTCTCAATTTCGATCGATCGATTTTTGCGAGTTTTATGCACAATTGCACGTCTTCTTGCCTCTGCATTTCCGAAAACCACGGTTCTGGCATTTTGTTTAAATTGTTGCACAATTTTAATTTAACTAAAACCGAAATAAATAAAAACAGCTGTTTCGCTTGATTATCGACTCGAAATGAAAACGATTCGAAATCGACGTCGAATCGATTTGTTTCAATCGGAATTGAGAGCACCAAAAAGAAATCGACTCGGAATCAGCCTCATTTTACTTTTGAAAACAAGTCGGAATTCAGAACAGGCCTGAATATCTTAACATTTTGTTGCAACTGGGCCAAATAAACTCATCCTTGTATTCCGCAATCGAATTTGTAAAAAGTTTTCAAAAAAAAAATAATTGTTTCCGTTTTCATAATAGCTTTAAACTTTTTTTAATGCTGTTGAATGTTTATGGCTTTTATGCTGCCGTCCATAGCAGAAAAGCAGTAAATTTTAAAAAAGAAAATCGGAGAAAATTGAGTTTTTGTTTAGCAAATCTAAAATCTTCAAATCGAAGACCCTGTTTTATCTTTCATTGCGAATTTTAAATGCGTATTTATTTAGTTTATGATTGAACTGTAATCGCAGAAATTTATTGGCAATAAAATTCCTAAAAGGCAGTAAGGATATTTTACTGTCTTTTTGCAATGAACGGGAGTATGATGTTATAACTTGCACTTAGGGTCAGATTGTTGAATAAAATTTTGTGTTTCAGTGTTGAAGTATTAAAATTTTATATTAACTCCACACTGAAGAAATCACTAAAAAACACAGTAATAAATTCGATCGATTGAGTTTTATTTTTCTATAATTTTTTTTAGGTAATCACTAAAAAACACATCAATAAGTTCGATCGATTGAGATTTAGTTTTTTATAATTTTTTTTTTTTTAAGTAGCTATACTGAAAGAAAAAGACTGGTAAAATCGGGTCAATTCAACCGAAATGTCTGTAAATTGTTATCTATTGCAACAAGATGTTGAATCAACTACGCACAAATCGTTGATTCGTAATTGACCGTTTTAGTAGTCAAATGAACAAAAAAAAGTGGTTGCAACAGCTTTGTACGAAAGTACCTATGTTGCGGCATTTGCAAGGAAGATTAGTTTTCACTGAGATATTTTCATGGCAGAAATATACTCGGAGTGCTTGAAGAACAGTGCCGAGGGGCGACCCCGCTTAGGAAAATGTTCTTCTAATTGAAAAACCTTATTTCTAAAATTTTTATGTTGCTTTGCTCGGGGTGTGAACCCAGGGTCTTCGGTGTGGTAGGCGGAGCACGCTTCCATCACACCACGGCGGCCGCCATATACATACGTAAATATGTGCATGCATATACTACACAGCATACATAAGTACAAAGTAGAGAGCGCAGTGAGCGTAAAATTCTCTTTGAAATTTGCTCATGTATTGACTGTTGATCGCTGTTGAAATGACCAGTGCGATCAGTTGTGTTAACAAAAACATCAGTTAGATTGATTAGGAATCTGTAAATTTTACAGAATTTTGATAACTTAAGAGCGACAATTTCTCTTCTGTTGAAATGACTAAACTGCTTTGTTCGCTTGACAAAGAACTCGGTCGAATTAACCATAATTCGATCAATTTCACCGAATCTCCGTTAAGTCAAGAACAACAGAAACGATTTGTTGATTTTACTAGCACCATTTCTTTCAGTGTACATGTTTTTTAGCTGAAGATAAAACTTAAATTGATTCCATAGTCTCGCTTTTCTTGACAGACGACTTGAGTTAAAACAAATTTTTAACAAGTTATTTGTATTTTTTGTTTTAATTTGAATCAAAATTTAATATTTGTTATTTTTAGTTATTTATTAGGAAAAAATTTAAGAAATATGATTTTTTGTAACAGAAAAAAATTAGGATAATAATAAAAAATGTTTAACAGTTCGCAACGGAAAACCACGTTACTTTTCTGAATTTATTATTTATGAATTTTGTTTTGCGTCACTATTCATGCGGAAATTTCCAAACCCATAATAACAGTTTTTTTGTTATTCGTTCGGAAGATCTATTTTTCTTCCTGATTTTGTGGTTTTTCATGTATTTTTTCGTCTTCCGGCCGAATATGAAGAAAACTATTTTTTTGGAATTCTTTTTTGCTAGGAAAACTTCCGAATGAATAGAAACAACCAAAAAAATATAATAAATATTCACTTAAATTTGTTTAGCTTCGATTAGAAAATTAACTAAGAGAATCAGAGTTTTAGTTTGAAAACAGATAAATATGTATAAAAAATAAATTATTTAAGAAGAAATTATTGAAGAAAACAAATTTTAATTTGATCTTTTTACTCCAAAAAAGTATACATAAAAATCTATTGCTTTGAACACGTTTAAGAAAAAATCTTAAGATAGAATTTTTCAAAATAAATGAGATATTTTAAGATATTTTCATAAGTGATAATAACTATGAAATTTTCGATTTCTTTTTTTGATGAAGGCAATACTTTTTAGTCTTACTTCTTATGCAAACGAAAAATTTTGATATGATAAAGTAAATTTTATTCAACAGTTAATTAAATTTTTTTCTGATCTTTGAATATATTTTATTTTAAAGAATTACTAAACGATTTTGAGTTGGATTTTCGAAAATGTCAGTTGGAAATAAGAATTGTCAATTGGATTTTAGAAAGAATAAATGACGTTTTAAAAACCCTCATTGGATTTAGGAAAAAGTAAAAAAAAAAATTATTTTCACGCTGTTTTAAACCCAAATGCATTTCAAATTAATTTTCGAAATTCTAACGGACTATTGTTAAACCCAATTAACTCTTTCTAAAATCCAACGGAAAATGGTCTAGTAATTTTTTTAAAATAAAACATTTTCAAAGAACGAAAAAAATTTTTTTACACTGTTGAATAAAATTTCTTCAATCTAATCCAAACATTTCGTTTGTATAATAACTGAAACTGTTATTATTATTATATATTTAGGCATAAAATAATTTTAAGATTAACAAAGAAGAGCACTGCCTACTATGCTTTTCAGCTCAGAGAAAGAAATACAACTAAAAAGTATTGCCTACAGCAAAAAATGGAAATCGATAATTTCTTATTTTCACTTATGAAAATATCTTAAAATATACGAGTTAGTTTGTAAAAAATTTTATATAATCGTTACCTGAAGTTTTTCTTTAACGTGTTTAAAACAATGGATTAAGATACCTTCTTTGGTTTAAAAAAATAAAATTTAAAAAAAAATAGTTTTTTTTCAATATTTAGTTTTTAAATGACTTATTTTTAATTTTTATTTAGTTTCAAACAAAAATTCTGATTTTCTTTATTTTGCTAAAACAAATTTTATTCAATAATTTTATTTTATTTTATTCATTTCTAGGAGGCAAGATAATTTTTTTATTTCACAAAGTTAAGTCCTAAAAACAAGAAAGTAATAAAAATTTAACACCAAAAACAATCAAATTATGTTTTGGATGGACAATATATAAAAAATATTTAAACAAAAATTCCATTCACAAAGTAATTTCAATTCATTTTCAACCAATCGAATATATCTCCAAGTGATTTGATTATTATTTTTGTTTTTTAATACAAAGAAGCCAAATCAGAAAATCGGGGTTTGATCACTCTCGATCTGCTTAGAAATTATTAAATTTAAAAGTAATTAAATTTTATTTTAGCTTTAATTTTTAAATTTTAAAGAATTGCTAGTCAGAGGTTGCGAACTTTCTAAAAAAATAATATTTTTTCGGTCAATAAGAATTAATTTTAAATAGTAGTGACTAATTTTTTCACTTGCAAAGAATTGATAGTCAAAACAGAACCGCGTTATTAAGCGCTCTCGACTTGTATAAAAAAAATGTTCACAAACTAATAATTTTTTTGTCTTCGATCCGAAAGGATTAAAATTATCAAAAGCTTAAATCATAAATTTTTTTTTTTCGAAAAATTATAAAGGGCAAGTAGTGCTGCTCGAAAACTAGTGAAATTTTATTTTCGATCAAAAATATATAATCTCAAAGAGTTTAAACTTATTTGATTATCTTTTTTATTAAAAAAAAATTATTACGTAAAAAAAGATTATATTTGTTTAAAAAAAATTTAACTCTAACATCATTGAATTTTCAATTAAAATCTGGTGTCTTATTCACATCACATTTCCACAAACAACAAAAAGATTACGACAAATTCATTTGTAATTTGAGTTTAGTGTAAACCTGTTTAATTTTTTATAATCACTTAATACATTTCAATAACATTTTTTTTTTTACAATGACACTCGCACGTACTCAACACCAAGCGTGCAACGCAACCAACAAACGCAGCGCGTCCTAGACGCATTTCACGCGCACTCACGCATTAGAGCTAAACGCCAACAAAAATTTCAAATTCGCCAATGTTCAAACGTTTACACTTCTTTTTTACCTTTGCATTGCAATTAAATTTATTTCACAAAAAAAAAAAAAAAACAAAAGATCGAAGCGGCATTACAAATTAAGTTGCACCAAAAATTTTTGGTTTTTTTTTGTGCTTTGACTATTTTTTTTTTAAATACTTTTTTATGTTTTTTTAAATAAAAGTAAAGACACACAAGCCTTTGCACTGTTAAGAATTAACACTTTCCTTTAAGTATTTGAATTATTCTTATAATTTTAACGTTTGACAATTTCCACTGTGCACTTTATATTCCGAAATTTGTTGCACGTACAAATTTTCTTATTTGACTCAACACTCAGTGCGCATTTGTTTGTATGAAAGTATGCGCGCACATATGAGAATTAACCAAATTCATTCACAATTTGTCTCGCACACGTATCCGCTTAAACGTTGTCATTCGAATGCGTGCTCTATCGCGACTGAACAGTTCACCCAATTCAATACCCCAATGCAGCCGCATACAAAACAGTTGCAGTCCGCAGTTCGCAGCAGCAGCAGCATAAAGAAAATACCAACAGAAACAGCATCAATGTTAAATGAATGTTGAAGCAGTCTGTCCAGAGTATGCCGAATTTTCTGTTACAACGCTGCTTTCGTTTACATGTCAATGTACAAACAGAATGACGAAGAGAATTTTATACAAATCACAGTGCATTTGACACATACAAACCAAAGAAGGTGTATTTAAAAATTTAAATAATTTCACCTTCTTTGGAAGTACCATACGAACATTTACAGTTTTCTGTGAACATCTTGTAACAAGATTTCTCTGTTATTATTATGTTTAACAAGTTTTCTGCATACGGCTCTGCTGACGCAGGCAGCGATTTGTGCATGACATGCTCTGCTCTGTGGCTTAACTTCAAAATGTTATTTAACAGTGCCGGTATTACAATGTGGTGAGTAATTTTGCAGCAACAAAAAGGGTTGCAGCAAGCTGTTAATATGCTATATAGGTGTATGTGTGTACTATGGTGAATTTAATCACTATAAAATATTTCCGCTTCCGCATTTAATGCCGTTATCTATTAGATGTGTTAGTAAGAGCGCAAGAATTACAGCTGTGTATGTACTTATTTGTTTTTGATTTGATTTTCATAGTCAACGGCAGTGCGTGCGCTCGTAATTAAACATTCGGTTTATTCTAAATTGCGTAAAAAATAAAAAAATTAGAAAACAAAAATAAACAATAAATTGGCTGCACAAAATGTACAAACGTACAAACACGTTGCTTTATAACTAACATGTCAACAAATAAAAAAAAAAAAACAAGAAACTAGAACGATAAGCCAAGTATGCGCCGTTTTGTCGTAGAGGCATGTCCATTGACGCCATTTAAGAAATGCAATAAAAAACCCAAAGATTACGCAGCAGCTCATCCAAGCGAGGGTAGGTCTCTAGCATTTAGCAATTACATCTTCCTTGTACAATTGTGCGCGTGTAACGGTCGTAAATAAAGCAATTGATAGTGGCAAAGTTACTGGGGCATTTTAACACCTTTATCATCATAAAACAAGTAACGACGGGACTGTCTTCCGCTGTGGCAAAGACTTCATACCTTTCATGAATGGGGCTGAACAATAATCTTATCCCGTTCGTAATCTCCAAATAATTGGATGTATAAGATAAGAAATATATAGTGAACAGATGTATATACCTAAACGATTTTTAAGATAAATATAAAGTAAAAAATAGCAAAAAACCCCCTTATCTGAACAATCGGTTGTATGGGATATATATTATATATAGCTCCGATCGAAGTGATTTTTACAAGAAATCTTCTATGATATATTAGAATATATATCACCAAGTTTCAAGAGAAATGGCCAAAAATCTTTCTATCTTAACGTTCGGTTTTATGGGATATATACTATATATAGCTCCGATCAAAGTGATTTTTTCAGAAAATCTTCTATGATATATTAAAATATATATCACCGAGTTTCACGTTTATACTTTCTAAATTGCGGCAGGAATGACCATAATCGTGTTATCTGAATGACCTGTTGTATGGGAGATATATGCATGTTATAGTTGTCCGATCCTACCGGATCCGACAAATGTCTAATATAATACAAAAATACATCCTTGTGCCAAATTTCAATGAGATTTCTCAAAATTTGAGGGACTAGTTTGCGTTCAAACAGACAGACGGGCGGACAGACGGACGGACATGGCTATATCAACTCAGTTCGTCGCCCTGATCAATTCGGTATACTTAATTGTGAGTCTATCTTCTATATTTCTCAACGTTACAAACAGCGGACCAAAGTTAATATACCATTTCATGTTCATGAAAGGTATAAAAATGGTTATATATGCTAGAACAAATTAATCGTGAGCATTAAAATTTTAGTGATAAGTTTGTTTACTTGCTAGGTCTCGTCAGTAACAGCAGGTGTAGGAAGTTCGAGCTGCAGGAAGAAACAGCTGAGCACGTTTTGTGTTCGTGTCCTGCGCTCGCCTGGTCCTAGGCTCCAATTATTAGGGGCAGCAGAGTTGTCAGCTGTCTAGGTAGCAATTAAGCTGGATCTGAGAAAACTTCTAGTATTTGCTAAGAGGACGGAGTTAATCTATAACATAAATCCTGGTACCTGAAGCTTCTGTTTGGTCGTCAAACATATTCTGGTAACTTTGTGGACACATTCGGTCTATGTGAGTTCTTTATTGACCGGCCAGTTCAACTTAACCTTGTTTACTTGCTTTGGATGTGTTAACATATTTTTTTTTTTTTATGGAGAAATAGACGCTATATAAACTGTGGGAAAGACGTGGGTTGATACTGAGTAAGGGAAGATGAGCTCGGAAAGCGTTAAGGGACCCTTTGCCTGCCAGTCGAAAGAGGCGACTAAAATCCACAGATCCGATGCAGTCGGGCTAGTACCGGAGTTTACCGGCTTCATATATGGCAAAGGGCCGCTGTGTAGATTACTTACTTACTAAATTGGCGCTAAACGGTTTAAACGTTATAGTTGTGCCAAATGTTGTATTTAACATTGTAGTACACACGAATTATACCGTTCCTTTTTCTTGAACTTAATTTAAGAACATTGTTCTCATTAATAGAACATTTGTTCATATTTTAAGGCCAGGTGTTCTCTTTTCAAGAAAATGGTTGTCAGTTCAAGAAAAACGTTGTTCGTTTGAGAACAGGTCGTTCGTTTTTGAAGAACAAAAAAGTAAGAACATGAAAAGCTTGAATTGAGTCCGGTGGTGCTGGATTTTAGAACGGCGTTTTTCTCTGAGTGAATGGGGGTGGTAACGGGAGTGAATTTATAGAACAGTTGGGTGAAACCCGCCAAGTAAGCAACACTGGGGTGCCAAAAATGAGCACGAAATTTAGTACAAAATATTAAAATATTCCCAAGCTTAGTCTTTAATATGATTTAGTTTTATTTTAGTAGGGGACTGCAGTAATAAGTTGGGTATATAATATAAATTGTTTGTGAAAGATTGGGAATATTTGTGATTCTCTAATATACACGTATACACATTAGGGCAGTTCTTACCTCTCATTTCTTCAAAAAGTAAAAACACGCTCAAAGTTTGAAGAATGTACATTATGTTTCTTATTGAAAACTGTTAAAACACATCGCACAGGAGACAAAGTTCAGATTTCGCTATAGAAACTAAAAAAAAATTAAAGTTAATTTTGTATAACTAATACTCAAAATCATATAGCGGAAGTATTACATGTCACATTAGTCTCCACCAGAAACAGTTAAGATACGTCTGGAAAGGGAACGCTTAATTTTGACGTCAACACGACGCGCATTAACAGTCTTCAATCGAGATCAAAATGTATGCCTAATATCTCTAAAGCAATCGATATCGCATGTATGTATTAGATTAGAAAGTCCTTAAATTTTTAAGAGTTTAAATAACTAAACTTGAATTTGAGTGTGCGACATTCCTTAACCGTGTTTAAAGGTTAAGATCTGAACAAAATCGTATGTTGAATTTTTGGGAACACCCTAATGTACACATATATTTTACGCAAAATTGGTCATTGAACTCTCAATATATTGCGAAATTGCGCAAATTTTTTCATAAATAAACGCACACTCACAGATTTATTTACATAAGTATATAGACGCAAGCGTACATATGTATGGAAGTGTGTAGTTGATAGTGCCTTCTTAAATCAATACACAATAGGTATACAAGCTTCTATTAATTTAAGTTTTTTACGCACCTGATAACATTTATGTCAAGTCTCTTGCTGTCATCCGGTGGCAAAATCCTGAGCCAGATAAATAGTTTTGCATGTAAATGCAACAACAATGATTTGAACCAGATAAATCCAGATAGAAGTCTGGTTCAATTTGTGAGCCAGATAATTTGTTAATTACTTCTTTTTAGGTTGGCAACGCGGCCTTTAATAAACCTACTTTTTCAAAAACAGATGTCACTGCTTATCCTTTCGCCGTATGAATTAAATGAAAAACACCGGCGACATCTGCCTATCACATTTTTCGTGTGCGAAAATTTTACGACATCTGCTTCTCAAGTCTCTCAATGATCCAGAGCATTCCCGTGAGAATTGAGCGTGAGCCGGAGCTGTAAAACTCACTGGAAGACGGCATCTGTATATTAGCTTATCAACAACGTATATGTGCGAATATAGTTGCGTATGGACATATGGATGTATGTACATTAAGGTGACTCATTAATATATGCGACTATGAAATTTGGTATTAAAACCGATAAATAGTCTCTCTGTGAAACGGTTAAGGTACAAATGGACCACAATTTGCTAGAATAGGGTAAATAAAGGGCAAAGTTGACATAGTTATAGCACCCTAGTCATAATTATATTTTTACTTATCCATATCAATTGGCATCAGTTATTGGTGCCTTAACCTAAAATTTGTGAAACTTTCATAAAAATGAAGAAAACGCAAAACATTACAAACATATTCCGCAAATAATAAGTTTCTTAGTCTAAACGTATCCACAACATTAAAATAGAATATACAAAAATTAATAAATTTACCAACTCAAATATTTTTAGGTTATGGATATAGCGAAAAAACAAAAACCTGTTGTTTGGCTATGGTATGGTTATGGCTAGGGCGTTATTGTATGGCACCATTCACAAATTACATTGATTTCCAAAAGGTTGGTTGGATCAGCTGTTTTATTTGGATATCAATACGTCAACTTTGCCAGAACTTTAAAAAATTCAAGATTTCATAACTTTATTGCATTTTAAAGCATTTTTAAATATTTTTTTTTAAAACTGTTAAGGTGAAAGTACTCTTTTGTTGAATATGCTTTTTGCAATAATTTATTTTATTATTATATTTATTTAGGCATAGAATAAATTTTAAAGCTAACAAAGAAAACCTATGCCTATCGGCTTTAATTTACTCTTTTATTTTCTTTATAAAATATTTAAAGTATAGAAAAAATTTTTTAATGGGCCCAGCTGATGCAAATCTTGAAAATTTTTCGAATTTTTTTCGCGGTGGTCTTAAAATACAATATCGGTTTTCCCCAACCAATTCGTTTCGATTTTGAATCCAAATCGTAGAAATCATTTTTCGCTGTTTTGGTATCCGTATAAAAATGTTTCCACTTTCTTCATTGTTCTACAAATGTTTTTAAATGCTAAAACTGGAACATGGTCATTCATTTTCTAATAGAAAACTATCTTTTTTCGCTGTCGGCTAGTCATCCTAATGTACATAAACGTATCCAACTATAAAATCACCGAATATTTATTGTTTTCATTCAAAGTACTTGTTTACTAAATATTCTAATTGTGGTTAATTCCATATTAAATGGACCAGTGTTTGGAATCGGTATATTTTCATTTGAAGAAATTATGAAATACACTCACGAGCAAAAGTATGTAATATGATCTTTGTTATATAATACTAACAACGTGAGTTAACATTTTGTTAATTGAATTTTGCATTCTCCTGTAGAACTATTTTGGCTATAAAAATACTAAAAAAATTAGAAACGATCTAGACAATTTATAAAATAAGACGTGGAAGAAATTACCCATATCGTTCAAATATTGCATCTGGAAGCCGTGGAATTTTAATTTCAGAAGTCACTTTCTTGCACAAATAATTTTATTATTTATTATATATTAAGTCATACCACCACCCTGCGAGTCGCAAAAGAAAAAAATTAAAAGCTTAACAGGGTCCAAAGGCGGCAGGCCTAAGAATATGCCACAGCTAGGCTAGACAAATTTGCCGGCCTTTAAATTGGAATAGGCTGTCCACAAAAAGGGTTATCCTATCACTTTTACAACAAAAATGGGTATCTGGACATTGGGGCGGTCGTTGAAACGAGCAGGATACAATTCAAACGATACGAAATCGAAGCCTGCTTTGCCATGAGTATTGGACGGTTGATGGTTGGATACATTTATTAAACATTTTTTGATTACTGTAATCAACCATTGTTATTTCTAAAATTATTGATGTCAGATGAGACCAACGTAATCCGTTTTCAGTCTGATGGGTGATCTTGTTATTGGTTCAATACAACAGGTGCAATTAAACCTCACGAACTCAAACAAAATTTTAAATTTGAAGGAGGTTGTATGATGATTCTTGGGTGTATTACACTTTTTGAGGTAGGGCCTATTGGCGAAATTGATGGCAGAATGAAAAAGGTACAGTTCCTCAATATTTTGCAAATGAGTTTCTAGTTGCAGTGGTCTTGTTTCAAACCGATCGGAAATTTAATAAGTTTTCCGAAACGTCAGCTAGCGCATTCAGCTAATTCTTCTAAGCGCATCCAGGAGTTTTGAGAACGTGTCGAAAGCATGGTACGCAATACCACTAAACTAAGTCCATAAACACTAAAACACTTGATTGAATGAAACAAGGGCTTCAAGGGGTTGATAAGCGCAACACATAGCTTTATAGCTACGGAGCTTCCGCAACCCAATTATCAACATCACTTACGCGACGGGGATCCTGTTACAAATATCAATGTATCATACACGTATTTAGCAGGCGAGGCTCTGGCGACCCCAAGTTCCTCATGGAACTAGAGGGTGGCTGGACGGTATGGGCTAGAAAGTTTAATTTGGTCATATTAATTGTTCCCGAGATGGTTTATTTGAACTTCCGAAAGTTATTTCTTAATATGGAATGGAGTAATGTTTCTGTGTGCGTTAGCTTGGAGTCACCAGCTTTGAGTTGCGCTGCTTGTTAATATTTACAATGGCTTATGTCTCCCGTCAAGTTGTTCTGGGCGATTCTGATTTTCGGACTAATAGAACTTTTGAAAAAAGTTTAACTATGTTTTCATTTTACAAAAAATCACTGTATAATGTGCTTTGCACATAGAGTATATTAACTTTGGTTGGATAACGGTTGGTTGTACAGGTATAAAGGAATAGGGATAAATATACCCTTCTACACTCAGAGAAAAACGCCGTTCTAAAATCCAGTACCACCGCACTCAATTCAAGCTGTTCATGTTCTTACTTTTTTGTTCTTGAAAAGCGAACGTCCTGTTCTCAAAACAACAACCTTGTTCTTGAACTGACAACCATTTTCTTGAAAAGAGAACGGCTGGTCTTAAAATATGAACAAATTTTCTATTAATGAGAACAATGATCTTAAATTAAGTTCAAGAGAAAAGAAATGGTATTATTCTTGTGCACTAAAATGTTAAATACAACATTTGACACAAGTTATCAAGCAGTTGTTGTAGCCCAGCGGCTACGATATTGCGGTTGCGATCGTGTGGCGCAAGTTCGATCACCGTCAAACTATGAAGTTTTTTATATTCTGTTTTTTTAACTCTTACTTTTCGTTCAGTTCCACTCATATATGCACAGCTAATTCTCAAACTTGTTATGAAATGTTTTAAGTATATATTCAGATTGCATCAATAAAAAGAAAAATTTCTCATTAAGAGAAAGACATGAAAAAATGCATGTTATGTGTTTTTTCATCTTTTGGTCTTTAATAATAGCTTTTTTGTTATTAATATTTTTTATTAATTACAAAAAAATTATTATTAATAAAAATAAATAATTGAATTGAGTATCAAACATATTTCACTTAGCAAGTTTTATTGTAAGAGGAAATTTTGAGAAAATTTTTTTTTTTGTAATAGGTCGTGCCACGCCGTTTTTCCGATCAAGCATTAAACAACATTTCTAGAGCCTCAAAAAGAATAAAACGCTTGTAACAAAATTCGAAAAAGCTATTTATCTGAAATGAATTGTACAATTGAAACTCACGCTGAACATGGAATGATCGGTTACACACACCCGAATTAAGACTGTTTTTCCTTGAAATTCAACTAAATTTAGTTAATCCATGGCAATTTTAAAATGGAGTTACCCACTTATCTACATGACATTTTAAAACAGCAAATGCTTGAGTGAAAGCTAAATCAAGTCATATCTATTGTTAAAATTTTTGCAAACATTTTTGTATGCCCAGAATGCGTGTTTAAAAAAAAAGCAAATATGTTAGTAAGACCTTGGAATGTACAAATAAATACACTACTGTTCATATGAATGGACGTGAATATATTTTAGCTCTTAGATCAAAAAGCTGCTGATATCTTGAAGGAAACATATTATTAGGTTTAGTAACATAGAAGGAGGTACAATAGACCAAATTCTTTAACATCCAATATTAGGAAAACTTAAGGTGAAGGGTGTTGTTTGTTGCTTCAAGCACCATGTTTGAAATCAAACTATGCAATTTCTTCGAACTGTGAAACTTTTTCAGTGTAGAAAGACAGTGTAGAAAGACTAATAGCTTAGAGTTGCCCAAAATTTTTAAATGATAATTTCAATTTTGTTAGCCAATTTTTTTTGCACTAAAATTTATTTGGGCGCCTTGTCATCTTTTTGAGAATGATTATACGCAGCCGAAATTGTTTTGTCTCAAATCAAAGTTGACAGGGAATGAGAGAGAGAAAACTGTTTACATTCCTTCACTTTTCTTGTTGAAAACCAGAGAAACTTTGAAGTTATAGAAAATCCCAATGACGAGCAGCAAAGGAAGTTGTCAAACGGCGATAGGTAATTCACCCAATACCTGACTGTCGCAAAAAATTGATAGTTCAACTAGTTAAATTGTAATTACTATTTAAAAAAGGAGCTGAAAAACAATGAGTCGCAAAGGAGTATGAGTTGAACTGTCCCCTTTTGTTTGAGCATGTCCTATGAAGAGACTAATTGTATCCATTTATACCCGAAAGGTATCGATAGAACCAACCACCTTTGTACCCATATGGTATGAGAACATATGAAAACCAGTCCCTTTATGTTCAATAAGGACTCAAATAGGGAGCAGTCGCATTTTTCATTGCAGAAACACAATCGAAGGGTTGCCAAGCGACCATATCTATTCGATGAAAGTTGTTTGCCCACTTTTCAAAAAGAAATAAAAAATATACGGAAATTTAACCCTAATTCCGGCGTAGTCGTTAAGTCCTAGTAATTTAGGATCGGTATAGATCTCCGAATTTTTCTTAAATAATTCGATGCAATCACCTGTAATACTTTTTATTTTACTCATTTCTTTGCCGTTTTTTTACTATTCCTTAAAATGGGCGGCATATGTAGATTTCAAACTGACTAATCCCAACTCCACCCGAAAGGGACTAATGGGGATCAATTATGCCCAACTGTAGACAAAAGAGATCAATCGGAGACCAATCTCTTTAGGGATTAAGCGCACGATTTTTTGCAGGGATATCTCACACACACACATGTAGTCATCAGCCGAAGTAGTTACTCACACATTCACACGCATATGGATATAAACTACAAATATACATGTATATAGCTGGTAACATAGCATGAGCTGCCACTGTTCGCGAATTTACTAGACCTTATGAGAAATGGTTGAACGAGGAAGCCGAGTGTATAAAAACAGCGCAAGCTGAGTAATAACTAATCAGTTTGATTTAAACACGCTATTGTGAAGTGAAGTATAATTGTACTATCCCCAAAGTAGTCTAATGAAGACCATTTGCAATACTGAATATTTGAGTGATTTATTCAACAGTTTAGCGATTCGAACGTTAGCAGAAGGTTTGAAATAATCGGCATTCCCCAAAATTCGTTACAATATATACGACCGATCTTAGCGATTTTTTCAGATAACAATGTATGTCTTATATGTAAAATTCCTGTGGAATTTTATCTACTGAAATGAGGAAAAATTACGTAAAACATTTTATCTGAACAAACGGTTGTATGGGATATATATTGCATACATGAGGGCTCCTGAAAAATTTTTGAGACAAAAATGTATTCATTATATGTAAACATCCTGTGAAATTTCAATCTTCTAGCTGGAAGGAGAAATAAATGACTAAACTATTTCGAGTTAAATTTCCCCAGTGGTGAATTAATTACCCGCGATTGGATAGTTTACTGTGTCCACTGTTCGTTTTTTGGGTGGATCTGTTGCCAAAGTGCTATCGGTTTGTTACCGATAGTTATCGATTTATTACCATCGGGTTGCCATGCGAACTATTTCTTATCGACAAGTTATCGATTTATTATCCACGTTTTATAACTTTCTCTCGATAATAAAAGTAAACTATGAGTTATCGATGTTCATCGCCGAGTCACCAGTTTTATATTAAAGAGGTATTTATTTGATATCGAGAAGATATTTGTTAACAAAGTGTTGTCAATTTATTTTCGGAAAGTTTTCGATTGGCTGTCAAAAAGTTATGGATTTCATATGGAAAAGTTATGTTTCTAACCAATTTGGTTTATTGTCGACGACGCGGTATGAAAGGTCCGATGAAACCTCAAATATAAAATCGATAATACATCTACAACACACCGATTACAAGCCGAAAATCAACCGACAATAATAATTTGCTACCTATAGTTAGCCGAAATATTTGAGGCACACATGATTTAATTTTTTTTATAAAACAAAATCTGAAACACCCTTTGGAAAAAAATTGTTAAAAATCGTTGGAATTTTTTTTTTTTTAAGTTTGCAATTTTTTAGACTAAAATTTAAAGTTCTAAATAAAAAATTCAAAATCTTTATGCAAAATTTCGATTAAGTGGCATATTATTGTACAATGCGTTGTATGGAAAATAATCAAGAAGAAGCAATCAGCTGTTGGGAGAATACCTGGTACTGAATTCGCTTTGCATCATTTATTACTTTTAGTTTTTATCAAAACGTGTACTATTTTATTCACCCCCCAAACACCTTTTTCACGCGTATTAAAAATCTTAAAAATCTACTCAAACTTGTAAACACTGTGCCGGTTACATAAAATTCGTATGAAGAGTTCTATGGCAGACTTAGCGAAAAATCCCAAACAATTATATTTTTCATAAAAATAGTTATTTCCTATTCACTAACTGGTAAATTATGGCAATCAAAAGAAACCGATATAAGTAAATCTATAAATAAATAAAGCCCACTATCATTAGGTTTGTACTTTAACCATTAAAAGTTGTCTCCAAAAGCTGATGGGAACAGATGGGTGTTTACACTCACCCATAACATCTTTTTATACTCAGCTGAGCAAAGCTCATAGAGTATATTAACTTTGTTCGCATAACGGTAATCCGTAACGGCATAAACTAATCGAGATAAATATAGATTTCTATATATCAAAATTATCTGGGCGAAAAAAGAAATTCATTTAGCCATGTCCTTCCGTCCGTCCGTCCCTCCGTAAACACGATAACTTGAGTAAATTTTGAGGTATCTCGATGAAATTTATTATGTAGGTTCCTGGGCACTCATCTCAGATCGCTATTTAAAATTAACGAAATCGGACCATAACCACGTCCAGTTTTTCGATATCGAAAATTTCGAAAAACCGAAAAAGTGCGATAATTCATTATCAAAGACGCCTAAAGCGATTTTGTACAATGGGCGTGGCACCGCCCACTTTTAAAAGAAGGTAATTTCAAAGTTTTGAAAGCTATAATTTGGCAGTCGTTGAAGATATTATGATGAAATTTGGCAGGAACGTTACTCCTATTTCTATATGTGTGCTAAGTAAAAATTAGCAAATCGGATTACGAACACGCCCACTTTCAAAAAAAATTTTTTTTTTTTTAAGTCAAATTTTAACAAAAAAATGAATATCTTTACAATATATAAGTAAATTATGTCAACATTCAAATCCAGTAATGATATGGTCCAACAGAATGCAAAAATAAAAGAAAATTTCAAAATGGGCGTTGCTCCGCCCTTTTTCATTTGATTCATCTAGAATACTTTTAATGTCATAAGTCGAACAAAAATTTACCAATCCTTGTGAAATTTGGTGCGTGCATATATTTTATAACGTTAACTGTTTTTGTGAAAACGGGCGAAATCGGTAGAAGCCACGCCCAGTTTTTACACACAGTCTTCCGTCTGTCCTTCCGCTCGGCCGTTAACACGATAACTTGAGCAAAAATCGATATATCTTTACTAAACTTAGTTCACGTACTTATTTGAACTCACTTTATCTTTTTATAAAAAAACGGCCGAAATCCGACTATGACCACGCCCACTTTTTCGATATCGAAAATTACGAAAAATGAAAAAAATGCCATAATTCTATACCAAATATGAAAAAAGAGATGAAACATGGAAATGGGTTGGTTTATTAGCGCAAAATATAACTTTAGAAAAAACTTTATAAATTGGGTGTGACACCTACCGTATTAAGTAGAAGAAAATGAAAAGGTTCTGCAGGGCGAAATCAAACGTCCTTGGAATCTTGGCAGGAATACTATTCGTGGTTCTGGGTCAACCTGGTCCACATTTTGGTCGATATCTCCAAAACGCCTTCACATATACAAGTAAGGGCTACTCCCTTTTAAAACCCTCATTAATACCTTTAATTTATACCCATATCGTACAACACACATTCTAGAGTCACTCCTGGTCCACCTTTATGACGATATCTCGAAAAGGCGTCCACCTATAGAACTAAGGCCCACTCCCTTTTAAAATACTCGTTCACACCTTTCATTTGATACCCATATCGTACAAATACATTCTAGAGTTATGGCGATAACCTGAAATGGCGTCCACCTATATAACTATGGCCCACTCCCTTTTAAAATACTCTTAATACCTTCCATTTGAAATCCATGTCATACAAGCACATTCCAGGGTTACCCTAGGTTAATTTTGCTAAATGGTGGTTTTCCCATATTTTGTCTCCAAAGCTCTCAGCTGAGTATGTAATGTTCGGTTATACCCGAACTTAGCCTTCCTTACTTGTTTTTATCAGATAATCGTTCAAATCTCAGTATACTTTGTATACCGCTTAACTACTTTAAGTACTTCAAAGTTTTATCAAATTTGACAAAATTTCTGTCTGCGGGTATTGTTGCTCTTTTTAAAAACAAACAATTAAGTAAACATGACACTTAACACAAAAGTCAATAACCAATTGTAGCTTATTTCTTTAGCCGATTTTTATTTTATAATTTAGTAGAATACTTGGTGGTATTTAAGGCACCCTCAAACCATTGACTTTCTACGAATTCCATGCCGCGGCATTATACAAAATTTAAAATTGGAAGAAAACGACTTAACGTAGAAGTGGCTTATTGAAGAATTTGACCATATTTATGAGACATCATAAATCGACAAGTCAATTGAATGTTGGCGTTATATTTTTACTTTACTCAATTTCACATCATAAGTACAAGGTGACACAGAAAGGGTTATGCAGTAATTTTTAAAATTTTTGAAAGCAATAGAGAATATTTTGGGAACACACGCAAAATAAAACTTAAAATAGTGCTGACGACTGAATGGTGAATCAGCGCATCCACCTTTATCTCAATATGTGTTTCTAAATCGATCTCTTTACCAACCAAACATAAGGAGTCAAAAAAGAGTCATAAAAGACACCTAAATCGGAGTATTTACACTTATTATGAGCTCATTTAAGAGCCCGAAATGAGTGTATTTCCCTTTTAGCAATGGTCGTTCGATATGAGTCTTTCTTCATACATTATGTGAGCCTAATATGAGTCCGATTAAACTCTTAGTACGCTCATAAACAGCTTATTATATGTTCCTTATATAATTTTTTTTCCCGAGTCAATTGTGCTTGATATAATGGGTTAGGATTGGCTAGATCAGGGTGGATTTTGAACGCATGTCTTTAAAAATAGGTAAGCATACCCTCAATATTGGTTGGAAAATAGGATATCCAGAAAAACCCTATAAAAATAGGGCAAACCGACGTCGGATCTAATTAAAACACCGGCTCGATAGACCAACCAGGGCATACCAAAGAGTCCGTTTTGCCCGAAATACTTACTTTGTTAAAATGCCGATTATCACTGATATGATTAGATAAAAGACTCCTATGTGATCACATTTCTGAGGCTCATATTTTTCACATATTTCGGACGCATATCGATTCCTAATTAATGAGCGCTCCGAGAATATTTGAGGGGTTAGAAAATTTGTTTGGATATGTATTATAACAAATTTTTCTCTATGACAAATCTGAGTTAAATCTCAAATATTTTCAAAAAATGTTTAATTTTGGTTAACATTGTTTGTTCCTTAATTTAGAACGATGCTTTAGAATACAAGAGAGGTAGGGTGTACGAAGTTTTCACGAATTTTAGGTTGTGTAAATATATACATATGTAGGTATACGTCCAGAAAACTGGTGTTTTTAGGTTAACTAGAGCTCATTTAGGGGTAAAGTTAAGCTACAACAAAGGTAAATTTGCCGGAAACAAATAACTTCGGCATATTGAGAAAAGCTTCGTCCGCATTCTGTCGGTAACAACCGAAAGTTATTGTTCTACTTTAGGCTTACCATCGGAAGCGAAATTACCGCACAGTCATAGGCTTGTTATCGGTTTGTTATCGCCGAACCCTCTGCTTTTTTACTGGTTTCTAATCGGTTTGTTATCGATGGTTTATCGATTTTATATTGTAGTTTTATCTGTAACTGTTTTATAACAACCAATTTGTAACGCTCTGATAACACGCCGACAAAAAATTGATAAACTTTAAGCAAACAACATTTAATTTTCGATAAATAATCTATAATCTTTCAATAACAAATCGATATGTTTGCGTTCACAAATCGATATCACGCCGACAAAAAATTTATAAATTTTAAGCAAACAACATATAACTTCGATTTCGATAACAAATCGATATATTTATCGATAATAAATCTATAACCTTTCGATAACAAATCGATCGCTTTTCGATAAAAAAAAACGATATTTACGGCTATGCGTCAAGTCCCAACTAGCTATGGTCCACTCAATTTTACGTATCTGATAAAAATTTTAGCATTACTTTGGGTAGGAAAGCTTAGCGCGCCCTATGGCTACTACAGCTGTTGAGCGAAGTGTGCGCATTCGAAGAAGGTATGGAGTAGGTTAGGTTAGCTAAGGTTGAGTGTCCGGGTGAGGAACACTACTTCTGGACGTTTTTAGGTTGGTTCGTTCCAGCTATTTAGACTGGGAGACTGGGCAATTGCGTATAAAGTGATTACATTTGGGCATTGCCCTTCTAACACTCCAATTACCACGAATATTTATACCCAGCTGTACTTGTACACAGGGTATTATGACTTTGATTGGTTAACGGTTGGTTGTACAGGTATAAAGAAATCGAGATAGATATAGACTTCCATATATCAAAATCATCAGTATCGAAAAAAAATTTGATTGAATATCTTCACCAAATTTGGTACACGAGTTTATCTGGATCCATAATAGATTGGTATTGAAAATGAGCGAAATCGGATGATAACCACACCCACTTTTTATATATACAACATTTTGGAAAACACAAAAAACCTGATTATATAGTAAATAATACACCTAGAATGTTGAAATCTGACGTGTGGACTGATAATGAGACTCTTGATAACAATTTTAAAACTATTTTTAAAATGGGCGTGGTACCGCCCACTTCTGATAAAAAAAATTTTACAAATATTATTCATCATAAATCAAAAATCGTTTAACCTATCGTAACAAAATTCGGCATAGAGGTTGCCTTTACTATAAGGAATGATTTGAAGAAAAATTAACGAAATCGGTTAAGGACCACGTCCACTTTTGTATAAAAGAATTTTAAAAGGGTCGTGGACGAATAAAATAACCTATATCTTTTCAAAAAAGAGCTTTATATCAATGGTATTTCATTTCCCAAGTGGATTTATAACAATAAATAGGAAAAACTTCAAATTTTAAAAAATGGGCGTGGCACCGCCCCTTTTATGACTAAGCAATTTTCTATGTTTCGGGAGCCACAAATCGAAAAAATTGGTTCAGAATAGAACCATATGTATGTGTATTATTGCGCAGCCTTGTAACACTATTAAGCACACAAAACAAACAACAACAGCATTTCAAGTGTACAGCTGGATATTTAATGTTCGGTTTCACCCGGACTTAGACTTCCATACTTATTAATCTTTGTATACCCTAATGCCACCACCGATCGCTTGGGATCAACAGCGGGCCAGAAAGACCTGCTTTGTTGGTTCGAAGCCTACTTGTCCAAAAGCAAAGAGCAAGTGGCCCGTGAAACCCCAAATTCTTCTCGGGACGAAACGTTCAGTTCGCCGCCCCAAGAGATCAGCCGGACAGTTGCCGAATATATCGTCCTACAACGTTGGACCAAAGGAGAACGGTACGGTATTTCTGGTATTACATTGCAGCCACCCAAACTTATCCAGCTTCGAGGCAGATGTGAGCAAGCTACCTTGTACGTTACTTTGAACCGCATATGTTTGCCACATGTATTCCAACAAATCTCATCGTTTCCTTGCTTATTATTGATTCAGGAAACACCTCCGAGGGAAGTGTATTCATGATAGGTTTAGGAAGCCTTTTCCTGAGTATCTTCATAAACCACCCTCTATTCTTCGAAGTAGTAATTAAAATTATTTGTCCAGTTTTTTGTTTTAAATTTGCGGTTATTTTTAAGTGTCTCGGTGAAAGATCTATAAAAGATTTATTGATATAGGCTGGAAGAAATATAGAGCTGGGCTAAAGCCTGGGTAGATGAAATTAAATTACATTACCAATTACATTGCTCAGTAATTATAAAAAGTAATGCATTCCTTTTCTCCACAGGAATGGCAAAAGTGCGTTTGAACTTACCATTCCATTCCTCGAAGGAATTGTGAAAGTAATTGAAAAACTTCAAGTCTATTCGTGTATAAAAACTTACGCCGGTTGATGTGGGTGACCTTTTGGGGCAGTAACTGTGTGGTAACTGAAGGCATTTGTAAACACCAAGGAATATAAAATCCTTATCCTCTTCATTATCTTAGCAGTAAGTAGTAGTAAGGGTATCCTCTACCCTCCTCTATCAAAGGTGGGTTGCTATATGGGCTACAGCACGCCAGTGATTGCAAATGCTATGCTATTCTGGAGTTTTTCATTTTCGCCTTGTAATGTAATTGGAAAATTTTCAAAAACATTTTCAATTCCTTTCGAAAGTATTGCCACAGAAATTTAATTTGCCTAAAGTATTTTTTTTTTTTTTGTGTTTTTTTTTTTTTTGTAATAAGAAAAGCAACTCTTTCGTGCTCGAGCCTCAAAAACATAAACTACTTTTGATATTTTTTTTTCTGAGGAGCTGAAATGTTAATCAATTCCTTTCCTGAGAAGGAAAAGAATTGATTACTTTCCTCAAGTACTGGTAATATGGAAATGACGGTAATTTAATTCCTAAGGTAATATTACTTTCCAGCTCTGAGCTAAGGCAAAACGAAATTTTTTCTCTATTTTTGTTCCATACCAAATAAATACAACAAACCCCTGAAGAAGCTAATAAACATACGCGAAGCGTTGGGGTTAGATCAGATAAGCCTACCAAACTAATTTAAAAAAATAACAAAATGAGCTTTATTTAAAAGTTGTTGTTGTTTTAGCAGTACTTCGCCCCATCCAATAGGCGCGACCGATCACAAATTGTCATCAATATATTTTAACGGGAGTCCAAGGAAACTTGCTGTTTCAAAATTGGAGAACCGCAGTGGAAGGGGTGCTAGAAGCGTTGATTCCACATTGCAATTAAAGGTTGGTGTCATTGCAAGCAGGGCATGCATTATGTATGTCGGTGTTGATTCTGCATAAGTAAGAGTTTAAGCTGTTACATTATTCCGATCGAAGTTGAGCTAGAGGGACTACCTAGGGAGAGTGCGTTCCTATTCTGCGATTTTTTTAAGAACTGGGTTCGCCGGGCAATTCCTGGCATAGCGGTCCGACGCCTATGCTTGTGGATATGAATTCTTAAGCCCCTGGGGGGTGTAACCTTTTCAGCCTACTCGATTTTATATAAGTTTATTATGACTTCTTTGTTTTAGGCGTAGGTTTTTCCTTAATACATGAGTTTTTGTTTTTATACTCAGCTGAGCAGAGCTCACAGAGTATATTAACTTGGTTCGCATAACGGTACTCCGTAACGGCATAATCTAATCGAAATAGATATAGACTTCTATATATCAAAATGATCTGGGTGAAAAACGAAATTCATTTAGCCATGTCCGTCCGTCCGTCCGTCTGTAAATACGATAACTTGAGTAAATTTTGAGGTATCTTGATGAAATTTGGTATGTATGTTCCTGGGCGCTCATCTCAGATCGCTGTTTAAAATGAACGAAATCGGACTACAAGCACGCACACTTTTTCGATATCGAAAATTTCGAAAAACCGAAAAAGTGCGATAATTCATTACCCAAGACGGATAAAGCGATGAAACTTGGTAAGTGCATTGGCCTTATGGCGCCAAATAGAAAATTAGAAAAACTTTGGACAATGGGCGTGGCACCGCCAACTTTTAAAAGAAGGTAATTTAAAAGTTTTGCAAGCTGTAATTTGGCAGACGTTGAAGATATCATGATCAAATTTGGTAGGCACGCTACTCCTATTACTATATGTGTGCTAACTAAAAATTAGCGAAATCGGATGACGAACACGCCCACTTTTAAAAAAAATTTTCTAAAGTCAAATTTTAACAAAAAATTTAATATCTTTAAAGTATAAAAGTAAATTATGTCAACATTCGACTCCAGTAATGATATGGTGCAACAAAATACAAAGATACAAGAAAATTTCAAAATGGGCGTAACTCCGCCCTTTTTCATTTAATTCGTCTAGAATACTTTTAATACCATAAGTCGAACAAAAATTTACCAATCCTT
Source organism: Eurosta solidaginis (assembly GCF_040869045.1). Taxonomy (NCBI): domain Eukaryota; kingdom Metazoa; phylum Arthropoda; class Insecta; order Diptera; family Tephritidae; genus Eurosta; species Eurosta solidaginis. The sequence goes on along the minus strand of NC_090319.1, from coordinate 62,600,654 downwards.
GGGAAATTTGGTAGGAGGGACACAGAATCTATGACGATAACTGTTTTCTGTGAAAATGGGCGAAATTGGTTTGAAGCCACACCCAGTCTTTATACACAGCCGGCCGTCTGTCCTTCCGCTCGGCCGTTAACACGATAACTTGCGCAAAAAAAACGATATATCTTAACTAAACTTAGAGATGAAACATGGTAATTGGATTGGTTTATTGACGCAAAATATAACTTTAGAAAAAACTTTGTAAAATGGGTGTGACACCTACCATATTAAGTAGAAGAAAATGAAAAAGTTCTGCAGGGCGAAATCAAAAGCCCTTGGAATCTTGGCAGGAATACTGTTCGTGGTATGACATATATAAATAAATTAGCGGTACCCGACAGAAGATGTTCTGGGTCACCCTGGTCCACATTTTGGTCGATATCTCGAAAACGCCTTCACATATACAACTAAGGGCTACTCCCTTCTAAAACCCTCATTAATACTTTTAATTTGATACCCATACCGTACAAACACATTCTAGAGTCACCCCTGGTCCACCCTTATTGCGATATTTCGAAAAGGCGTCCACCTATAAAACTAAGGCCCACTACGTTTTAAATAATCATTAACACCTTTCATTTGATACCCATATCGTACGAACACATTCCAGGGTTACCCTAGGTTCATTTTGCTAAATGGTGATTTTCCCTTATTTTGTCTCCAAAGCTCTCAGCTGAGTATGTAATGTTCGGTTGGACCCGAACTTAGTCTTCCTTACTTGTTTTTTTTGTATGTCGTACCTATATTTGTTATAGCTGAGAATCTAAGAATAATATATTTGATTTGATTTAACAAGCAAAACGCCTATAATTGTCAATATTCTTACAAATCTACTAATATAAAATACAAACATGTAACAAGAATCTCATTAAGTACATACATATTTATCTAAATACCAAACACCAACAATTCCCAGACGTTGGAAACAAATTTCCATGAATTTTGCCGATACTTACCTACCTTCATATCTATAAAGTTGTATTTCTTCCCACATCTACTTCTGGTCTCTTGAAAAATGTAAAGATGATGAAGAAAGTAAGTGTAAATCCTGTTGCACTTGTTGTTTGTACAACATTCATTTCGTCATAATCATAAATTACGAAAGGAGAGCCAGCTATTAGTTGTGCGTTTTTTACAAATCTTTATTACAAAAATCTTATCAGAAGATTATGTAAATAGTTAAATAAAATCTTTATGAAATCTGATTAGACAAAATAAGGATGTAACGGGAGTGAGTTTACCGGAATCGAAATTAGAACCGAAATCGGAAGGGTAAGCATGGTACAAGATACATTTACATATTCAATGTGAAGATGGTGACGAAAAAACTAAGACAGGTTAGGTTTGCTGAGCTAAATATAAGGAAAACTGTTTGGAATGCGTGAGTTTGCTTGTTATTTTGTTATTTTCGTTTACCTGCACAGTCGTGTGTACGTTTCATTCGCTCGTACATACCCGATTTCAAACATTTGAAACCAAAATCAAAAGTCTAAGACCCGGTTTTTCAGTACAAGTTCAACTCAGTTTGTCAGCTAAACTACGATTAAACTTATTCTGCAATTTTTCAGTATACTTTAACTGTAGTTTAAGCTGAGCTAAAGCGGACGATCTGGCACGGTTAAACTCAAGTTAAACTATCGGTGATTTGCCTTCGTTTGAAATGGCGTCGAATATACCCAACAAGCATTTGGGCTTGAGTACCATTAGAGCTCATGCTGATAACTAGCATACCTCTAAAATCTCAAGAGTTGTTACGAAACAGTGGCTTGAGAATCATATCATACTCAGCAAAAGATGGAATTTTTTATAAAGCGAAACATGCTATTACTTAAGTTGAAAAAATGATCGATCCCAACTTGTGGTTCTTTGACTGGACTTAAGTGGAAGATTCCAATACTACAGTATTTTCACGAAAATAAAATAAAATATATATAATTTACTTATTTAGCTTCATTACTACTATCTATCAGGTGTTTATTTCTCACAATAAATAGCTGTTGGCTTTGGTAGTACCACCTTGGAGATTTTTTTTCAACTTACCCTCAACTCGATATCCAATGTAGGATATCAACTGGAGAAAAATGTCGAATATTCAGTTGAGAACTGAAATTTCTCAAAATCTCTCATAGGTTGGATAATAATTTGAAAATGCTAATGACGTTGGAGATCAACTCGAAAACTATAAATTCTACAAAATTTCTCAGAGGTCGGATAGTGATTGGAGAATGAAGTTGGACTTGAGAACTACCTGGTTTAAGAATATCTAGATAACGATGTTGGATATCACCTCCGGAAAATTTGTACGGTAAGCAAAATCCAGCTGTTGTCTTATCTACAAATTATCTAGATAATAAAATACAAATGTTGCGTATAAAAAAGCCTACCCAAAGGCGGCCTTAAACTGTGACTGAAATACTGCTCAGTCGTTTAACTGGAGTTTAAATTTTACTAGAGTTTAAGCAAGCTTAGTTTAAGCTTAGCTTAACCAACTACTGATAAACCGGACCTTAATAAATCGGATGTTCCGATTTTTCTATTTCATTACATCACTAAGGCATCCACGCAATAAGGGTATAAACTTTGATTGTACAAATGTACCATATACATATGTATTTACACTGTACACAATTTCATAGTTAAAAATAAGCAACTCTATTGTGTGTTTTTCATTAGAGTGCGTGGAGATGGCAGTCCCGGATTTTGTTAAACTAAATACCGAACAATTTTAGTTATAACGATACCACTGAAAATATTGAAAATCTAGTCAAATGTAACTCTTTCCATATTAAATGAAATCGTCTGCAATATAAATGAAACGGTTTTTAGGTAAAAGGAAACCTTTTTCAGTCAGATGAAAACTTTTTTTTTCCAGTAAGCCGAACCTTTTTCAGTAAAATTAAACCTTTAAATTCACATTAAACCCTTTTAAAGTAAAATAAAATCATTTTCAAGTCAGGTGAAACCTCTTTCAAGTGAATCAAATCAACCCTATTTCCAGAAAAATTTTACCTTTTTCAAATTCAAACACGCCTTTTTCTGGTCAAATAAAACCGTTTCAAATCAAATTGAACCTTTTTCTAGTAAAATTAAATATTTCTCAAGTCAAGTTGACCTTTTTCAAGTCAAAAAATCATTTCTAGTCAAAAGAAATGCACGTCAAATGATATATTTTTCAAGTAAATTAAACTTTCGATGCAATGAGAGTTTTTTCAAGTCAAAAAATGCCTTTCAAAGCCAGAATAAATCCGAGCCAAACGAAAACTCTTTCAAAACAATTGAAATGCATTTTAAATAAAGTGAAACCTTTTACAAGTATAACGAAACCTTTTGCGAGTCAAGTAAAATCTATTTAAATTAAACCTTCTCCAAATCTAATGAAAGCTTTTTCAGGCCAAACATAACCCTTTCCAGATAAATAAAACCCAAGTCTAATGAAACCTTCAAAACGCTTAACGAAAAATTTTCCGTATCAAGTAAAACCTTTTCAATTCAAATTCAATCATCCCAAAGTCTAACTAAGCTTTTTTTAGTCAAATGAAACCTTCCCAGGGTAAAATAAAACCTTTCTCAAATAAACCTTTTCACATGAAATGAAATATTTTTGCAGTCAAATGAGCCTTTTAAACCTAAATGTACAGGTTTTATCTTACAAGCAGACTTTAGAGGATAGGCCAAACAAACTGTAATTGAATTAGTCTCAATGATCATTCGCTGCGTGTTGTCCATTCTAATGAGGAAAAGAATCAGTCTGCAGTTAGGAGAGAAAACAGTCAGCTGGGAATCTATTGTGTCTCTTGTAAACGCTGATCATAAATAAGCTTATTCAGCTACTGGAAACCCATGGGGGTATGCATATGACTAAGGAATCTGGATTGAATGGATGCATAATGAAACTATATCCGGTGGCATGCAATAAGACCTGCGCATCATGAAAGAGTTCGTGATGCCAAGCGATTATGTATCAACCCTTCTTAAACAGCAAAGGCTTGATTTGCATGCGCTCGACTTTAGGCCTCCCCTACTAGACGCTCAAGAAGAATGCCACCATAAGTCGGCTGACATCCCGAAACTGCTCTATCCCATAACACCCTATTTCATAATTAATTTTAAAAATAGTGATTTATTAAATAAATTGCATCGATAGATGCGAAGAGAACTTACCTTACTGATACACTGCCTTAGTGGGAGTACCTCCCTTCAATATTCTAAAGGAGCAGAAATTCATGCAATGAAAGTTTACAGGAGGGAGCTGCAGTCTGCCATATCACCTAAGTCTCCACTTACAATAATAATATTGTACTACTTCACCAAAGAATTCCAATCGTGCTAATTAACGAATTTTGTTAGTATTCGATGCGAATCATAAGCATCCCGAAACTTCGGGAGTAAAAATAAATTGTACTTACCACAGACCCAGCAAACTAATCATTGGTAGGTATGCACCTACATGCGTATGTATGTTTGTAACATACTCGTGCCAAGTGTTTCAATGTTTTTCGTTCTTATTTATTTAATTTTTTTGGTATACCGCGGAAATGCTCCTAGCGGCGATTTCAATGCCTCTAAAGATTAGGCACTAAATGTAAGAAGTGTGGCCTTAAAATGGTTGTGTTTGTGGCCCATTGCGGTGTGGTTGTGTGAAAATGTATGTGTCGTGGTCATTTCTTTCCCAAATTTTAATCCCGCATTTGTAATATTTTGTCCAAAAGTCCCCAAAATTTTGAATTAGATAAAGAAGAATATGAAGATGTAAATAAAGTTGAAGGTGAAGATGAAAATGAATATGAATATGAAGGTGGAGATGGTCAAAAGCTGAAAATGAAGATGAAGATTACGATTAGGCTGAAAGTGAAGATGAAAATAAAGATGGAGATGAAGGTGAAGGTTAAGATAAACATGAAGATAAAGATGGTAAGAAGATGTAGATGAAGATTAAGATGACGTTCGGAGAAGACGAAGACGCAAATGGCGATGAAGATGAGGGTAAACATGAAGATGAAGATGAAAATGACGGCGGAGATGAATACGAAGAAGAAGGTGAAGACGAAAATGAAAACGAAGATGAAGGTTTACTACTTTCCTAAATTTTAATCCAGCATTTGTAATATTTTGTCCAAATGCCTGACAAATTTTGAATTAGATAAAGAAGAATATGAAGATGTAACTAAAGTTGAAGGTGAAGATGTAAATAAATATTAATATGAAGGTGGAGATGGGCAAAAGCTGAAAATGAAGATGAAGATTACGATGAGGCTGAAAGTAAAGATAAAATGAAGATGAAGGTGAAGATAAAGGTGAAGATGACGATGAAGATGAAGAGAAAGAGAAATATGACGCGGCGAAAATGTAGATGAAAATGAAAACGAAAGCGCAAAAGGTGAAGATGAAAGTGAAAATGAAAGTGACGGCGGAGATGAATATGAAGATAACGATTAAGATGGAGATGAAAATGAAGATGAATATAAAGATTATGATTAAAATAATGAAGATTGTGAAGATGGAGATGAAAATGAAGATGATGATTAAAAGGAAGATAATGAAGAAAGTGAAGATCCAGTCGAAAATGATGATGAAGTTGATGACGAAGGTTAAAACTAGCAGAGAATGTAGGTGACGGTAAGGATGAGGATGAATATGACGGTAAAAGTGAAGACGAAAGGGGAGCAGAATATACATATATGGATTTTATTTTCGTTTTTGTTACTGTATTTATTGTAAAAGTTTGTTTTCCTTAGATTTTTTCAAAATCATCATAAATAATATTCCTTTGATGCCAAACTCACTTCCATCCACCCAGACATCATCGCCAATCGCACTGCTATGATCTCATTTCAGTCTAAATCGCTGACAATTTCACACTTAATAAATTGCCAATAATTTGATTAAGTCGCAGACACATTCACCAAAACGGATTGAGAATTAACTGAAATCTGAACTGAAAAAAAAAATTTAAAATATTAATACAAACATATTACTGTCATCAGCAGACCATAAAATTCAAGTTCATTGCCGACGAATTGCTGATCAAAAAGCAAAAACCAACACGCGAAAGCCAGAAGTTCGAAATGCATCATCGCCGAAAAATTACATCTAAGGGAAATAAATATGAGCCACAACAGCGATATTTCAACGCATCATACAATCTCAATTGCAGTGCGGACCCACAGCAAAGCAATGCCAAGTCAAAATGATAAATAACTATCATAAATTATAACTTAATTAATTTAAGATCAACGAATATTAATAAGATTTCGGTTTATGCACAAATAAGCGAATGCTGTGCGCTTTGAGCAGGTGGTCGGTGGTCGGTGGTGCACGGAGTTGTGTGTGTATGGCGGAAGCTTGCGACTCACAAGTGAATTTGTAGTGCGCGGTGGTCGAATTCTTAAAAAATAAAAAGAATTTATTTATCTGTCATTACAGTGCACACAAAAACACAAAAATGTATATTTACATAAAGACAATATAAACAAATGTGCAGTCGATAGGAATTAGCTTTACTTATTTATGTGGCATATCAAACATGGCGCCGCACGCTTGCCACCCGTTGCTGGTTGCATGCCACAATTTCTTTTAAGATTCAAGTAAAAAACAAGTGGAAAGCTGGAAAAAAATTTTGCGGAAGAGTGTAAGAATTTATTTTCAATAGTTTTTTTTTTATTTCACTGCGCAGGTCAAATTCAAATGGGTGGCTATCTGAGGCACGTTTGTGTTTTGCTTTCGTTTGCGGCGCAACTTTTTTGGCATTTAACATATGTATGTGGCTAGCGGTGTGTTGAAAGTTGAATTACTTCTTTATTGGACCGGAGTATGCTCTAGAGATATACGCCGCCGATAAACGCCGCCGCCGATTTTGGTCGTTTTTCGCACGCCGCCGCCGAATGCCAAAAATATCGGCGTGGCGGCGGCGGTGGCGGCGTCCGTCGCGCTACTATATTTTCTATTCGTTTAAGACTGTTTAGGCCATTTATTGCTCATGTCGAAAATTGTTCGGATATGGTCGAAAGTGATATCAACGGATGCGCATCACTGCCAGTTATAAAAACTAATTGCGAAATTTAACTCTTTCTAACTGTTCAAAAGTTATTTTAAACAAGTAAGGAAGGTTAAGTTCGGGTGTAACCGAACATTACATACTCAGTTGAGAGCTATGGTGACAACATAAGGGAAAATAACCATGTAGGAAAATGAACCGAGGGAAAACCTGGAATATGTTTGTATGACATGTGTATCAAATGAAAGGCATTAAAGAGTATTTTATGAGGGAGTGGACCATAGTTCTATAGGTGGACGCCATTTAGGGATATAGCCATAAAGGTGGATCAGGGTTGACTCTAGAATGCGTTTGTACGATATGGGTATCAAATGAAAGGTGTTAATGAGTATTTTAAAAGGGAGTAATCCTTAGTTCCATAGGTGGACGCCGTTTCGAGATATCGCCACAAAGGTGGACCAGGGGTGACTCTAGAATGTGTTTGTACGATATGGGTATCAAATTATAGGTATTAATGAGGGTTTTAAAAGGGAGTGGTGGTTGTTGTATAGGTGGTCGCCTTTTCGAGATATCGCCATAAAGGTGGACCAGGGGTGACTCTAGAATGCGTTTGTACGATATGGGTATCAAATGAAAGGTGTTTATGAGTATTTTAAAAGGGAGTAATCCTTAGTTCCATAGGTGGACGTCGTTTCGAGATATCGCCATAAAGGTGGACCAGGGGTGACCCTAGTTTTTGTTTGTACAATATAGGTATCAAAAGAAAGGCGTTAATGAGTATTTTAAAAGGGAGTGGGCCTTAGTTCTATAGGTGTACGCCTTTTCGAGGTATCGCAATAAAGGTGGACCAGGGGTGACTCTAGACTTTGTTTGTACGATATGGGTATCAAATGAAAGGTGTTAATGAGTATTTTTAAAAGGGAGTGGCCTTCGTTCTATAGGTGTTCGCCTTTTCGAGATATCGCCATAAAAGTGGACCAGGGGTGACTTTAGAATATGTTTGTACGATATGGGTATCAAATGAAAGGTTTTAATGAGTATTTTAAAAGGGCGTGGGACTTAGTTCTATAGGTGGACGCCTTTTCGAGATATCGCCATAAAGGTGGACCAGGGGTGACTCTAGAATAAGTTTGTACGATATGGGTATCAAATTAAAGGTATTATTGAGAGTTTTAAAAGTGAGTGGTGGTAGTTGTATATGTGAAGGCATTTTCCAGATATCGACCAAAATGTGGACCAGGGTGACCCAGAACATCATCTGTTGGATACCGCTAATTTATTTATATATGTAGTACCTGCCAAGATTTTAAGGGTTTTTTATTTCTCCCTGCAGAACTTTTTTAATTTTCTTCTACTTAATATGGTAGGTGTCACAACCATTTTATAAAGTTTTTCTAAAGTTATATTTCGCGTCAATAAAACAATCCAATTACCTTACCATGTTTCATCCCTTTTTTCGTATTTGGTATAAAATTATGGCATTTTTTTCATTTTTCGTAATTTTCGATATCGAAAAAGTGGGCGTGGTCATAGTCGGATTTCGTTCATTTTTCATACCAAGATAAAGTGAGTTCAAGTAAGCACGTGAACTAAGCTCATTAAAGATATGCCGATTTTTGCTCAAGTTATCGTGTTAACGGCCATGCGGAAGGACAGACGGACGACTGTGTATAAAAACTGGGCGTGGCATCAACCGATTTCGCCCATTTTCACAGAAAACAGTTAACGTTATAAAATCTATGCCCATACCAAATTTCAAAAGGATTGGTTAGTTTTTGTTCGAATTATGGCGTTAAAAGTATCCTAGACAAATTAAATGAAAAAGGGCGGAGCCACGCTCATTTTGAAATTTTCTTTTATTTTTGTATTTTGTTGCACCATATCATTACTGGAGTTGAATGTTGACATAATTTACTTATATACTGTAAAGATATTAAATTTTTTGTTAAAATTTTACTTTAAAAAAAATTTTTTTTTAAAAGTAGGCGTGGTCCTTCTCCGATTTTGCTAATTTTTATTGAGCGCACATATAGTAATAGCAGTAACGTTCTTGCCAAAGTTCATCATGATATCTTCAACGACTGCCAAATTACAGCTTGCAAAACTTCTAAATTACCTTCTTTTAAAAGTGGGCGGTGCCACGCTCATTGTCCAAAATTTTACTAATTTTCTATTCTGCGTCATAAGTTAAACTCATCTACCAAGTTTCGTCGCTTTAGCTGTCTTTTGTAATGAATTATCGCACTTTTTCGGTTTTTCGAAATTTTCGATATCGAAAAAGTGGGCGTGGTTATAGTCCGATATCGTTCATTTTAAATAGCGATCTGAGATGAGTGCTCAGGAATCTACATACCAAATTTCATCAAGATACCTCAAAATTTACTCAAGTTATCGTGTTAACGGACGGACGGACGGACGGACGGACATGGCTCAATCAAATTTTTTTTCGATCCTGATTATTTTGATATATGGAAGTCTATATCTATCTCGATTCCTTTATATATGTACAACCAACCGTTATCCAATCAAACTTAATATACTCTGTGAGCTCTGCTCAACTGAGTATAACAACAGGCTTTTTATACTGATTATAACAACAGGCTTTTTATACTCAGTTGAGCAGAGCTCACAGAGTATATTAAGTTTGATTGGATAACGGTTGGTTGTACATATATAAAGGAATCGAGATAGATATAGACTTCCATATATCAAAATAATCAGGATCGAAAAAAAATTTGATTGAGCCATGTCCGTCCGTCCGTCCGTCCGTCCGTTAACACGATAACTTGAGTAAATTGTGAGGTATCTTGATGAAATTTGGTATGTAGATTCCTGAGCACTCATCTCAGATCGCTATTTAAAATGAACGATATCGGACTATAACCACGCCCACTTTTTCGATATCGAAAATTTCGAAAAACCGAAAAAGTGCGATAATTCATTACAAAAGACAGATAAAGCGACGAAACTTGGTAGATGAGTTGAATTTATGACGCAGAATAGAAAATTAGTAAAATTTTGGACAATGGGCGTGGCACCGCCCACTTTTAAAAGAAGGTAATTTAGAAGTTTTGCAAGCTGTAATTTGGCAGTCGTTGAAGATATCATGATGAACTTTGGCAGGAACGTTACTGCTATTACTATATGTGCGCTCAATAAAAATTAGCAAAATCGGGGAAGGACCACGCCTACTTTTAAAAAAAATTTTTTTTAAAGTAAAATTTTTTCAAAAAATTTAATATCTTTACAGTATATAAGTAAATTATGTCAACATTCAACTCCAGTAATGATATGGTGCAACAAAATACAAAAATAAAAGAAAATTTCAAAATGGGAGTGGCTCCGCCTTTTTCATTTAATTTGTCTAGGATACTTTTAACGCCATAATTCGAACAAAAACTAACCAATCCTTTTGAAATTTGGTATGGGCATAGATTTTATAACGTTAACTGTTTTCTGTGAAAATGGGAGAAATCGGTTGATGCCACGCCCAGTTTTTATACACAGTCGTCCGTCTGTCCTTCCGCATGGCCGTTAACACGATAACTTGAGCAAAAATCGGCATATCTTTAATGAACTTAGTTCACGTGCTTACTTGAACTCACTTTATCTTGGTATGAAAAATGAACGAAATCCGACTATGACCACGCCCACTTTTTCGATATCGAAAATTACGAAAAATGAAAAAATGCCATAATTTTATACCAAATACGAAAAAAGGGATGAAACATGGTAAGGTAATTGGATTGTTTTATTGACGCGAAATATAACTTTAGAAAAAACTTTATAAAATGGTTGTGACACCTACCATATTAAGTAGAAGAAAATAAAAAAGTTCTGCAGGGCGAAATAAAAAACCCTTAAAATCTTGGCAGGTACTACATATATAAATAAATTAGCGGTATCCAACAGATGATGTTCTGGGTCACCCTGGTCCACATTTTGGTCGATATCTGGAAAATGCCTTCACATATACAACTACCACCACTCACTTTTAAAACTCTCAATAATACCTTTAATTTGATACCCATATCGTACAAACATATTCTAAAGTCACCCCTGGTCCACCTTTATGGCGGTATCTCGAAAAGGCGAACACCTATAGAACGAAGGCCACTCTCTTTTAAAAATACTCATTAACACCTTTCATTTGATACCCATATTGTACAAACAAAAACTAGGGTCACCCCTGGTCCACCTTTATGGCGATATCTCGAAACGGCGTCCACCTATGGAACTAAGGATTACTCCCTTTTAAAATACTCATAAACACCTTTCATTTGATACCCATATCGTACAAACGCATTCTAGAGTCACCCCTGGTCCACCTTTATTGCGATACCTCGAAAAGGCGTACACCTATAGAACTAAGGCCCACTCCCTTTTAAAATACTCATTAACACCTTTCATTTGATACCCATATCGTACAAACGCATTCTAGAGTCACCCCTGGTCCACCTTTTTGGCGATATTTCGAAACGGCATCCACCTATAGAACTAAGGCCCACTCCCTTTTAAAATACTCATTAACACCATTCGTTTGATGCCCATATTGAACAAACAAATTCTAGGGTCACCCCTGGTCTACCTTTATAGCGATATCTCGAAACGGCGTCCACCTATGGAACTAAGGATTACTCCCTTTTAAAATACTCATTAACACCTTTCATTTGATACCCATATCGTACAAACGCATTCTAGAGTCACCCCTGGTCCACCTTTATGGCGATATCTCGAAAAGGCGAATACCTATACAACAACCACCACTCCCTTTTAAAACCCTCATTAATACCTATAATTTGATACCCATATCGTACAAACGCATTCTAGAGTCAACCCTGATCCACCTTTATGGCTATATCCCTAAATGGCGTCCACCTATAGAACTATGGCCCACTCCCTCATAAAATACTCTTTAATGCCTTTCATTTGATACACATGTCATACAAACATATTCCAGGTTTTCCTTCGGTTCATTTTCCTACATGGTTATTTTCCCTTATGTTGTAACCATAGCTCTCAACTGAGTATGTAATGTTCGGTTACACCCGAACTTAACCTTCCTTACTTGTTCGATGTAAGCTTAACACGGACTTTGCATCACCCAATACACAAGTTATTAAAACAAAACACTAAAATATAAGTTATATAATAAATTTGTATGCTCACTTTGCATATATTTTTTTTTTTTTTTCAAAAAATTAATAATGACCAATGAATTCAAATAAAATGACCCAAGGCGAACATAGATTCAAATTGTCCTCAAGTTGTTATAAAAAGCAAAATACCCAAAAAAAAAAGCCGATCTTTTAAAACATTTTATATTGCGATTGGCTGAAATAATAAGCGAAATCAGTGATGCAAAATCCTTTAGTAGGTTCTGGGGGCATAAACACTCCTTTGAAATGATTCTTACCTCATACTTAAGTTGAGGATATATGTACGTATGAGAAGGGTTTGAAAAATCACTTGGGCTTACATTCAAATATCTGTTGTTTATTTGCGAAACTTTAAAATAGCATCTGAAATGTTAATTTTGATTTTCACACTTCATCCTTCAACACCCAAGTCTCCCGGTTTGACATTTCCTAAAGTTGGAGGCTCTTTCCAAAACTAGCGCCTTGGAGTGAATCACGTTGATTATAGCCTATCAACCAAGTTTAAATATCACCTACACGTTACGGCTCCTTTTACAAATGTGACTAGGTAGGCACATATATTTACCAGGTGAGGCTTTGTCCTTCGCAAGAACACTCAAAGTGGTGAAGCAAAAGCCTTCCTAAGACAGTCGAACTAACCACCATGTGTGCTATTACCCTCACGTCGACGTCTGTCCACTATCGAACTAGTCTGAAAACTGAAGCTACGCGGCCATCCATAATGAGCTCTTATCATAAGGCCGGAAAACAGCAGTCAACATCTTTCAACTTAAAATCGGTTGACTTTCATTCTCGAAAATCGTTTTGATTTAACATCTAAATTTTAAAAATTGTATCCAGGGTCAAAGTAAAATTTTAATTATGTAGATGCGCCGAGGATTATACGATTTTCACCCATGATTTACGCAAATGATATTCACTTAGACTGCTTATGATTTCGAGGGCGGTATCCTTGGCCGAATTGTCACTCGCTAACGTTTCAAGGTGTTTCTCTGGTGTAGCTCGGCAGCATATCGCGACAAAAACATCCGTTAGAAAGTCTTCGGAGCTACATCTAGAGCTTCTAGGAAAGTGACGTTGACGAAGGTGCATATGTCGAAGTCGCAGTCCTATAGCTGGTAGCGACTGCAGGTAGGCATTGACATCGGAAATTGTAGCTCTTAATCATCGGGAATTGTAGCTCGGAAAACTGGATGCGCCCTGTGCCACGATATTCATGAGTAATAATAGACAATTAATAGCAACTGTAAGTCGCCTTTGTGCGTGACTGCCAAGGAGCCACAAATGATTTGAAGAAATTGTGTTCGCGACGATTATTAGGAGTTAACCACAGGTGAAACTACGCTTTTCACGAAATATACAGACTAAAGTGCGACCATTTTATGTATCTTTATTTCTTTTCAGCAGACGCAGCAGTACCAATTCCAAAGACCGGGATTAGGTTCGAAGCCTCTTTGGAGTAAGTGAACGAAGGACAATCCCTCAGCAAGGAGCTACTCCTGAAAATTTTTGAACGATCTGCGAGATTTTGAAGCAAAAACCCCGGATCTTTCCGAAATGGCCAAAACGTCGATTTCCTTAAATACATACAAACAAAACCTTTCCTAATATTATTTTTTTTTTAATAGAAAAATCAAGCTTTTTATAGTAAGAACACCGGCGTACGCCGCCGCCGATAAAGTGATCGGCGTAAACCTCTAGTATGCACTGCTTCTGATAAATTCTGCTTCGAGTTGCACTACTTTACTGAATTTATAGTTATTTTCACAAGTTTTTTCTTAGCTTTTTTGGCTTTCCACTTTAAGAACATCGCATTTCATCTATTGCACTACCTCCCCCTCTCTCTCTGCCCCAAACGTCTAGCTATTCCTGTACCTCTACCTCTTCCTCTATCTCTACCTTTACCTCTACCTCTACGTCTACTTCACCGTCATCCTTTCCCTCCCTTTATCTATCTTATTCTCATTCTCCCTCATCATTTTCCTCTCTCTTTCCCTCTATTTTCCCTCTCCCTGAGCCTGTACCTCACCCTCCTTCCTCTTTCTCCTCCGTTTCCTTTTAATTTTATTTTTCTAAACCTAACCTAAGTTAGGAATAAAGGCCGGTCAATAAATACCTCACATAGACTGAATGTGTCCATAGTGTTACCAGAATTTGTTTGACGACCAAACGGAAGAACCCCAATCAAGTGTTATATAATAACTCCGTTCCTTGGCAAATACTAGAAGAATAATCACTGGTACGACGACCAAAAGAAAGAAAGTGATGGCAGATTTCATTCGCTCGCAGTGCTCTCGTCAGGTTGTGCCCAAAGCAATAAATGACAAAGGTGAAGGATATGCCGCCTAGATTCAGAGTATTAAAACGAATACTTATTTGTGCAAGGAAAAGATCTTGCAGTGATTCAAGACAGTAGGTTCGACTTAAAGGTGAACTAGACCAGCGCTAGGTAAACCCGAATAAAATTACTGCTGAGGTTATTATAATAGAGCTCAAGATTGACTTACTTAAAATCTGTGCGAAGTAAAGAAATTCCTGGAAAATCTCGACATAAAGTTTGTATGACAGACAGGCGAACGCCGTGGAGTGGTGGTAGCGTGATCCCGCTTACTACACAAAAGGTCTCAGACAAAGCAACTTTAAACATTCGGAGTCGGCATAAAGCAAGTATGCCGTCCGGAAACATGGGCCCCTTTATTATTATTTGACTTGCTTTCAAATATTGGCAATACTTCCCATTTGATTTCCGTATGGGAAATCCCTCCACGGTCTGACTTCCATGTACAGACCCAAAACCCACTTCGTAGAGTTCAAATTGTGTAAGTGCTGGTACCCAGCGGGGGAGCAGTACCCAAGTATGAGTTGCCTTTGATAAGCGGTCAGGAGTGAATTCCTCTCTGACATATTTAGCTACACCTCCGAGCTAGGTGAATGAAACGGGGTGCCATCACCCTTTTTCGGGGATTAAATGCCGCTGCCTTTTATGCTATATATCGCACAATTAAGTCAACGAGGGCTAGTTATTTACGCGTCCTTCCACTTAGCTCTGTTTCCGTACGGTAATAAAAAAATCGGCATATGAAGTCCAGGCTGGTACAGATCCGCCTTCCTTTTGGACACCTAACTTTAGAGGCAGTGGTGTCCAAAGAGTTAGTCAGGGTCTTTATTAGAGTATCTTCAGTCCCAGAAGACAGCACAATTGATAAGAGTCCATCGCTTGCTCGCAACATCATACTCACTGTCTTGTACCAGCGCTTAGCTGTTTTCGAATGCTAGTCGCATTTTATCCACGGTCCCGTACTAGTCCTCAGATTATGCTCAACTGCCGTCGATTGCCAGTTGCTCCAAATCAAACGCTACATCCGCAGATATTGCTAGACTGTTAGTGCTGCAACACCATCAGCTAAATAGTACCACCTCACTAGCTCTCAGTTGCTTTGCAATCCTACTATCGTTTTATGCTTCCAAGCTGCTACTGTCCACTTACTGCAGAGGGGATCTGCGGTGCGATACGCTCTGGGCTACTCTATTCATCGTAAACCAATAAGTCAGATCAATTCCGTCTTTCGCTTTCGCGCTCTCTTGGTACGAAAAACTGTGAGAGTTAAAGCCAAGTGTCCTTATTGCCGGAATATAAGCAGCGCGTGTTACCGCGTTAGGTCGGAACTCATACCTCCTTTCTCCCTTCGCATACTTCAGAAGGAAAGAAAATGCTTAACGGTCATACATTTCACGAGCTTCACATACAATTTTCAGTACTACATATGCAAGTTTAGAAACTAGTATACTTCACAATTCAAACTCAACAGCCGTAGAGTAATAAACTTTATGAGCTTAATTATTGTCATTAATATTGTGTAAATGATGCATAAGTAGCAACCACCTAAACCATCTGGTCAGCCCGGTGAACAAGTCTATGGTTGGCGTAACAACTCTACTCTTACACTGTCGCCAAACATTAGATAATCGCCTACGGGCTTTTTCTAATGCATAGACCTAACTAAGCAATGCATTAACTTACTGTAACCGACGTTAATGGTGATTAGGTTTGGCAAACGCTTAACTAACTTCGGTTAAAGGAAACTTGTTGCAATTTTAGCGCCAGCGGATGAAAAAGAATTTTGTGGTTGCGTTTGTGTTGAGATGACGTTTTCCTTTTGTGTTTTGGTCCGCAAGGTCGCATCAGAAATGAGGAAGAAAGCTCTGATGGTGTTGAGATGTAGCACAAGTTGTTGGGTTCTTTTGGAAAACAAATTTGTTAGAAAAATCTCAATTACAGATAGCTCGTATCCACTAATTAGTGGATATGTTAGGTACGTGACTGTTGTACGATACAAGAGTGTCCCAGGAAGTCCACGCGGCTATATATTGTATGCATACGTTTAATCGTGACTGCTAGATTACCTGGATTATCGAGTAGCTGTGTCCTCTACCTTATTTGCTGGTTTCTTTACCTTGTATAACTTACTTTCAAGCATTGGCAGCATTCCGCGTTTGCCTCCGTTCGGAGCTTCCATTCATAGATTGCCGTCTACTAAGGCACTTTGAGCCTCCGCGATCATCACAGTTTTTTTCAAATAAAGTTCCTTTCCCTAATATATTACCATATATATGACCTCAAGATACTCCATTTAAATGCTAACTCCATTTCCATTGTCATAAAGTCAACAACTGAAGTGGGTATTGGTTGTAAAGTCAGTTTTGGTCACATCACATTGTTCCGCGGTTGTTCGGGCTAGTGCTAATGGTGCTCATTTTTGAAACGTACCGGTAGAATATCCGGCAAAGGACCATTTTCATAAATAATAGTCTCCATAATCTTTGGAGTGTGCCTCTGTCGTTACAAGCAGAAGAATATTATAAGTAAATATTGGAAAAAGGTGGGAGGGAGGGCTGCGTTGTACATACCATGTCACCCGTTCTTTCCCAAAACATTTTCATTAGTTTAATACATTTTCAGAGCCTTCTTTTCTTCTCTCTTTAACTATTTTTACAGCTTTTTTTGGCGTCGAAAATTATGACAATTTACTTGGTTGGGGGGAGATGTCAATTGTTTAACTAATCAGTTTCAGCCTGCTTTATTTCTATTGAATAGGTTGAGCTCGGTTTTTTTGAAATTCACACATATCCCGTTTGCCCTACTCTTCACGAAACATCGTAAAATATAATTTCCAAGTATCGAAAAGTCTTCAGCGACAACCTGTTTCAATTTTGTTCTAAGGTTTTCTGGGATTTCGTTAATAACTGGAGGAGATACGGAAAGCCCTTTCTCCAAAGTTGCTTCTTGTTCTCGTCAAGAGGTGGGTTGACCATCTTACTTTTGTTCGTTCGGGCTAATCTTCCATGCGAGCCGCAAGACCGATAAATTACCTTACAAAACTATCCGTATCAGCTATGTTTAGTGGTCGACAGCGATTTTGCAGATTCCTTCAGAACCTTTTTTGGTTTTGAGGGAAGTGTCGCTGATAAAGGCATTGCGACTGACTGGTGCACTCTGGTAATCTTGAGGACTATGCAGTTTCAGTCAAGTGGCACTCATCAAATTCTGATGCCGTAGAACAAGATGGATTTTACGACCGCGGTTACTGCCAGCGCATTATTTTTGCTTAAGATCCGACATTTTCCTCATTGCTGCTTTAGAAGGGTGGAAGGTAGTTATGGTTAGCTGGTTCTGTCTGCGATATGTTCTTTCCTGTTCAGTTTTCTGTCCCCTATGATGATGCTACCTTCACTTACCTAATCATCCTTCCGAGGCTCAATGCGTTCTGCAGTATCTCGTCTACAATGTTAAGATGTTTTCTGGTTGCTTTAGAATTATCATCTGCGTATGTGGGCCATCAGGCCGTTCTATTTTCATTAGTGAAATAAAATAAAAAGCTGGAAGTTGTGAGTTTATACTTCTTCGCTATAACTGTCTCCAATTAGAAACTTTAAATCAGAGGCGAGTCATTCACAGCCTTCACAGTATGCAAGGGCTAAAAACTCATCTTTTGTTTAATGTCGTTTTTGTTCCTTCTATAAGAAAAGATGTACTGGAAGTAAGTCCGAAATGCTGCCTTGTCCACGGGAAGATTTCGTGGAACGCCGCCTGCATACGTAAGCTTTCGTAAAGCGTCAAGAGTTCTGCACTCGATTCTTCTTAAAGCCTTATTCCTCGCATATCCCATGAACCGTCTGATCTCATGTCGACGTCATTCATCCCTCCCCCACCCCCCTCCTCCCCCCATTGGATGTTGATGGTCCTTTGCCGGATGCAAAACGGTACGTTCCGGTAACAAGCACCATAAAGGTACTAGCCCGAACATCTCGGGAACGATTTGGTATGACCACATGAAACCTTCTAGGTAATAACTCCCTCCCACCCCCTAGATCAATCAGAAGTTCGGGGTCGCCAGAACCTCGGCTGTTAATGACACAGGATTCACCACGGGTAGGTGATGTTGACAATTTGGTTGGAGAAGCTATATATTGTGCTGGCAACCCATTGAGAGGGTTGCGCTACACAACCCCTTGAATCTATTTGGTATTTTAGTCGCCTCTTACGACAGGCATATCTACCGCGGGTAAATTCTAAACCCCATAACCCGCTGGGGTAACCCAACGCGTTCTTTATGTTCGCTGACCAACAGGACGAAATTCGGCTCTATGGTTCTGGCCTGGATAAGACATTATTAATTATAATTCTACATCCTATCTGCCTTTTGTAGCCTAGTTATGGTCTTTTGGAAGCCATCAATAAACCAAGTTATTCCTGGCCGTTTGAATACAATTTTCGATCCACCTATGAATCGGCCCTCGTAACCATAGGCAACGCGATTTGCTTGTTTACCACGCGCGCAACCTCTTAAAAAAATAAAAAATGTATGGGGACAAATGACGTAGCGATGACTAAGCGATAAAACCGACGAATAGCAATGGCGGCGCTCAAAACTTTTTAGAAGCGCGCGTTGAAAAATTAACGTAAGCGTAAATTGAAATTAATATGCGCGCGCCTGCGCGTACAAAACTTTGCCGACTTACAGTCAATGGAAAATGCAAAATTGTTGTTAAAATTGGTCATGGCCACATTGGTTGGCAAAAAACATCAACAACAATAACAACGAATAAATGCTCACCTTGACAGCGAGATGCAATTTCATTGATAAAAGTGGGCGAATGCGTGCCACCTTGGTAATGCGCCCACATAGTCAAATGAGCGGTGTAGCGCGGTTTGGCGCGTTTTCGTTGCAGTTTTCGCAGTAGGTAAAGATGTTAGTAAAATTTATTGGTCCATTGATATAGAAGGCGTTGCCGACATAAATTGTTACTATTTTTATTCCACTTTAAGTGGAAAAGCTGCCAATATCAAGGAGAGAAGAGTTCAAAGAAGAAGCGCGAAGGACAGCTCAACCAATGATGAAAAATTCACAAGAGGCGATTTTGTGGAAAGCATTTAATAGACATAAAATTTATTGATTGATATATTGGAGTTGATAGCGTTCAGCATAGGCACATTGGCACGGCTGGACAGTGGTAGGTTGATTAGTAAGATGCTGATGAGTTAGCTATTAGTATTTTAGAAGTTGGTCATCAAAGGCATTCACTGCATGAGAAAGTACTAGGAAGTATTTTACCCATTTTTATTGCCATTTACAAATATATGTTAGTAGTATTTATAAATCTTCACGCCGCAGGGTTGCATATAAACTGTCAGTTGAAAATATGTATGATGTTTTTTCAACATCAAACTGTTTTCATGCATTCGTCGCCTTCATCGTTATTAGCATTCTAACGACCACATCAGACATGGATGCTTAAAGCACAATTAATATAACGGGATGCTGGAAGCTTAGGGTTTTTACCAAAACATCTGAGTATTTAAGCAGTGCTATACTTCCGCGGCCATATTCCATCTTATAAAATTTAGGGCGAGAGCTTGGAGTGGCTTATGGTTGAACTTGAGAGTAAGAAGTTCAGGTTGTATGACCGCACGCAATACCGACTCTACCGTGCTCCTTCACGCTCTTCAGGCGCCACTTGAAGCCGTGTACTACAGCAGATGAATAAGCAGCTTCAGGCTATACTTCCTACAATTAGTGAAGGTTTTTTTTTTCAAACTGACGTTATATGTTTATTATTTACAATAAATAACAATCTTGACAAGGCACATCAAAACATTTCACCGGCTGCATCTTATCGATTGTACCGTCTTCACGTGGAAGTGGCGTGGAGCTGTCAGGTGCCGCAGCTGAGTTCCATGTGTATGTTTCGGGTTCAGTCGACGGTGTCGCTTATCATCAACCTCCGTGAGCTTCGCAGATTGTCGCGAAATGTTTAGGAGATTCATGATCCGCTCATATCCTGAGTCCCATCCGCCCAGGGCGCCCACTAGAAACGCATCCACCCTGACCTCGAAGTCAATCTCCGTCCGCTGGTCGGCTCATATTTGTCCAGCTTTTGTTGCCGAACACCGTTGACGGAGTTCATTCTTTTTTCGAATGGAATGACCACTTCAATTCCATTGATGCTCCATGTAGCCTCGTCACGAATGACGATGTCAGGTCTTAAATTAGTCATTCCCGCGCCACCTTAGCGCTCGGACCAATCTATGCTGGATGTTGTTGTGGCGTCCCTGTCGAGCCAAGAAGTGTGAAGCGCAATTATATAGTACGTGGTCCAATGTTTTCAAGTCTCTTCTGCGTCTTCTACAACACCTATTCGTATCTGTAAGTCAACTTTTTGCAGCGTTCAGCGGCAGGACATTTAGGCGTGCCTAGTATATAAAATGCCAGTCGCAGATGCGGGTGAATTTTCCAGATCAAAGGAAATGATTGAATACTGAGGCTCGCCTCACCACTTTTAAAACTTTGCCCTGTCCCAATTTACTTAGCAAAGTCTCCTCGTAGTGCTGCGCTATACAACGTCGCAGCACAGACGACGTTCTTGGCATCCTCCGCCTCTACGACGGTGAAACTAGTATCAGTTCTGGATTCAGAACTCGGACGCTGGTGACGAGGTTGTCCAGTATAGTTTCATCTTGCGGCTGATTCTGACTGATGCATTCCGCATCTTTGTCCAATAATTTGCGTGACTGTTTAAGCGGAGCAGGTCGGCCATGCGACCGCAGCTCATTTTCCTCTCTTTTTGGTGTTGTGCAATATCCCTGCAAAAATCGCGAGTACTCCATGCATGCATGTATGGAGTACTCGCTATGGACCAAGCGAGTGCTCCAAAATTAACCACAATTCATACAAAACATATGGTCCAATTAACATTGCGATGTCCTAGGACCGGACCATATAATCCAGCTCCGCATTACATCAGAGTACTCCATGGAGTACCCACAGTCCAATAAACATCGTGTAGTGATTACAATCGTTAGAAACGAGCAATAATCGGCTTACAACATGTTCGTGTAGAAACATGAGTTGGTCCATCGCTGCATTACAGTGGAGTAGAATGGTAGGTACTCCAGTGGACCACATGGTCCAACGATTTTTGCAGGGATTCCCATATAATATAGCAGTAGCAGTAGTAGTAGTAGTAGTAGTAGTAGTAATTTGTTTTATTAAACAGAATCTTTTTTTACAAAGTTGATTACAATATATAAATTTTTATAACTAAACTTTGGCATAGTGCCGTCAGTTTATAAGTACTTATAGTAAGTTTTTCTGTACATTATATAATAAAATATTTCTTAAATATAAGTTTCAGAATTCCTCTTCTAAAATTTGCTTCCAATATTTTAACGCTGATTTAACGTACTGATTCAATGTTGAAAACATTGAGACCTAGTTTCTAGCAAGTGCATTGGGATTAGCTTGGGAAGACGGTTATTACCCATTTCCATAACCCTGCAAATATAATTGAAATGTGTTTTCAGGAAGTCAATATACAATTCTGGGAGTCCGGTTTCGAGATGAATCATATAGTTCGGGGTGTTACCCGGTAATCTGAACAGCCTTTTAATAAATTACCTCAGCAACCTTTCTACTTCCAATACTGTTCGTACAGCTGCTTCAAATAGTTTGTACTTATGACTATGAGGAATGTATTTTTTAGACAATAAAGATCTCCAGGTGCTGTTTATAGCGTATTTTGCTGATTTAAGCTTACTTGACAAATGTTTATGGTACAATGCATTGTACGTTATAACTACTCCTAGATACTTGTATTCCTTAACCTTCTCCAACTCTTGTCCAAACAAATGCCGCTTTTCATATCTACAGTATCTACCTTTTGAGCCCCTGAATATAAGTACTTTTGTCCTATTCGTATTTATTGTAAGCCCCCAGTGACTACAGTACTCCTCTAGTTTGTTGATCATTTTTTGTAATTGTTTTGGTGTTTCTAGAGAAATAGGAGTACTGCTGTGTCAGATTTTTGATCAAAAGGAGATTGCATCGTCATCCACGTCTCTGATGAACTATTTTCTCTTGAAATAAAATTCTTTATAAACTATGTAAATCTATCAACTGAGGAAGTTTATTAACTTGGCGTTGGCTCGAAATCTTGGTACAACTTTGTTAGCTGGCCTAATCATGTAAAAACGACTTCATTAAACGGAAATGTGAAGCTTCCCTGCAATAATCGTTGGATCATGTGGTCCACTGGAGTACTTACCATTATACTCCACTGTAATGCAGCAATGGACCAACTCATGTTTCTACACGAACATATTGTAAGCCGATCATTGCTCGTTTTTAACGATTGTAATCACTACACGATGTTTATTGGACTATGGGTACTCCATGGATTACTCTGATGTAATGCTGAGCTGGAGTATATGGTCCAGTCCTAGGACATCGCAATGTTAATTGGACCATATTTTTTGTATGAATTGTGGTTAATTTTGGAGCACTCGATTGGTCCATAGCGAGTACTCCATACATGCAAGGCCAAAATAATGACATATCAATTTTAAAAATCGGACGTCAAATAACCAAGTTACAACGAAAAACCTTTGCAGCTGTATTTCGAAGAATCAAAAAAAAAATAAAAATATTTTTCCGAAACCCTCTCAATATAATCTTTAAATTTAGGGGCGGACATTAGCAACTGGGACCAACCCAGTCTAATGTACATGTAGGTCCCGTCCGGCCAATTTGTAGGGAAAATCAAGAGGAGCACGACGCAAAGTGGAAGGGAAGCTCGGCCTTAGATCTCGTGAGAGGTTATCGCGCCTTACATTTATTTTTATTTAGGTATGATTGTCGGCGACGAAAATACCCAAACGCTTCAAGGGGTTGCTAGCGCAATTTATAGGTTCCCCAATCCAATTGCCAACCTCACCTAGCTGTGGAGAATCCTGTTTTTTTACAGCAGAGGTTCCGGCGACCCCAAAATCCATGGAACTAAGGAGTGGAGGGAAGGATGGCCTAAAAGGTTTAAAGCGTTCATTTTAAATCATTCGCGAGATAGTCCGGCTAGTAATTTTATGGTGCTTGTTACCGGAACGTACCGAATCTATATCCGGCAAAGAAACATCAACATTGATAACACTCCCCAAAACCCTCTTGGAGTGTCTTTACCGCTAGAAAGTGTTTTTAAATACTCGAAATTTACATCACTAACAAATATATGACATATGCAAATATATTATAAACACTTACAAATAAATAACATTAACGATTATTTAAATACTTATTAAAGGAATGTCATTCCGTCATACGGGTCACATTAATCAAAGCGACAGACGCTGAGCACAAATGTGTTGTTTGATTTTATCTTGAAGTGCAGGTATTTGTTCTGCGAAACACGATTTATAACACTTTTTCTTTGACAATGTGCTAATACTTTATTACATTATTTATTTATATGTTTATATTATTTGATATGTTTTTTATACCCAGCTGTACTTGTACACAGGGTATTATAACTTTAATTGGATAACGGTTGGTTGTGATAACTCTTTATATATATAACATTTTGGAAAACACAAAAAACCTGATTATTTAGTAAATAATACACATAGAATGTTGAAATTTTACGTGTGGACTGATATTGAGACTCTTGATAAAAATTTGAATAAAAATTTTTAAATGGGCGTGGCACCGCCCACTTGAGATAAAATCAAGCTTACTAATATTATTAATCATAAACAGCGGTGGGCACCACTACATTTACACGGTTACCAAATTGAGAATGTGTTAGTAAGCACGAACGCGTAGCGAGCACGAAAGCAAAATCAATTATTTATTTAGCTTGATTTCAATGCTTGAGCGGTGAACACGTGTCACACGCACTCTTTGGTACTCTGTTTTAAGCGCGCGTGCGACACTTCCTCTCTGTACGACCATCGAAATCAAACTAAAAGAGATGTCGTTGATTTTGACGAATTAGCCATTGTGCTCTCGCTTATCGTATACATATATGGTCGCTTAGCAGGTGCTAAGCTCACGCCCACCCCGGATCATAAATCAAAAATCGTTAAACCTATCGTAACAAAATTCGGCAGAGAGGTTGCCTTTACTATAAGGAATGAGTTGAAGAAAAAATATCGAAATCGGTTAAGGACCACGCCCACTTTTATATAAAAGCTTTTTAACAGGGTCGTGGACGAATAAAATAAGCTAAATAAAAATAAAAATAAATGTAAGGCGCGATAACCTCCGAAGAGATCTAAGGCCGAGCTTCTCTTCCAATTTGCGTCGTGTTCCTCTTGCTTTTCCCTATAAATTGGCCGGACGGGACATGTTTTATGCCGACTCCGAACGGCATCTGCAAGGCAGATGAGTTTTCACTGAGGGCTTTTCATGGCAGAAATACACCCGGAGCGCTTGCCTAACACTGCCGAGGGGCGACCCCGCTTAGAAAAAATTTCTTCTAATTGAAAAACCTTATTTCTAAAATTTTGATGTTGATTTGCCCGGGGTGTGGACCCAGGGCATACGGTGTGATAGGCGGAGCAAGCTACCATCACACCACGGTGGCCGCCATATATAATAAGCTATATCTTTCCAAAAAAAATCTTTATATCAATGGTACTTCAATTCCCAAGTGGATTTATAACAATAAATAGGAAAAAATTCAAATAATAAAAAATGGGCGTGGCACCGCCCCTTTTATGACTAAGCACTTGCGGGAGCCATAACTCGAAGAAAAATTAGTTCAGAATACAACCATATGTATATGTATTATCGCGCAGCCTTGTAACACTATTAAGCACACAAAACAAACAACAGCAGAATTTCAGCTGGTCCAACTGGGTATGTAATGTTCGGTTTCACTCGAACTTAGACTTCCTTACTTGTTTTCGTATATGTATGTTCGCATGTTTAGAAAGGTGTAATATATCGCATGAGTTTTCGATGACAAAATGATATCTTGCTCACCTTTCATATATGGCATTAATTTCAGGCTTAAAACTTAGCTCAAAAGGTATTAGTTCTTATTTTGAAAATTTCACTGTCAACAATGAAATATTTTTTCAAATACAAAAGAATCTATCATTTTCATATTAATATTCATATCTTTATTAAGACTGGGTGCGAAAAACTTTGTCGGTAAGGCAGTGCAACAAAAAATTATTAGCATACTTTTCAACCTAAATCCAAGGCTGGGTGCGAGTTGACCTAAATTTTAGGTACCTAAACTGATATTTCATTGGAACTTTCCAGCACTACAATTATTTAGGAAAAGGCTGTCAAAACTGTGCGAGTTGATTTGAAAACCTAAATTGTTTATTTCTGCTAAGAAAATAATAACAATACGGCAAATTTGGTATTTTTGATGCGTTTTCACGCTGAAAAAGAACAGAGGTCAATTAGGGTCCACGGAAGTACCTATCCCAAGATAGCAGTTCAAGAAAAATGCAGTGGCTCCGTTTTATAAGGCTTTTTTTTCGGACATAGTGGAGCAAGTGCACAATGACCTTTTCCACAATCTCGAATTCAGTACTGTGATGTTGGTACGCCTCCAATAACTTCTTTAGGCCAATTAGTGCACTTGGCTGCCAAATATGTATGTTCAGATTGCGGTCCATAGTTGAGAAGGATCCAATTCTTGTGTCGTCAACATAAGCTTGAACAAAATTGAGCTCACCATCACGTACAATCGATCGGACCTTAACCGCAGCAGGGATCATCGCTCTATGATCTATGATTTACTTAAATTGAATGGACAAGAGCCATTTATTTGCACATACAATATTGAAAAATTAATATTTTTGTTTTTGAAATTTGACATTTGAATTTAGGTTGAAAAGTATGCTCATACAAATTCTAAATTTTTTTGTACTGCCTTACCGACAGTTGTGATTTTGGTTTTTTCTCTGTTTAGGTGGCAATTTAGGCAAACTCGCACACGGTCCAAATGTCGAATTTCAAAAACAAACAAAAAATTGATTTTTCATAAAATTTTTTTTTTTTTTGTATGTAAATAAATGGCTCTTGTCCATAACATTTAAATCAGAGGGCGATGGTCCATAGTGAAGGTCCGATCGAATATACGTGGTGGTGGACTCAAAATTATTCACGCTGATGTTGGCGGCACAAAAATTGGATCATCCTTCGCAAATATGGATCACAGCCTGCACATATGTAATCTAAAAACTTCTTAAAAGTTATGCAGATAGACAAAAGTTAGGGCAGAACAACGTCTGCCGGGTGTGCTAGTTTTTTATAAAATAATTTCCAAAAAGCTCTATCTGACTTAATAATTTAATTAAACTAAGCTTAAAACAAAAAACTGTTCTCATAACCCAATGTGGTGCTTTACAGGAAGTAACAATATAGCTGCTGAACTGGTTTTTTTGCTCTCGTGAAAAACTGGATTTTTGCTGATAGAGGATCTGGAATATAAACCGACGATATTTAACAAAAATTCTTTGGAGGCGCAGTTCAAAAATATTGTAACGAATTTACTGCAATTCCGCTTATTTGCAACCTTCTGCTAACGTTCGAATCACTAAACTGTTGAATAAATAACTCCAATATTCGATAATGCAAAAGGGTCTTTATTAGACTACTTTCAAAATAACACTTCTATTGCTCAACAGATAGCGTGCTTAAATCTATTTCGTGTCTCAACTGTTGCTGCTTTTATAGTGTTTGGTTTCCTCGTTGACATATTTCTAACCGGGCTATTCTAGAATTTACCAGTTAGTTAGCAGCTATAAAATTGCCAACTATAACTACGTTTATAGCTTCTCATATGCGCGTATATATGTGAGTGTTACTTGCAAAAATTATTGCCTACTTTTGAGCACATCTCAGATAAGATATATGCATGTGTTCGTGCGTTTTCTCTCCGCTGCGTGTACTTACATATGTGTAGACATAATGATTGATTCGTTTGTAGATACCAGTGACTGCCTGCTGTTGTGGCTTCATTTATTTAGCATCAGACTAGTGATGTGAGTATCACTTAGTGTCACTAATATTCGTCAAATATGCTTTTATGTACTTTTAATATCTACTATTCAAATTTGAATTAATTGTTGAAGACAGACAACTTTTATTTCTGTACATCGAGTTTCTACAGAAAGTCTTCAATGCAAATATTCAGCAAGTAGATTATCCATGAATATTTATCTGTGGCTGTCTTCTTACCAATGCTTCATTCAGAAATTTTACTTTTATTATATGAGGGAGTGAAGCGACCTCATTGCTTGATTGATGACAAAATTTACATATTTTATTATTACTGGAACTGCCTTCAGCTACTTTTTATGCACAAAATAATATTTAAAAGCTCTGGGCTCATATAAATGGCCTTCAAATATAAGAAACTGTCACTCATAATCGTTTGTCATATATTTTTGTCGCAGAATTAATGAATTCGATCAGAATTTCTAAAATTTATTGTTGCTGGCTAGATGGTAAATTATCTACTGGAATTACTCATTTCGACTGCAAAAGGGTTTGGCACGATATGAAATTGTATTCTCTCAAATGACATAGAAATTATTTTCATGGGTGGGTGCAAAAAATCGTGGCAACGTTGCGTTAAACAGACCCCCTTATATAAAAAAATTATAATATATAAGTTCAGCTTGGGTAAAAAAAAAGAGTTCAAGATTCCCTTCAATTTCCTCTCCTTAGTCCTTTTTTCTTCTTTGAATTGAATAAAGCCTGTTAGAAACTCCGGGTTCAGCCAAGTCGCATTCTACTGAATAGCCATTATTAGTCTACAATTTATTTATTATCTTCGAAACTAATTGAGATATCGCATAAACAAATTTTGGTCCGAGTTTTGCTCGTAATCGATTGAAAAGCAAATAAACACAAATAGTTTGATCTGGGTGTTTCCCTAGACATCGATGGAGCGTTTAACCATGTCTAACCTGGTTTACGAGTCAAGGGGGCTCTGGTTGAATTCATTAACAGACTTCTTGGAAACCGAATGTGGACGATAGGGCCAGGAAGGCCGCGGTTGCCTTATACTGCTGCAGGGGGCTATCGGCAAGAGATGTGGGCTCTCGCCAAGAGTAATGCACTGGCTGTATGAGATGATAGTCAAACCGATTCTGCTCTATGAAATGCTAGTCTGCTGGAATGCACTGGAATCGGGGAGCAGCATCAAAATATTAAAGTCAGTATGGATGGTATCAGCGGCGCTCTTAGAAAAATACCTACCTTGTTTTGTCAAGAGGTAAATGTAAGCCGCATGTTTAAGTTGGCTGATCACCGCAGCGTCTTCTTAGAGAAAGTTGCTGCCATTAAGGATGCGGTGGGTGAAATGCTATACAGTGCTACTACGGTTAGGGAATATAACATCAACTATGATGGCCAAGCGGCTAACAAGGCCTTGAGTTCAACTACAGTGCGATCGAGGGTGGTTTGGGTGCCTGACCTCGCTTACGATTGCATCGAACTATTTTATGATTAAGATTATATTGGCCCTTGGCCATAGTGATATCCCGTGCAACTGTCAAGAGGATTCCTTAGTCCGCATCGGTACAATTGAACCTGATGAAGATGGCTGTAGGAATTTCGAGATTCCGCTACCCATCTGTCATTTGCTTCTGCATAAATGGGCCTCGAGTAAGCTCACTAAGCGTCATCTCCTCTTGCAGGGTAACAAGATGAAGCAAGCGACATCACCTCTTACAGGATGACAAGATCCTTCTGGCCGAAAGTGGATGGCAGGTGATCTGCCGAAATGATTGGGTTCAGTAAGGCTCATCTATCAATGATCATTAGAGTTTTGCAAGGGTACTTTACAATGGAAGTCCATGCGGTACGCCTTAATATACTGGAAACCCCATCCTGCTGCAGCTGTATGGAGGATGATGAGGTTGAATAATCGAGTCATATTATGCTTGATTTCCCAGTTTTTGCCAGACCTTGCCGAAAGTATTTCGGCCGCAACTCAGTTGGTTCTCCGGAGGATTTTTTCAAGGTTAAGATCGGTCTCATTTGAAACTATATAGTTTTTACGCAACGGTTCTATAAGTAGCTATAGCTACGTCATCGCTATTTTTTTGGTATCACAACGCTGTCTAGTAGGTCCAAGTCCCGCAAGAAGTTTGATCGAAATACTTTTTAAAAGTTTCTGGGTTGGCTTTACCGCCATGCAGTAAGGGCAATGATATGGGCAAGCCAAAAAGATATAAATATGTAGTAGAAAAGAGTCTTCGACGCGTCTCGCAGCAATCGTAATCAATGCTTCAGATGCTTGTTGAGAGGAATAACATACTGAAGTTCCAAAGACCTGTGTAGTTCCAGGTAACTGATGTACAGAACGTACTTAAGTTATGGAGGGCACACTGCTCGCCACTCAATGTGAGAAAGTGGAAAAACAATCTTTCAGAAAAGAGCATTGACAAAGCGCAGGAAAAGAGACTGACTACCGGCCGAGATGTTCAAACAGGACGTCGAAGAGATGATAAAAGCCGTAAATTTTTTCAAAAGTATGGTCGGACATGAAAAGCGGATAAGCTAGCTAAGAAAGACGCATCTGCCGAAAGCTTGTACCGTAGACGTCTAAATTAGATGGGCGAGATAAAAAGAGGGCAAGAATTGCACATGATTCCAGACTGTGAAGAATATCGTCTTTGTGGAAACAAGCATCACCAGCGAAAGCAATGTCGGCTTAGGAATCAAACGGTGAATAAGCAATTGAAAAGTGAAGTCTACTCTCAACGAACAACAATCACGCTTTTAAAGTCCCTCAGACAAAAATTCTTCGCAACATTTATTATCCTGTCCGTGATGCCGACGGCGAGAATCAAATGAGGTAAAATGATGAGCTTTAAGCAAAATTAAATGCAATAAATAAAAGCCGCTTCGGCTCAGCAAGCACTTCTTTCGACACCCGCTAGAGTTGTATAGAGCGTGAAAAAATACCAAAAATAAATTTATAATAAGTAGAAATCATTCTGACCACACATAAAGCAATCGAAAAAAGAGATCTTGTAAAATTGTACATTCTTATAGGGGAAAATTTTAAATTTTGATACTTGTGGGCATAAATTGCTGTTCATTGTGATGTACATATGTACAGTGGCAGTGTTCGGCAGTGGCATAAGATCACAGATATCGTCGCTCGCTGGCCAGAAGCTTGAATGTGCAATTTTTCCGATTTTGTGTTAGAGGTCTCTTTGGAATTCCCCCTAGATTCTCTAGGTTCAACTTAAATCTAGAACTTCCTATAATTCAATCACACAAAGCTCAGCCAGAAAAATTAATGTGGCACATTCATGTTTCGGGCTGAAAACAAGGTAATGTTGTTCCTGTTTGTATGATACATCAACGAATGGCTCAACAATTTTTGAAAAAAAGTAAGAACAGCACACATTCGTATGTTCCAATGTTCGGGTATAGTGCCTGAATGTTGGGCACCAACTCGTAACTCACCAAAACTTTTCGAGGTTCACACACAATTGTATGACGATTTTTTTATTTATAATTATTTTACTCAGGGAGCTATAAAACTATCCATGCGATATACATTAGGCCGGGTCGATTTGTGGGGAGGCAAAAAAATCGCCCATTGCTCTGTGAAAATCATATTCTAGGGATCAAAATAAGAAACTTTACCGAAGGAACCACACCTCTAATACGAATTATGATGCCCCCTTTGGGTCGTAGGGGCAAATTTTGAAAAATCCCACTTTGAAATGCCTATG
Source organism: Eurosta solidaginis (assembly GCF_040869045.1). Classification (NCBI taxonomy): domain Eukaryota; kingdom Metazoa; phylum Arthropoda; class Insecta; order Diptera; family Tephritidae; genus Eurosta; species Eurosta solidaginis. The sequence continues at coordinate 62,569,414 of NC_090319.1, read as the reverse complement.
TTTTTTCTTTTTGGAGTTTATTTTTCTCTTTAGAAATTTATTTAGTCAGAACATATGTAAATGAAAAAATGAATTAACTTAGTAATAGAAAAGAAATTAAAAAAATTATTAGAAATTAGCGTTTTTGCAACCCCCTTTTAAAACCAAGGCATCACTGTGATGCATTTGCATGTCGTAAACATAGTTGTGTGGGTTTTTTATTCAACCGTTTTAAATGAAGGTATGACACAATTGCAGATCGTAAAATTGCTTGTGTTGTTTTTTTTAAGCCACCACAAGACACAGCAGGTAGAATTGAAATTGCCCCTACCCAAAAGTTCGACCCAAAGGGGGGGGGGGGGGGGGGGGGACATCAGAATTCGTTTTAGAGGTATGGTTCCTTCGGCAAAGTTTCTTACTTTGATCCCTAGAATACGATTTTTACAGAGCAATGAGCGATTTTTAAATCGACCCGCCCTAATATACATGCTAGATGAGATACACAAAATATGACCTTGTAAGGTATTCTTCATAAAAAACTATACCGATGAAGAATTTTTAATAGCTGAATATCCGAAAAAAAGATAGTTTTTTAATTGAAGACAAACCGGTTTATTCGAAGCCGTTGCCACTTCTCGAATCAAAACTAAAATACTTGGAAAAATTGTGTGAAAAACTGTCTATACCAAAAGAATATCATTCCTTTTATAAAAACCTTGAGGACCACGATTTACCCGAACCCAACACTTCAGAACATTCTGATTCTGATGAGAATAAGAACTAGTTCTAAGTTGCAATAATATCTTAAATAAACATATTAGTGTATATGAAATGAATTGAATGTGTAACTTTTTTCATTTGCATACACTCAGAGAAAAACGCCGTTCTAAAACCCAGCACCACCGGACTCAATTCCAGCTTTTCATGTTCTTACATTTTTGTTCTTGAAAAACGAACGACCTGTTCTCAAAACAACAACCTTGTTCTTGAACTGACAACCATTTTCTTGAAACGAGAACGGCTGGTCTTAAAATATGAACAAATGTTCTATTAATGAGAACAATGTTCTTAAATTAAGTTCAAGAAAAAAGAAACGGTATAATTCGCGTATACTACAATGTTAAATACAACATTTGGCACAATCTATCAAGCAGTTGTAGTGGCCCAGCGGCTATGATGTGGCGGTTGCGATCGTGTGACGCGAGTATTATGTTTTTCAACTCTTATTTTTCGTTCAATTCCATTTACATATGCACAGGTAATTCTCAAACTTGTTATGAAATGTTTTAAATATATATTCAGATTGCATCTTTAAAAAAGAAAAATTTCTCGATAAGAAAAAATGTATATTATGCGTTTTTTCAAACTTTTGGCTTTTAATAATAGTTTTTTGGTTATTAATATTTTTTATTAATAACAAAAAAATTATTTATTAATTAAAAAATAAATAAATAAATGAGTAATATTTAAAAAATTACTTTCCTCCCACCAATGATCAAGCACAAACCGTTCTTGAATTGAGACCGAAAACTTTTAATCGACAACAAAACGTTCTCGAAGCGTGAGAACGAAAATCTTAAATAAAGCCCAAGCAGTGCTTGAAATGAACATAAAAGGTTCACACATCAATACCAAAGTGGTCACAAAATACGAACGGTGTGCTTGGAAAAACTTTTTCCTCTGAGTGTACTTCGATACGTCAAAGCCGCGGATGTTTTCCCAAGTACTGTGATGCTCCGAATCCCAATCCGCTAACGGAATTGGCCTAGCAGGTCTTGGCTTGGGCCTAACGTTATTTAAAAATCAATATGCAGTGAATTTTTTACGTTTTTTCAGGTTAAGGCCATAACATGACTAGTTGGGCCAATTCTTACAGCGTATTCGGATTCAGCGCATCAAAATGCATAGAAAGCATGAGCCGATTTACCTGATCCGGCTACTTTTAATTTTTTTGTATAGATGTGTTAACGAAAAAATAGATCGGCTTTTTAAATTTTTGTTGTGCCAGAAAAATGAATATGCCAAATCTCGAAGAATAGAAGGGATGCGAGCTGTACAATTATCTCAGTTGAAAGAGCATAGTGTGAGTATACTATTGTAACGAATTTACTGCAAATCCTCTTATGTGCAAATCTTCTACTAAGGTTCGAATCACTAAACTGTTGAATAAATAACTCCAATATTGAATAATGGAAAAATGGCCTTTATTAAAGTACTTCACAATAACACTTATACTTTGCAACTAGCTTGCTTAATAACCAAACTGACTGATAGCTTAAATGAAACTGATTTCTCGCCTCCACTGTTGTCGCCCTTTTATACTGTCCGGCCTCCTCGTTGCATAATTCTAGGCTTTTCTAATTCCAGAACTTACTAGTTAGTTATAAATTTCTCAGCTACAACTACAGATGTATAATTTTTATAGCTTCTCTCATACCCCATGCGCTTGTATGTGTGAGCGACACTTCCACAATCACAATTGCATACCTTTAGGAGCATTTCAGATAAGATATCTGCATGTGGTTGTGCGTTGCTTCTCCGCCGCGTGCACGCGTTTGTGTGGAAATAATGATTGAATTATTGATGTGAATTCACGTCACTGCTTAGCATCGGCCTAGAGATGGCAGTACGCCTTAGTACCGCCAAAATTCGTAACAATATATAAGTACATTTTCACACTAGAAACTAATTCCTCTAATTTTGAGGGAGGAATAAACTTTGAAACTCGATTTTCCAACATTTTCATTTTGGCACATTCATGCTTCTGGTAAGCGGGCGACAATATATTAAAAACAACAGTTTATATGCACTTTTAAATTTTTGTAGCGTTTTAATATCTGGAAGAATGTTATTGATTATTACGATATAATTTTAACAAAATCTCCCTCTTACTTATTCGTGCTTCTCTTCCTCCGTTCGTTTTTAAAAGAACCGGAAACGGCCATCATTACAAAGAATCGAATTGAAAATATTCACAGTGGTATAATAATTCAGGTTACAATAAAGTAAGAGTTACCATACGAATAAAAAAGGGAAGTTAAGTTTTGTTTAGCTCAGTTGGGCCCGTAACAGGCAGTGCCTATCAGATTTCAAAAATTGCATTCTCCTTTATGTCGATATTTTAAGAAAAAACTTCTAAACATTTTTTTACTGAAACTGTGAAAACCAATCTTATAAAAGATATCGAAAAGCACAATTACTGGTAATTGGTAATGAATACATATTTTTTTTAATTCCTGATCAATTATTTAAAATATTGTAACGAATTTACTGCAGATCCTCTTATTTGCCCTTTTGCTAAGTTCGTATCGCTAAACTGTTGAATAAATAACTCCAATATTGAATAATGGAAAAATGGCCTTTATTAAAGTACTTCACAATAACACTTATACTTTGCAACTAGCTGGCTTAATAACCAAACTGACTGATAGCTTAAATGAAACTGATCTATTGCCCGACAGATATCGTGCTTAACTGAAACTGCCCATAGCGCCTCTACCGCTGATGCTTTTATACTCTGTGATTTCCTCGTGGCATCTTCTAGGCGCTTCCAGAATTTTACTTAGTTAGTTATAAATTTCTCAGCTACAACTACAAATGTATAATTTTTATAGCTTCTCTCATACCCAATGCGGTTGTATGTGTGAGCGACACTTCCACAATCACAATTGCATACCTTTAGGAGCATTTCAGATAAGATATCTGCATGTGCTTGTACGTTGCTCTCAGCTGCGTGTACCTACATATGTGTAGACATAATGATTGATTCGTTTATGTAGATACATAATGATTAATCTATGGATGTGCATGCAAGGCGCTGCTTAGCATCGGCTTAGAGATGGCAGCACCCCTTAGTTTTGCTAATATTCGTAACAATATTATCAATAAATTTCAACTCTTGTTAATCATCTGCTAATATCTGGTAAACTAAAAGATGAAAAGGGATACGGAATTTGGATGACTTTGAAATGTAGAGATCAGAAAATAATTCTTCCGCATCGCCTCTAAAATTACTTTGAAAGTGGCATATTTCATTTTATTTTCTTAGTTTAAAAATAACATTTTTTATTGAATTGAACACCAAATTTTTACCGCTTTACAACTACACATAAAGTTACTATTGAGAATTGAACACCCTGAATACACGGAACAAACGCCCTGTGAGTTCTGCAGTAAGAAAGGACAAGAGGAAGTACATGCTGTCATCCAAAAAAGAATCGGCGCATACGCGCCTTGGCGGCTACATCATTATTGACGCTTATAGATTCGAGACTGTGAAGGATTTAACAGCAAAAACAATGTCAGCTTAGAAATCAAACGGAGAATAACTCTTAACAGCAAGTGTTACTTTGAACTGAGTAGGTAATTGAAAAGTAAAGTCCTCTCTCAACGAACAAAAATCACGCTCTACAAGTTGCTCAAGATACCTGTCCTAATATATGGCTCGGAATCATTTAGGGTGTCGAGAGAAGATAAGGCAGGTAAGTGGGAAAAGTTCTCAGTTATGGCCCTCTTCCGTGATGCCAACGGCGAGTATGATGTAATGATTAACTATATGATACGCAGATAAGACAAAAGTGCAGCGAATAAAAGCCCAATCGCTTCGCTGGCTAGGTGAAGTTATGCGAATGGACGAAGACGCTCCTGTCAAGAAAGTATTTCAGTAGACACCGCAGTTTAGAAGCAGAGGAATAATGAGACCTCCACTGAGTTGGGAGAGGCAGGTGAAGGAATACCCCCTTGCTGCTCCCAATCGGCGTCAGTTATCGTGAAACAGGGATAGCTATCGTGACTTGTTGCGAAGCTGCCAAAACTGCTTAAGTGGTTAAGCGCCAATTAATGATGATGATGAACACTCGGACATTTATTCTTTATACTCCAGGAGGTCGCAAAAAGATTTCAAAAAAGCTCTCCCCAAGCTGCAACACCGAAGACCTGGATTCATGTCCCGAAAAAATTAAAAAGTAGCGCCACGCTAATAGGAAGGAAAAATTGGCCTCAATAACCTCCGAGGTACATTATTTGTTCGGAAAAATAACATGCTTGAATACGTTTTCTTCCTACAAAAATGCAAAAAATTTCAAATAATTGAAAATGTGTGTATTGAATTTCAAGTACCAATAGAATGTACTTAAACTTGGTAATTGGTGTTTGCAATTACTTAGTATTTGTAATGGTAATGGTAATTGTACTTGGTAATTGGTGTTTTCAATTAGAGAGTATTTGTAATGGTAGTTGTACTTGGTAATTGGTATTTTTAATTCCTGAGTATTTGTAATGGTAATGGTAATTGTAACTGATTCTACCAGCTCTGCAATCAGCTATAGTTCAATAAAGTACAAGCTATAGATCGCTCAAAATATCTATTGATTTTTTGTATATTGTTTCCCGGAAGGTGTTGTAGGTCTTCCCCCATAAAAAGTGTGAGAAAATATGTAACACCATTCCGAAGAAAATTGGAAAAAAAAATCACAAAAATCATTACGAATTTCGGGAGACCTATAATTTGTACTATGTTAGACGAAAATTGATTGGGCTACAAAATTGCATACTCAAAAAACCCCAAATAAAAAGTTCGTAATTTTCGAACATTTTTTTTTTGTGCTTAATTTTAGTTACAAAACTCATACAAGTTATTTCGTAAAACATCGAAAATAAAGACGGCAGAGTTTACTAGACGAGATTTGAAAAAATTGTCGCTGCTATTTTTCTGTTCGCTACTGTTTACAGCGATTTACACATGTAAATGTGTAACTGTATACTGTAACTGTTGACAAAAGTACATACATGACAACATATTTTGTAATCCAATACCAACGAAACAATTCAATTCAACTTTTAGCTCAACTCTGCCCAACTCAGATCAACTCAATCAATGTTGTTACATATTTTGTGTTGTAGTTGTCGAAATGTTTGAACATTTAACATAAAAGTACAGATCGTTGTTGTTACACGCATAAATAATTCTTTTACGTTATAACAATTTTATTGTTGAAATAAAAACTAATCGAAACTGTCCACAAACTTGCCACTGGGCAGCTGTCAGCCACTTTGTAGAGAAACGCCATACAAGTCCAGAAAGCCAATAAGAAGTCAAATAATTGACAAAACAACGCCGACACAAAAGTTAAATTATTGCCAATGTCAATGCAAAAATGTTTTGCCACTGATGCTAATGTTGTTGATGTGGTTATTGGTGTTGCTGCTTTTATATTTAGATATATTTGCTTACCAAGTGATTCTTGACTGGCACTTTGTTATTGTTGTAATTTTTCACTTGCACTTATTTGCTTGCAAATTTACACAAATTGAACTTTGAAATATCTATTCCATTGTTGTTGTTTGTGTTGTTGTAACCGCTATGGCGATTTTTATACCCAGCGGTACTTGTCACATAACTTTGATTGGATAACGGTTGGTTGTACAGGTATAAAGGAACCGATATAGATATAGACTTCCATATATCAATATCAAATAAAGAAAAAAAATTTGATTAAGCAATGTCTGTCCGTACGTCTGTCCATCCGTTAAGACGATAACTTGAAAAAATGTTCAGATTTCTTCACCAAATTCGGTATACGGGTTTATCTGGACCCAGGCTAGATTGGTATTGAAAATTAGCGAAATCGGACCATAACCACGCCCGCGAATACCGCTAATGAAATTTGGTAGGTGGAGTGGTTTTATGACGCAAAACATAAACTCCTAAAAATGTCCACCCACATTTATAAGAGAAAATTTGTAAGTTTAACAAGCCGTAAATCATAAGCCCTTAAAGATATTACTGTAACGAAGTTTGGGAAATTCCTGATTATTTTGCAGCTTCTGTTAACGTTCGAATCTCTGAACTGTCGAACAAATAACTCAAATATCCAGTATAACAAAACGTTCTTTATTTAGATTACTTTGGGAATAGTACTAGTAGTACTAATGCAATTATCGCATACTTCACTAAAACGTGTTAAAATCAAACTGATTCCCGATTTCTCAGCTTACGCTGTTTTTATACTCTCGATTACATCGTTCGCACATTTCTCCTAAGGTCTAGATGTTTCACGAACATGCCTTCTACAACTGTTGTATCTCATGCTTGGTTATTTAGCTATATACATGTATATCTGTAGTTAATGTAAGGCCATATGCTTTATTGCCGTCTATGTATGTGAAATATTCTATGCGCTTCAAGCTGCTGATTATGTGTGTCCTTCGTTGCCTTCTATGTATGTATGTATATGGCTTACTGTTGTTGTATAGCATTTATTTACTAACCGCACAGTGACGTATCGAAATTGCTAACATTCGCCACATTACTTTGAAATTTGGCAGAGACACTATCCTTGCCAAATTATATAGACTGATTGAAGATAATCAAATTCGGCTAAAGGCCACGCCTATATCAGCGTTTCAAGTGCGCAGCTGTGTATGTAATGTTCAGTTTCACCCGAACTTAGACTTTCTTACTTGCTTCTTGCTTCTTTTAGGCGCCAGAAAAAATTCAAAACGGACAAATGGATCGAATGATATACTTACTCACATACATCTTTTACAGCACACTGTGTGGCATCTCGTGTGTAAGACAGTCCCCACTGACATGGTTTACAAATGTCCATTAACAAGCCTACATATCTATGTCAATTTACATATCTTTGTTGTAGTACCTTTGTTCATATGTGGGCAGCAAATGTAAAGGTGTTCCGCTTTGAACTGTTTTGAAAAATGAGGTGTAAAATAGGATAACAATAGTTTACAGTGCGATAAAAAAGTATTATCCATCACTTTTAATTCGAGGTTAAGGAGCTTAGAATATTACCGCAGTAGGTATGGCTGTCGTAAGAGAGAGCTTAATTCTACAGACTCGAACGTTCAAGTATTCAAAAAAGATAGTTCCCTGGCATTCGGGCGAATACCGAAACGTAACGGATGTAAACAATGGGCTGTCCATATTCTTAACTCTCACTTAATCGTCGGTAAGTATTTAACACTTACAACAACAACTTGCAAAATTTGATCAATGACCTTGTGTATTAGCCTTTGGCACAGTCTGCCAGACATAGAGGAGTCACGCCTTCCCCTTTTTCTCAAGAGCTGGGCCGTCAACTCTCCGAACGGGAACAAAAACCATGACGAATTAAACGGGGAGTAACCCAGGATGGTGGATCTTATGCCCCTGCTGTTTAATTTTTACATATCCCAACTCCCTTTTTCAGTAGAACGAGTTTCTCCGCAGGGCCCTTCGGCAAGTCACCTGCGCTCACGCTTTCACCCATCAAATCTACGGTCACATTGTCAACGATATGCAGATGACACAACAATGTGTTTCTAAAGCATAGTGTCCCAACCAAAATATTCATGCCACTTGCCATCAGCACTTCTTTATTAGTCATAGAAACACTGCTGAAGCTATTAAAAAAAAATATGTACCCAACTTCCACTGGAGAAAGTTGCAGGCCTGCCCTAACTCTACACTTTTAACTGCCGCGGGATGTTCTTATGATGCGATTGAGCCATTTATAAATCAACCGACACTATTTCAAGAATCAGGAACAAGCGCACTAATTGCTGAGAAATCAACCTGCTTATCATACTTGTTATGATTTATGGCTCGGAATCATGGGTGGTATGGAGAGAAGAGAGTTACTTCTGGCCTTTTCGATATAAAAGTTTTCAAGAAAATGTAAGGTTCTTCGCGTGATGCTAAAGTCGTGTAGCGAATAAAGTATAGTGATGTGCTTTATGCGAAAAAATCACAAAGGCGACTTTATCTAGATCATAGGATACCAGTGCATGGTAGTAAGGAATGTTGTAGACCTATACAGAGTTCGGATGGACAGATGGCAATCAATTGGCATCGTGAGGTAGGTATGACTGCAGTTACTTGCTACGCAACAATCAAATAATCATAAGCGGCTAAGAGAAAATTATTGCTAATGAGTTACACATAAAGCACTATTTGGCTATAAAAACTTCCCTGGGCAGGTCATGTTATTCTAATGCATGAAGACGCTTAGGATCAAAAGTACAGGAGAAGCAGAGTTTTTTTTATTGCTGTAGCAGCGATAAAGACAATTCAAAAAGACTTTTTGACTTGTTAACGATGTTGATAGTCCTTTCACGTATATATATCCTGTGCGCCCAAAATGGAGAACCTAAAGTCCAAGCCCGACCATCTCCCGAAAGACTTGCAGTCGCTAGAGCTTGGTCTTGATGTTGATAAAATCTATGTATAAAGCTTCAGTTACTGCTAAGAAATAAAGATTGCGATGTTTTGCCGCTAGAGCGTAAGCGCTTAAGAATTAGTTAATGATGATGATTACGACTCTTGAATTGCGATACATACCAACATAAGTATTGCCTGAAGTAAACTCTTACATCCAAGTTTTTTATCCTACTACGGTACTTGTGGTGGTTTGGTAGAATGCACTAGAGACGGTGTCTTAAACAAAATATACATACATCTGAGGGATGTTGCGACTTGCCGGATGTGTCTGAAAAGAAAGGGCCAATTGGTGGTGCACTCAGAGAAAAAATCGTTTTAAAACGAAAGAAACAAGTTCCAAATTAAGAACATTCGTTGACAAAAGTTTGTTAAGTACGTTTTTTCTTAACTCGTGACCGATGGGCTTGTTTTAAGAACAGTTTTTCCGAGCACACCGTTCGTATGTTGTGACCACTTTGGTATTGATGTGTGAACCTTTTGTGTTCATTTCAAGCACTACTTGGGCTTGATTTAAGATTTTCCGTTCTCACGCTTCGAGAACGATTTGGGGTCGATTTAACAGCTTTCGGTCACAATTCAAAAACGGTTTGTGCTTGATCTTCGTGGGAGTGGGAAGGTTCTATTTATTTATTTTTTTATTAATAAATATTGTTTGTCGTTAATAAAAAAACATTAATAACAAAAAAATTATTATTAAATTCCAAAACATTAGAAAAAACGCATAATATGCATTTTTTTATATATTTCTCTTATTGAGAAATTCTTCTTGTTTAATGATGCAATCTGTTCTCATTAATAGAACATTTGTTCATATTGTAAGACCAGCCTTTCTATTATCAAGAAAATGGTTGTCAGTTCAAGAACAAGGTTGTTGTTTTGAGGACAGGTCGTTCGTTTTTCAAGAACAAAAAAATAAGAACATGAAAAGCTTTAATTGAGTCCGGTGGTGCTGGATTTTAGAACGGCGCTTTTCTCTGAGTGTAGGGGTATTTCGAGCAATAGTTGGAGTATTATTCACTTCACTTGAGATTATATAGAACTGATTTCAAAGTATGATCATTAGTGTTCCGGGCAACTGACACGTGGATCTCTTAGTGCACATTGTTACAACTGAGGGCTGTAGAGAACTCGAAACTCTCATGGTCGCTTGTTGTTGTATGCTTGCAAGGTGGAGTTATAATTCTGTTCAAATGTTGACGACAGACGGTCTGCTGCGATTATTTTGTTTGCCAGGACTCATCTATCAAGGTATCATGCGGTATGTCTTAGCATCTATTCTGCTGAGACTGTATGAAACATGGTGAAGTGAAACCATCAGGCACTGCTTGACGCAAAGATTCACTAAGAACATAGGGCTTCTGGCATCACAAATAACCTTCATGTATATTTGTTTGTTTATTTAATCAACAAACGGGATGCTTATAGACTTTTTAATATCAATATATGTACATATTTACCTTATAAATATAAAAAGTATGGTTAAACTCGGCGGGCGGCAGCCTCCGTTGTGTGGTGGTAGCGTGCTCCGCCCACCTCACCGAAGATCCTGGGCTCACGCCACGGGGTTGCCACTCGGCAGTGATTTGGCAAGCACTCCGAATGTGTTTCTGCCATGAAAAGGTTCTCAGTGAAAACTCATTTGCCTTGCAGACGCCGTTCGGAGTTGGCATAGAACATGTAGGTCCCGCCCCGCCAATTTGTAGGAAAAATTAAAAATGAGCACGACGCAAATTGGAAGAGAAGCTCGGCCAGAAATCTCTTCGGGGGTTATTCACGCCAAGACAGAAGAATAAGCATTAAATTGGGACAATGTCCTCCTTAGGGGACCATTCATTTCGTAAAGAGTTCTAACAACACCAACAAAAAACAGCTCGTTACTGCGAAGAACACGAGAAGGTACATTAAAGCGAATTTTCAAGTGAGGGTACAAACAATTAATTAAATAAATAAAATAAATGTAAGGCGCCATAACCTCCGAAGAGATCTAAGGCTGAGCTTCTCTTCCAATTTGCGTCGTGCTCCTCCTGATTTTCCCTACAAATTGGCCGGACGGGACCTACATGTTTTATGCCGACTCTGCAAGGCAGATAAGTTTTCACTGAGAGCTTTTCATGGCAGAAATACACCCGGAGCGCTCGCCAAACACTGCCGAGGGGCGACCCCGTTTAGAAAAATTTTCTTCTAATTGAAAAACCTTATTTCTAAAATTTTGATGTTGTTTTACCCGGGATGTGAACCCAGGGCATACGGTGTGGTAGGCGGAGCACGCTACCATCACACCACGGTGACCGCCAATCAATTGGAGCCAGTAATTATATATATCAAAGACCCAGTGCACAGACTTTACCACTTTATAGATCTACCAACTTTTTTTCCCATTTTCTACCACCAAAGCCAAAAAATCTACCAACATTTCAATATATTCGCATTGATATCAAATACTGCGATTATTATTTAATAGCCGAGCACACCCAAATAAAATGAAGAGGTGACACTAATCCAACTAACCAATTTGGAAAAATTTGTGCACAAATTCAAACAAGAAATTTTGTTTATGAAATAAATATCCCAGCCAGCATTTTTTTGAAAATTTAGATCAAAAAATATTCAAACATAATACCCCAAGATGGTTGAAAACGTTCAAATTTAAAAGTATATTCTATTCGAATATTAGTGTATCGTCGGGAGAAAACTGTGCAATAAATGTGATTATTCTTGAATAATCATTAAGATTGATATTTCGTGACGCTTTTTATTCATAATTGATATCATTGTAAAATTGAATTTTAATTGTTTTAGAGTAATATTTGACTGCTTTTCACAGTCAATTTCTGATCATATTCGTGAACATATTTCAATCGTTTTGGTTGAGATTTTTGAATGATTTTCGGATACGATTATCATGCATTCATTCTTCATATCTCATACAAAATACGATGATACTACATGATAATCTTATTTCATCAGGGGAAGAAAGTATGCGGAAGGGAGCTATTTGAACCAAAGGTAATTCGCAAACAAACTTGACCGATATACACCTTCGAATACAACATCCAACATCCAACATCAGCTATGATCGTCAACATCTTAAAATACTATATGGTACGGGATGTTGAAGCCATATCCAGGTACATAAGTCAAGAGAGTTTCACTTATCTGGGGTGCAAATAGTTCACAACTTTTGTATTGTCTAATGGTTGGATTTGTATTTTCTGGAAAGCCGAAAGGGGAGAAATGGTTGGGGACATCTTCGGTTACGAACAGTATTTACATTATTTCTTGTCTTGAAGAATGTTAATATATTTTTTCTGAACTTCATTACTGAAAAAGTGTGTGTATGTGAAAAAAATATGATCTTCAATGAAAAGTAAAATTTTAACAAGTATAAAATTCATTATTTAGCTTACAAAGATAGTTAGAAAAGATTCAGAAATCTGAATGACAAATGATTAAAAATATTTGATCACCTAAAGTAAACACATTTGATTCAAATATGATTCCAAAATGTGATTAAAAACTATGTTCAGTTTTTGATCATCAAAAGTATTCATATTTGATTATTTCTTTTGTTCAATTGTATGATAACTCATTATTTAGTCAGAAAAAGTAATCAAATTGTATTGATATGTAGGGAAATTCAAAATTTAATCACCTAAATGCTGAGTGGGATGTAGTAAATGAGCATGATTTTCCTGAGCTATTTTCATCAGTTTTTTGTGAAGAATTTTGAACGAAAATAAAAAAGTTTCAAGTAAACGATAACATGCCGAAGTCGGTTATTTTGTGGCAGCATTTTTGTACATTGGAAAATTGTTGTTGTAATTAGGCGTTTCGGTAAATTTTCGTCAATATTTCAAGCTCCAAATACAGGAAAAAGCAAGTATCATATAGGCATAAACAATGTATATATGTACACTTTTACATGTATTTTCTTGTTTTGTTAACATGTTTTTTTTAAGTGTTATTTCCGTGAAATGTGCTTTATTTATTTTACATTAAATTATGAAATGTTTTGCACAAATATAAACACTAGCTATTGTTTTCTTGGAAAAAAATCGACCAACTTCTACCACTATTTTAATTTTTCATCTACCAATTTTAAAAGTCGGTGCACTGCAAAGACCCCACACACATTGAGAACAGAGTTCGCCTCGAGTCCAATGGCATGAGATGTATTAGCAAACAACGAGATCTATAAGACGGTATAGGCTCCTCAAATTTCAACGATCGCAAGGCCAACTGTACAAAGGCTCTCTGAACAGACACCAGCCACTTAACATGAACTGCATGGAAAGGCCTCCAAATAAACACCTCATACTCCAACCTAGACCAAACTAGAGACAAGTACAATAGAGTGAGAGTTTAGTGATCACCAAATGACGAACAGTTAAATAAAAGCTAACATCGCTTTGGAAACAACAAAGTTTACGTGAGTTATGAAATTTAGCTTGGTATCAAAATAAACACCCAAGTCCTTAATTAAATTTATCTAACTTTTTCAATTCAATTTTTACAAGACAAAAGCGGTGTACAGGTACGTAATTCCCATTGAGCTCAGTGTACACCACCCAAATGTCAGCATACCAACACAAATCAATTAATATTTTCCAACCCTGCCAATAAGAAAATAAAAACCCCTTAAATAAAGCAGCAAAAAATGTTGATCAGGTGTATGGGGACTCATTTATTTAAACGTTTTCAAAACACCTCAATAATGTGCACCTATTTTTTTTTTTTTTTTAATATTAACCCATTTAAGTGACCACTTAATGAGAGACTTTTGTTTTTAATTAAACAATTTCCTTAGCATTTTAATTTGCATAATTGTAACATTTATTATTGAAATGCCACAAAGTTTTTTAGATTTATAAAAAAAATTTACTCTTTCTTGTTTCTTGTTATTCATTACTTTTGCAGCTGTAAAATGAGGCAGTATTTCTGTCCTACTTTGAAATATTTAAATCTTACTAATTAAGTCATTTACTCTAAATGTCCTGCTGTTCGCTTCATTAATCATTTTGTCAGACTAAAGTCTGTAGCGCGCAAACAGCGACGTCACAAAAGGATCCATTGGCTGAGAGATCGGGGTTGCTTGATATTTTTTTTGTTTTGCCTTTTTCCCGAGAAATAAACTGCCAACGCATGACACCGTGGAGCTGCGGTATGCCAATGGAATGCGACTTTGAGGAGGTCAAGCCGGTAGGGAAACAATATAAAGTTAAAAAAAGAACGAAATTAAAATAATTGTTTAAGTGTTTATATTACCAATGCAGATGTCTGGAAATATTCCTTGACGCTTCCATGTTTCCATATAAATCGAGAACATTATTAATTGATTACCGCTCCTTGGTGCAGCATTTTTGACATGAAGAATTTGCTCATCTGTCAACATATTTGAATTGATTTTAAGAATGAAAGAATTGTACAAATATGAAGCTGCCGACACGGCGGATGACGTTGTATAGAGGGTGGTGTGCATGGCTAGCATGCCAAAGATCCAAGGTTCAAACAATGGTGGCTGTATCAACAAATCACTGATTCGTTACATCAAAACGGATTCGCCTTTCGCCTGAGGTTGCAAACCCTCCCATTTCCAGAAGCCGTTCAGAATCGGTAGGGCACGCCAGTTTAAAGTAGAAAAAACAAGGACTAAAACTTCTGGCGATTTAAAAGGCGTCAAAGCACTACTATTACTTAGTTGCGGATAAGGAAAATTTCGAACCTGGAAGATTGCTCTGGGGCCTCGATCCATCCACATCGAGGTATTTTGAAGTAATTTTCCTTCCTTACAGTATATTTATATTCCAATCATTATATAGAGTCGAACCTTAATGAACCCAAGTAGCTCGGTCGATAGTCAATGACTGAATGGCAACAGTCAAGAATTGGTTAGAAGGATTTGGATAAGAAATGGTATTAGTCCGACGGTTCCTTAGCTGATCATGGAACCAATTGCTACGGAACAGACTGCAAATGGCCAGCCAGAGTTCCCTAATGACAGCGTCGTCCCTTTTACATATGGGAAGATACCAAAAAATTCGCGTAATAGTTAATAGAACAAACCGGGTTTATATCCAGCAAACTTAAATTAAACCAACATATTGGAGTATGTTCTACAGGATAGTCAAATGCTTTGAGAAAAAAGACGCACATTTGATCTACAGACAACTTAAACGACTAAGTGAGATATCAAAAATATGTATTTCCACGGTGGCATAAAAACCTTACCGACTTAAGGTCAAATGTCAGGAAGTTTCTCAGCGACTGAAATTTGAAGAGTATTTTTCAGAAGTTTGGGATCTTCCGGACGAAACATACAAAAATGCCGTAAATATAGCGTCAGCAAAATCTAGGAAAGAACATTGCAAAACGATTGAGGTCGCGAAGAACTCAGTAGGGCTTGGCAAGATTCTTACCAAAAATAATTTTAATAAAACCTTTAAGAAGCGCCACGATGTAACATTGGAAGAATTGGAAGCAGAGATCCTGAACATCTTTGCAGATGTTCATTTTCCGCCCGACCCCGCAGTTGCAACGAAAGTAACTGAATCAACACATCAGGTGGTTTCTCACGTATTAGTGAACAAAATAGTAGCCGAAGAGAAAATAGACTCGACAATAAATAGCTTGCTACCGTATAAATCACCCGAAGTACATAGTGTAGCATAATCGCGAAAATGTAGCAGAAGATCCAGAAATCTTCCAACCACACGGAGGAAAGCAAGAGTGTCTCCAATTACAGCACCAACTTACCCTGGATATAATTTCGAGGCAGTGAAGGGCTTCGTATAACTGGGAACCAGCATTAATAACGAAAACAATGTCAGCTTAGGAATCGAGCGGAGAGTAACTCTTGCCCGCTAGTACTATTTTGAACTAAGGAAGAAATTGGACAGTAAAGTTCGCTCTTGTCTCACTCATCATACTTGTCCTGTTACATGGTTCAGAATCATGGACAGAATTTCTCGGATGGTTATGATCCTGTCCGTAATGCCTACGGCGAGTATCGAAGCAGTTTTAAAGATAAGCAGCCGAACTTTATGCAGGCAAAAGCTGCTTATGTTATGCGATTGGAAGAATACGCTCCGGCCAAAGCAGGATTTAAATCGACACCTGCTTTCGAGAGCATACAGATAGCCTAGGGGCCAATAAATGATGATGGTGATTAGTCTCCTCCCCCAAAACATGTTTCATCATACTGTGGGAAATGTTAGCAATTTCGATGCGTCACTGTGCTGCTAGTAAATAAATGATACACAACAACAGTAAGCCATATTCACACACATACATATAATGCAACTAAGAATATTTCACACACATAACCAGCAGCTAGAAGCGAGGAGAATATTCCACACACGCATTACCAGCAGCTAACAGCGAATAGAATGTAGAGAATGTAGACGGCAATAAAGTGCCCATATGGACTTCCATAAACTACAAATATACGTGTGGGTAGCCAAATCCAATAAAAGGTACATAGACGAGAGTCAAATAAGCATTTATTCGAGACGGCTGTTCTCGAAAAGTCTATACCCTGGGAGAAATAGCTGACTGAGGCGAGCAGATAGTATAAAAGCAACGCAGCCGTAGCGATGGTGAATCATTTTTTAACACGATATCAGTGAAGTACGCGAGTATTGTAATAGTGAGGTACCACTACCAAAGAGATCCGAACAACAGGTGCAGAGTAATCGAGAACTCTCAAAATTCGTAACAATACGTAAGCCATAGCTCCGTTTACTTAACAATTATTACTTTCACTCTAATGATACTTAAAATAACAGATTTCGTCAGCATTACAATAACTGTGAATCATGTTGATATGACACAAATTTTTATTACACCATGGTCATAAAAACAAAGTAGTGAGCGCCGTAAACGTAATTTTCCCTTTCAAATAGTCCCTTTTCGATTACCAATGAAATCAGTTAGTTTGATTGAGAGTCTGGCATTTTCACAGAAAGATGTTCCTTGAGGCCAACAGTTTCTCTACTGTTGAAATGACTAATCAAATTTGTTCTCTTTACACAAAACTCGGTTAAATTAACCATAATTCGATCAATTGAACCCACTGTATAGTTATTCAGGAGCAACAAACCAGATTCGTTGATTTTAGAACTGTTTTTTCTTTTGGTGTACAATATCGCTTGCTCAGTGAAGGATTACGCTATCTTGTATTCTGAGATAGGGCGATTTTCAAACAAACTCTGGGATAGAGCGTTTTCGACCTAGCACCAGTTATATTGGGATCTTACACTCAGACATTGATAGCTACATGTACATATCTTACTTTCGTTACAAAATTGGAGATACTGGTCAAAATTATGGTGATGTCATCACAATAAACCGGAGTATTTACATTAAAATTGCCTACAGTTCTACTTCATTCAAAAGGCGTATTACCCCATAATATCAACTCACTTCCATCCTAATGAAATGCTCCACAAACCCATTTACATATATGATTTTCTTAGTCAACTCAAATTTCATTGTCCAGTCATTTCCCCCCTTACACTTTTCCCCCATCTCAGCGAAGCGGCGCTTATGTAAATTAAGACAACGGTAAATTGGAATTAATACATCGAGTCCGTCAAGATTTCGACTTTTAATACAACAAATTGAATGCACCGACCTCGCAGGAGTCTGAAATGAAATTAGGGTTGTCCCAATTTGTTGGAAGGTGTTATCTTTGTAGTTGAAGAAGATGGGATTATTGGCTTTTTTGGCTGCCGCAAACCGGCAGGTTGAAACCAATCACGTACCTTAAGTTATACTTCAACCTCCCTGATTCTGGTGCCAAGAAGGCCTCAAGCAAGACTTGAGGCCATTTCTTGTCCTCTATGATTCTATTACCAAGGAGAGCTCAGTTGGTATGAGCAGCTGCTTTTCTTATTAAACTATCATCTCTCCATCCCTCTGTGGCCCGGAACTCAAACCAACAGGATGTGAATAACCAGTTCAGTGTCTCCACGCACTCAACAATCATTTAGGATTTAGGAAGACATAATTTTCAGTGAAGACTTGGGGTGGATACTTCTGCTCGAAAGATGCTCGCCAGTTATCCCAATGGCATCGAGTTATTGATTCTGGGACCAAATAATCCCCTCAGCTCGTAGTGCTTTGGAGCCGATTGTTTACCATACCAGAGTGTGGTCTCGATGAAAACTGTGCGTGATATGTGTACATTGCGAAACTGTTTTCGGGAGTTCGGAATTATTTTGGAACCATTTTGTGATCATTTCGGAAGTTTTTCCGGGACTACTTCGCTGGCGGAGCATTTCGTAAAGATGTCGGAATTGTCTTTGAGACCTTTTATAGATAGTTTTGCGTTCGGTTTGAGACTATTTCAGATTGAATTTGCGACTCTTTCAGAGTCTTAGAGGATCTTTTTCGGTAACATATCGGAAAATTAAAAATTGTCTTCGGGACTATTTCACGGGTTTTTGGTATCAGTTTGGGACCATTTCAGGGTTTTTTTCGGGATCATTTTCGGGATTTTTTTTAAACCATTTCCAGATGAGACTCCATGATATTTAGAACCCTTTCTTAATTGTTCATGGGATTGTTTGCTCAACATTTCGTGTTTTATTTGCAACGATCGTCATGCTCTTTGGGATTGTTTTGAGATGATTTCGGGGTGGCTTTCGTGATAATCTCTGGACTACTTTGGGATATGTGTATAGCTTCCATGAAAATGAAATAGTATATTCAGTTCGGTGCGATTCTTGAAAACTGTTAGTTCTTAAAGGAGAAGAGATTATAATTATAATAATTATGTGGAAATGATCAAAATTATAAACTGAGCTTATTTAGCAATGTCTGCCTGTCTGTCCGCTCGACTGTTTGAACGCAAACTAGATCCTTAGTTGTTGAGATATCTCGGTGAAATATGGTGAGCGGGTAGATTTGGGTGTGCGGTAATCATTTGTCGAAACCGATCAAATCAGACCGCTATGGCATTGATCTCCCATACAACCGCGGGGTTACCTCATTTTAACAACGAAAAGCTTAAAATTTCACCAGATGCGTACATAGATGGCTTCTTTGTTGTCTAGAAAATCGTCAAGATTGGTCTTATATATAATAGCTGTGTTTTTTTACATGTATACACATATGCACTTAAACTTTATATGTACTGCTAAGTGTGCAACTTTATCTAAACTTATGAAATTGTTGAGCAGAAAACTAGTACTGCTAAATTTCAGTGAGAATTATACTCAGTTTCAACTGTACTATGTCTCTACATTTTATCTCTACACTATTCCCCAATTCTGGCGGCCGCCGTGGTGTGGTCAGAGAGGATAGATAGAATAAGAGACGTCATTTCAATTTTTATTTGAAATGTACCTGATTGGCAGGTATTAGAAAATTGCCGTCTATACATTTTTAAGAAGTTTATATTAATACATATTGTGATTGCTGGAAAGAGGATGCATTGCTTAATTAATACGATCCTTTAAAACAATCTAAAATACCTCATGAAAATGTGTAGAAGCAATTTAAAATTGCTCAAATGGGACATTACAAATAAATTTCGCAAAAAGTATGAAATTACGTCTCTTATTCTATCTATCCTCTCTGGTGTGGTGGTAGCGTGCTCCGCCTACCACACCGAAGATCCTGGATTCAGGTCACGGAAAAAGCAACATAAAAATTTGAAAAACAAGTTTTATCAATTAGAAGAAAGTTTTTCTAAGCGTGGTCGCCCCTCGGCAGTGATTTGGCAAGCACTCCGAGTGTATTTCACCTTACATTTATTTATTTTATTTTATTCTCCAGTTCTACGACCGAAAACTGTGTGAGTCCACTATTCAGTGGAAACGATTCAGCTATAGGTTATACACTATGGCCAACAGAGGTGCATGTCTCCGCTATTCAGAACAACCCGTTTTGTAGCGAGTTATTTACCACTGCCACGTGTCTTCAGAAATTGCCGCCGGATGTGCATCCTCTTCATTGTTCAGATTTTCCGAATTTTTTAAATTGTATCGGGTTTTTGTTCAGCTCCATTCATGAACGGTATGAAGTCTTTGGCACATCCGAAGTCAGTCCTGACCTTACTTGGTCTGTATCGGATGATTCCGGCACTGGACCAGAAATGTTTCGAAGATGTGATATTATCAGTTCATGAAATTTCTTAATTTTATTTCATACAAAATAGAGCATCCCTAGGATATAGGCCGTAAATGCATACATGGCTTTGAAAATGTCATCATCGATTGTCGATGAATTCTGATGAAATCAACATGCCACATAATCGCACAGAACAGCTAAAGACCGATCTATCGAATTTGATGCACTCTTACGAATGAAAAAGAGCCAAACAAAGAAATGATGGAAAATGCATTGCGCATGCCAAATAAGACCAAATTGTTGAAGCTTAAAGCGACGAACGTGGACAAAATTCAATGTCAAATATGTAAGTAAATAAGTTCATATGTACATAGGTATATAACGAACGTTCTGTTAAACTTTATTACTTCATAAAGAGAAATATTGTGTCAAGTGCTGTTACATGCTATGTTATGTGATCCATTGTGACATAAGAATTTGACTTTCGAACTCGATTCTTCTGAAGATGTTGATGATGAGCGCATACATTTTTATCAAACAAGAATTAAAATAAGTACCTACATACATTTTCATATGTATGTATGTAGTATGTTCCATGGTACCAAAGGTATCAGCATGAGTAAGGCTCATGGCACTTGATTGGTGAAATGGCGTGCAATTTGGATTATGTGTCTGGTAGTTGGGACCACCTGTAGTTTGGGACATATAAAACATTGGATATAAAATGCATGAATATGTACTTGTTTGTATGTAAACATAATACTTGTCTCATGAGGTGGTATTGATGTGATGCGTTTCGAAAGTAAAGTGTTGCAACATGTGTAGCTCATGTAATGCAAACGTAAATTTTTGTGAACGTTCTTACATAAAAAATATTTGGGCTAATATGCCCTTAAACTTTTAATAATTTCTGATTTTTTCAATCAAAATGTAATCACGGTAAATTGCAATGACAATGAAAGATCTGAATGTCGAGTAAATGAAGAATGACTTTTGCATAACGCAAGTTTATAAAACTGTTTCGCGTTATTAAGATGTGGCACGTTCCTATTCAAGAGAACGGTAAAGTTGCATAAACAGTAGGGTGTTTTCTTTTCAGGCAATATTTTTGATGCGATGTGAATGATCGGTTCGGTAAGGAAATTTCTCTGTGAGTGCACATAAGCCAAATCACAACAACAAGAAATGATCATTAATTCTTTCATCATCTTCAGTTAGTCTAACATCTATAAGTTATCGAAACTATCGTTTTCCCCATGCTAACGGAATCATCGACTGTCAGTAAGTTGTTGCGTTCCAATGAAGCGTGATCCAGATACGGATAGGAATTTGACAAATAAATGCAACAACAATATGATCCATATGGGTAAATTTGTTGTTGCATTTGCATGTTAAATTTGTATCGGTATCTGGATAACTAACTGTTCATTGGAACGCGAGGAGTGTAATGCACAAGTGTAAACAAAAGTCAGCTGTTTTGTGGGATTCGTTTATTTACAATGGGTTTACCCGATTTGTTCAACAAAATAATCACAAATATCGATTTAACTGGAAGCTGGTCACCCTGTGTTGGTGAAAACGAAAACATAGTGTACCTATACAAGTGTGTTCACTAAGCGATAAACGTCAAAACTACAAACAGCCTCGCTCACCTGATGGAAATCTCAGGTCTAGAGTCGCATTTTTGGTCTCAACGACAACATTTTTGACTACCAATCGTATCGACTTTTTCAATTTTTCAATCATTCGGCGCATTCGGTAATGGTATCCATTTTGAATTCGCTGTCATTCCGAATCCAGCGAGTGCCTGTCAGAATGCTTGACAGATAAGTCAACACACTTGTACTTGTACACTATGAACGAAAATGTCAAATGAAGCTATCTGAAGGATTGCTGCTCTCCAGTTAGTTTTTAACATAACTAGAGGTAGCGACCACCGTGGTGTGATGGTAGCGTGCTCCGCCTACCACGCTTATGATTATGGTGAAAGGGAAGGAAAGAATAAAGAACTGAAGGGGAAAACAGGAAATAATAATATAACATTTTTCCGAAGATAACTTCCGAAAAGATTCAAGCCGAGAGAGAAGAGAATTCCCAACTTATTGAAAATTGACGCACCTACATATTTTATGTCGATTTTTCTAAGGTTGAAAACGTACACCCAAAGAGCCTTCCAAACCACACTGAAGGGCAATCCCATAAAATAAAATAAATATTCTAAATGATCGTTCTCGCCGAGATTTGCAACATAGCGAGGAATATTTCAGACCCAAGCTTGTGGGGCCAAGCGCGGGAGTGTAAAGCAGTGTTTACTATATAGTTTGGCAGCTTAAATTGAGGTTATGTTGCGACTATAGTTGAAAGCAGTAAAAGAAGGCAGTCGAATGGAGTGGAATGAAGAACAGTAGGAAGAGCAGAGTTGCATTGGATCAATATACCTTCAATCATTTGTCAATATTAATGATAAATGTAGCAAATATAATTAAGTACTTGAATATAAGCAAATATCTTCTCCCAATTACTGCTCAACTCAAAATGCTATATATTCCAAGATTATCACATTTTATGTTTGTTTAAAAATTTAACTTGCATTTTCTTAAAGATTTTCGTAATATGGACGTAAGTAATGTTTGTGTGTGTATGCTAGCGTTGAGCGATCAGCTGTTAGTTGCGCTACTTAGTAAAGTTTTCAATGCTGTAAAGTGTCGAAGATTATGTGTAGGTCTTACAACCTTAGACTAACGAAGTTACTTCTGTCATTCAAAAGAGAGGACTGTACACTCATGATGGGTATTCTGACTGGACACTGCCTTCTAGCATCACATGCCTTTAAATTAGGCTTGGTCAGTGACAACAGATGTAGGAAGTGCAGGGTGGAGAAGGAAACGATCGAGCCCGTTTTGTACTCGTGCCCTGCACTTGCCTTGCTAAGACTCCAGCAAGTTGGAGTGATACAGCTGTCAGATCTAGAAGCGGCATAAGTCCTAGAAAGCTTCTAGTATTTGCCAAGAGGACGGAATTATTTTATAACATAGGTCCTAGTTTTTGATAGGGTTTTTCAGTTTGGTCGTTAAATAAACTTCTGGTAATACTACGGACTCATTCAGTCTATGTGAGGCCTCATGGACCGGCCAGTTCAACCTAACCTAAGATTCAAACCTGCCAAGCGTTTTTCCCTCACGTCGCCAGTGCTGAAGCTAGAGAGTACACATGACTGTAAGTGTTGACTTACCATGACTGCAGCTCTCACTTTCATTCCGATGGGAGTCTTGGCTCATGACTCATGGGTCAGCGACACCTCAAACGATCTCCGCTCAAGGAAGAGTTCTCTCGACACTGCTTTACCGTTTTTAAGGCTTATTGGAGTGCCCACATCATCATTTAACTACGTGCCCCTCTAGCCTTCCTGGCCTTTCGTTTAAGAATTTTGAAATTCATTTATACTCTACCGCTTTTTGCATGTTATGATTGCGATCCGTCAGACTTTACCTGAGGCACACAGAAACTCAGCTTGTTCCCCAGGTCATGATTTTTGTACAGCCTGGCCTCCACCTGTTGTTGTTTTCAAAGGTTTTAGTGCTGCCCTCCTCCAAAGACGAACGTACGCGGAGTATTTTCTAATTCTGTGTCACATTTTCACGCAGCAGAAAGAGCAGTGCATCTTCCGATTTCACCACGCCTTCGATCCATACTTTGGTCTTTGGTATCGTCGGGATCTGCGTCCAACGTTGCGTACATACGCCCGTACCTGGTCTGTAGTGTTTAAAAACAATTACCTCCAACCACCTGAAGGTCGCGATATTTTTGCACATCATCAACTTCACCCCGTTGCAACAACCCCCCAAATAGAGGGATGACAGTGGTTTACTTATCTGAACCTTACTGCAGACTTATGTTCGATGAGATTATTACGTTGAATGAGCGGCACAGTCAGAGACTACGTTGTCACTCATCCTCTCGCGTATAGCCAGAGTCTCAGCGTTATTTCCCTTCAGCCTCTCTAAGATAGCCGAAGTATTTTTGATACCTACTCTCTCTACCTCTTTCTATTCCCCACTCTTCTTCTCTTTTGGAAGCCCGCCGACCCCTCACTGACATATCGCTTGTGCCTCTAACCTTCCCAAATGAAAAATAGCTCTGAAGATGGCACAACGCCGAAACAGGTTTGTCTTCAAACCAAGTGATGACGGAAATCCTTCCAAAATACATAACTTCAAGTACAACTTCCGCCCATCGGTGAACCTGCTAACCATTACACTGCCACAGATTAGTCCCTTTCCCAGCTACTCTCTTGAGGGAATGACTGCGATGAAGTTTGCGCAGGGCATAGTTAGTAGTGGCACACAATAATCTGGCTTGTCTGGGAAGGTGCATCTAACTTTTCAAAAATAAAAATGACACTGAAGATGGCACAACATCGAAACTGGTTTGCCCCCAAACCAACAGATGAGGGAAATCGTTCAAATGCACATCTCTTCAAGTCAAACTTCCACTCATCCTTCAACCAGCTAACCAGTTCACAGCTACACTTTTAAAGGAATTACTGCGATGACGCTTGCACTGGGCGAAGTTGTCGGCACACAATAGTCTCGGTAAAGTCAGCTTTTGCCAGAAAATATGCCCTCTAATCTTCCAGTCCAACTTCCACCCATCGGTACGTCTCTTCCTCCACTCCTCTCTCGAGGAAATGACTGAGATGAAGCTCGCACAGAGGGTTTAGCTGTCGGCAAACAATATTCTGTCTTGTCTGGGATAAAGCCGATGCTGGTAAGAATGCTGCAACGGAAAACATCCAAAGCCCATGTCACAGAGCCTCACCAGGGACCACGTCGAAGCCGCTTTACTGAGATGTTTTTTCAGCAAGACATACAATGCCAAGGTAGGTGGTCTGCCCCGCCTTCGCTAGCATCGGGGTATAAAGCTTTTGAAATAGAGGGGAGAAAACAGTATATACTTTGAGAATAGCGCAAGGTCCTGCTCGATAAAAACATATCAAACAAATTTAGGTCATTCAATTAGAACTGCGGCAACGAAGAGAACAACAACAATAAGTAATTTCTTTTAAATGCTAATTATGATGTATTTATTATCTTTATATATTTTTGTTTCATACTTTCAAGGAACCATTTCAGGTTCTATACGCCTCTTGTACTACACTTTTTTGTGTGTGCAATCAGTTGGTTTATTGTTTTGATTCTTTATTCAATGATTTCAATGAAAATTGTGTTAAATAACGTAACCACAAAACACATCACACCCTGACCCAACGCCAAGAAGATTGCTTGTGGTAGGAATTGTATGCACCCCTTCTTCACCTTCATAATAAACTCTACACACACACCCAACCATTGCGCAACTGTCGCTCAGGTACAACCACATCCACCGGATCGCACCAACTTGAACTCATTGGTGGCTGCACCGCGCTGCGTATGGAATAACCGATTTGAACGCACCAACGCTTTGAACCTCTGAGCGTACTCCCTCTTATGTGCTCGCACATACATATATGTTTATATCGGGGACCGTTTGTCCACCGTTGAATAGCAACGGCAATGTGAGTTTCCTGACTATCGAGACCGTTGGCTGGACCTCATGCGGTGTTAAGATGTCACACATAAATCTTTTCCGCATAGTTGCTGCCATTGCGATTGCATTCTGGTCATTCTTACCTGATTACCTTTTCGAATGGACTACAGACCGCACTCCACCAAAAACGCCGACGCTGCTGCCGTTGCCACACAACTGGTTGAGTGGACTACTAGTGGACTATGAGCTTCAACGCGCGTTGTGTATCAGCACCAAGTACGAAGATGTCTCTGCTTTTGTGTGATTGCTTGGTAGGCTTTGTAGGTTTTGATTGGCAATGGATGGGCTAGGGAGGCTCAGGCATATGAAAGGTTCAGTGTGTAGTCATTTGCTAAGGTTTCTGTTTTTGTTACTGTTTTGTAGTTCGAAGTTGTTGGTTATGATTGTTTTTATTATGGTTTTGGATTTTTTTTTTCATTTTCTTCAACCAACCTTCCTACAATTGCCGCAAGAGACACCGCTATCATGTTACATAATCCAAGTGCGCATCCTGCATTCAATATTAAGTGTTTAAGTGAGTGCTAGAGTATGATGTAACAATGGGAGCTGAGAAAGAGTGTAGGCGATTCAATCCATAAAGCACACACAAATATTGTTTCTAGATATTCTTTACTATTTAATAGCAATATGAACTCTTTGGCCTCAAGTCAATTGCAGTCATATGCTTTGGCTTTCGATCTCAGCTGGGCCGGTCATTCACTCGGGGCAGGCGTGTGAGCTTCCTACTGAATTGTAAAGCATTTTGTATTTGCATTTATTGTATTGCCGCTACTCAATATTGAATCTACATAGTTATGTCCCTGATTAATAGCTTATCGTCTTGATTGTGTTGGTGTAATGCCAATTTGCACCTCATTCAATCAACGAATAGCGCATGCTGCCACTGCTATTGGATTTGAAATGAACCGGATATGCTGTCATGTAGAAGTTGAGCAGAAGAACTTAAGTGCTGTACAGAAAATCGGTGAAAATACCGGTTCGCGCTCTATCGTGGTTCATGGGTCCTGCAGAATAAAAAATACTTTAAGATCCTTGTAATTTGAAGCGCAACTTCTTGTCAGTCAATGCCGAAGGGTTTGGGTAGACTTTAATCTCTCGTGACAACATGGATTGGCTTAAATATTCGGAATGTCGCTTTAAGCAATTGCGGTAGCAGCAAATGCAACATAAGAGGGAAGTATGCCTTGCCCAGAAGTCAGAAACTAATCCGCTCAGCTCTTTCAATTTCACGTTGTAGTGATTAATCTTAAGCAGGAGAGTCCTGGGTAAAGACTCACTTTCATCCCAAAAGTACATGATATCTCAATTCGGTGAAATGTAAAGTGCTTCAAATTTCGCGCGCAGCGCCACCTAAAGTACAATTCTCCCACCCCTTTGATGTACTCCAGTACCGAGGTGGAACAATGAGTACGATCTATTGGACGATCTATTCAGAGGAGCTTTTCTAAAAGAATCCGTTAAGACGCAAGAGAACGCAGATAAGGTCCAGGATGAATAAAAACAGAACAATTTATATCTAACAGTTAGATCGGCTGTCTAGCATAATACTTGGACTACACACACATGGACCGGCCAGTTCAACCTAATAATGTGACATGTGACAAATTATTTCTGAAGCAGTTGCAGGAAGATGAAAGCTATTTCTTTGCCACTTACCTGCTAGGGAGAAAACGAGAAATCGATTTTTGAAACCAATGCATCTACGATTCCCCAGCATACCTACTTGGATCTGCGAAAATGGGGTACATACTAGGGTATGGTAGTTGAAATTCATTGGCCACTGAGGAAAATTAAAAAACCACATATCTTTAGAGTGCTATCACAATTGGCCAACGGACCTAAGTGTGCATCTGTACCATCAGTGGAAGGCAGCAACCCTATCCTAAGCAACCTACTGAAACTTGAGCTCGTGCAAATACAATACAGTAGTGAAATGAATAAAATCTTAAGGTCTGGCTTGCTACTTAGGTCAAATTACACAAATGGTTTAAGACACAGCGGAGTACGGGGGAGACGTTCACGGAGTTGGGAAAGATGGGTTTGAGGAAGACGTGATCTTAATTGGTGCTCCCAATTGGCGTTTTTTGTTTCGAAGCGGAAATGAATGCAGTATTTTGATACACAACGGCCAAAATCGCGTAGATGGTTGAGTGCCAATTAAAAACTCGGATCAGCGGATCCGGTTCCTAAAAAACTACTCATCACTAATGGCTATTTAATTTTTTGCTGCATTTTAAGATATGCTATGTGAACTCCAGGATGGACTTTTGTATTTATTGCTTTTCTTGTTTGTATATGAACCTTAAAGGAATTTCTCACCTTTGGGAGATATTCTAAGTTCAAGCGCACACTCCATATTTTTCTCCTTACCGCTTATCTAATAAATGGCTCATATTTTCTTGTCAAATTTTAAGCCGTTGGATATCGTAAATTTTTGCGAATTTACTTGTAGTTTTATTGGATTTGTTGAAAAACGAAATAAGTTATTGAAAATGTGTTTATTAACCAAAATATTTATGTGGACTATCAAATTCTGGTTCCAGGAGAATGTGATTAAGATAAAGTCCTCCTATCCGCCAAAGGGAAAGAAAATTAGCTTACCTCTAAGTCCTTCACTATGGCAATTTTTCTCAATATAGAGAGGGTACGTTCTTCGTTATCAAGTCTCTCTGACTGGAACCGCCAGAAGTGAACTAAGGTTGGTTTGGTTGAGCTGGTCGGACAATAAGGACCTCACGTAGACTGAATGAACCCATAATGTTATCAGAATTTATTTGACAGTGAAACGGAATAAACCAATTAGGTACCGGGGTTATAAAATAGCTCCGTCCTCTTGAAAGTTTTCTGGGAACTAGCTTAATTGTTCCCTTAGATTTAGCAACTCTACAGCAGCTGGACCCTTGACACGAACACACAACGTGCTCAATCGTTTCTTCCTGCAACTCGCACTTCCTACATCTGTTGCTACAGACGAGGTCTAATTTTTATGCATGTGACGCTAGAAGGCAGTGTGCGCAAGGCACCCCCAACACGAGCCTTAAGTCGTCTCTCTTCAGAGCTATGAGCATCTTTGTGAGTGTTATGTCGTAAGATTTGCTTATTATATTGGAAACTTTGCTTCCCCGGTCCGGCCTGAACGAAGCCTTTCTAATGCTTGATTGCATCCCAGGGCGTTTCTTGATGAAGTTCTATATGATATTATTGCCTTAATGGCCGCCTTATTATCAATATATTTTGACGCGACTGCAGCTTAAAGACACTGCCTCCAGAATAGCAACCTTAGTGTAACAACCTTTGACGTGAGGAACTATGCTATCAAGCCAAGGAGAGGTATTCATAAGAAGTTACGCTTTCACAAGGAGCTTCCAGCTCTCTACGAGATATTCAATGAGGAATAGACCACAGGCAGCTAATGGATAATCTCCTACTGAATTTGAAGCTGGGAATTTGAATATATTCGAAAGATCACCGCTTTCCCTAAGAGTATATTTTCACTACTTAGCCGAGCTAGCAGGCATAAGCGTGGCTGCTCGATGGGTACTTTTCAAAACTCCACATATGTGTGGATTTAGACTGAAATTGAAGCATCGACGAATACCCCTAGCAACGAAAGCCACTCACAAGTCCGAGGTGAACTAATTATAAAATTCAGAAATATTTTTCCTGACTGTTTAATGAGATTTGGCGCATAGTGAAAATTCGGTTGATGGTTCATTTACCAGATCTAAAGTAGCACACCTAATTTCAAATCGTCATATCGAGGGCAAGCTTCAATCATTTCCACAAAATGCTTAACAGAAAGTTATGGCGTGCGTTTATCGTAACCTCCTCAATGTAGTTGAGTCGTTTTTGACCGATGGACAGCCATGCAGCTTTATTTGTATCTTTTAAATTTTCTAAATTGAGGAATCAGACCTCGTAGAAATGCACATTTTTCTACTTCGGCGCATGGGAGCTTTCAATTAAATAAGGGATCTTGGCTTTATACGTATCATAGCGAGGCGTTTATTCACAGGAAAAAACAACAGTAGTTAGCACACAAGTCTCTCTTCCACTAAAAGTCCGATATCAAATCTTTCCTGTCCATCACATCCTTTACATGGCGATGAAATCAAATCTTGCCTTGATCAGAATATTAACCAGGCGTGTCCTTAAATGTAGAGCTCACAATTCCTCGAATTTGTTTGAGAATAAACTTCTCATGAGTATCGGCTTCCCACAAAATCCTCGAATCTCGAAATACTCGCAGGGCTCGCGAGGTTCTCGACACTCTATTTAATCGCTGCATTGGCAGTATTACATAGAGCTTACAATTTCTTCTGAAACTCAAGCTTATATTTCTGCAAAAACAAAAGTTAAAAATAGCGAACTGCATAAATACTGCCAATACAGTGACTAAATTGAATGTCGAGAAGTTCAGAAGATTTACAAGTATTTTGAGGTATGAGAATCTCACGAGTAGCCGAGTTCTCGAGTCTCGAAATTCTCACATATGTCCGATAGGAAATCTTAAGCTCTACTTTAAACATGGGCATCAAAAAAAAGTTGTCTCATTGTCCGAGTGTGGTTTTATGTGATACGTCCCAATCTGAACTCACGAAAGTCCGATGGCCGCTTGTGCCCATGAATCACCCGTCAAGGTTTTAAACCTGGTGCATTGGCTACAGATAGGATACTTGGGCGCAAGCGTTCGAAAGTGACAAGCCGCAAATAAAAGAATTGCCAGTGTTATTTTTTGCTTAGAATATTTCCGCGGTAGGTATGCCTGTCGTAAAAGGAGACTAAAATACCAAATTTATTCAAGGGGTTGCGTAGCGCAACCCATCTCAAGGGGTTGCCAGCGCGATGTATAGCTTCTCCAACCCAATTGTCAACCTCACCTACCCGTGGCGAATCCTGTTTCATCAACAGCCGAGGCTCTGGCGACCCCAAACTCCTGATGGATTTAGAGAGTGAGAGGGCGGTATGGCCTAGAAGGTTTCATGTGGTCATACCAAATCGTTCCCGAGATGGTCGGGCCTTTTTAGTACTTTTATGGCGCTTATTACCGGTACGAACCGGATCTGCATCCGGCAAAGGCCCTCAACATCGGTAACACTCCCCAAGGCCCTCGGGGAGTGTCCTTATCACTACAACAACATCAATAACTCTACACTTCTCATGCCATTTTATAATCGATCTTAACCTAGTTTTTTATCCAAATTTAGCCACCGAATGGTAATTTTCCTTTCAGCTTCTGATATAATAAAAGTTTTCATCAGCCATTGGATATTCTAATTGATGAAATAATCACAAACCTTTCACAACAAGTTTTAATATCTGGCGCCAAACTTATTTTATTAACTTATTAAATTATTATCAAATTATTAAATTAATTATAACATCAAAGAGCAATGTGAGGCATGCTAAATGGGCTTATCTCAATCTTTATGGAAATGGACCGCCCATGTGCAAGCTTACAAAGTCTTTAAGTACGATAAGTAAATTATGTTAAATATATTATTAGAAATAGAGATAAATATAAAATTAAAAACTACCGAACATTTACTTTTACCAAAATATATATATCTGAAAAAGCTTAAAAGCATAAAATTCGAAGAAAGTAAACAATACTTGTAACTGATGCCATAAAAAGGGGCTAAAGAAAATCTAGTAACTCAGAGTGGTAATTTTTTCAGTATAAAATAATGAGAGCTGGTAAGGTAGGCTAAGATCGTGCCCACAAAGGCTGGTGATAATTTTTAATGACACTAATTTAAAATAAAGAGAAACAAAATATCAACAACACCAAAAACAACTCAGAGAATAACCAAGAAAATATCAAATATCAATTCAAATAAACTGATCCGGAGACAAAGTTGTGCATATTAGGGTGATTTAATAAAAATTTTATTTGCTGAAAGGTTAGTTTGGCTGTAAGAATACTAAAGGATTTACTTCCCCGAAAGCGGTGACGCGTTCTATAAAAAACCTATACAAATGAAAGGCGAAATCAGACCCAATTCGCCGTAAAACAGAATATAAAATTAAAAGAAAATTTGGGTTGTTTTGTTTTACGGACTCCTTTAGTACATGATTTTTCAAGAACATCGCAAGAACAAGCAATCAGCTGATGCCATGCCATCACCTTCTACTGACAGGACAGTATAAATGCGTTCGTCAAATTTTTTTTATTCTCATATTCCAAGCCAAATATTATTTTAAAACAAGTAAGGAAGGCTAAGTTCGGGTGTAACCGAATATTACATACTCAGCTGAGAGCTTTGGAGACAAAATAAGGGAAAATCACCATTTAGCAAAATGAACCTAGGGTAACCCTGGAATGTATTTGTATGACATGTGTATCAAATGCAAGGTGGACGCCTTTTCGAGATATCGCAATAAGGGTGGACCAGGGGTGACTCTAGAATGTGTTTGTACGATATGGGTACCAAATTAAAAGTATTAATGAGGGTTTTAAAAGGGCGTGGGGCTTAGTTCTATAGGTGAAGGTGTTTTCGAGATATCGACCAAAATGTGGACCAGGGTGACCCAGAACATCTTCTGTCGGGTACCGCTAATTTATTTATATATGTCATACCACGAACAGTATTCCGGCCAATATTCCAAGGGCTTTTGATTTCGCCCTGCAGAACTTTTTCATTTTCTTCTACTTAATATGGTAGGTGTCACACCCATTTCACAAAGTTTTTTCTAAAGTTATATTTTGCGTCAATAAACTAATCAAATTACCATGTTTTATCTCTTTTTTCATATTTGGTACAGAATTATGGCATTTTTTTAATTTTTCTTAATTTTCGATATCGGAAAAGTGGGCGTGGTCATAGTCGGATTTCGGCCATATTTCATACCAAGATAAAGTGACTTCAGATAAGTACGTGAACTGAGTTTAGTAAAGATATATCGATTTTTGCTCAAGTTATCGTGTTAACGGCCGAGCGGAAGGACAGACGGCCGACTGTGTATAAAAACTGTGCGTGGCTTCAACCGATTTCGCCCATTTTCACACAAAACAGTTATCGTCATAGAATCTATTTCCCTACCAAATTTCACAAGGATTGGTAAATGTTTGTTTATGGCATTAAAAGTATTCTAGTCGAATTCAATGAAAAGGGCAGAGTTACGCCCATTTTGAAATTTTCTTTTATCTTTGTATTTGGTTGCACCATATCATTACTGGAGTCGAACGTTGACATAATTTACTTTTATACTGTAAAGATATTAAATTTTTTGTTAAAATTTGACTTTTTTTAAAAAGTGGGCGTGTTCGTCATCCGATTTCGCTAATTTTTACTTAGCACACATATAGTAATAGGGGTAACGTGCCTACCAAATTTCATCATGATATCTTCAACTGCCAAATTACAGCTTGCACAACTTTTAAATTACCTTCTTTTAAAAGTGGGCGGTGCCACGCCCATTGTCCAACATTTTTCTAATTTTCTATTTTGCGTCATAAGGTCAACGCTCCTACCAAGTTTCATCGCTTTGTCCGTCTTTGGTAATGAATTATCGCACTTTTTCGGTTTTTCGAAATTTTCGATATCGAAAAAGTGGGCGTGATTGTAGTCCGATTTCGTTCATTTTAAATAGCGATCTGAGATGAGCGCCCAGGAACACAAGATACCTCAAAATTTACTCAAGTTATCGTGTTTACAGACGGACGGATATGGCTAAATGAATTTCTTTTTTCACCCAGATCATTTTGATATATAGAAGTCTATATCTATCTCGATTAGTTTATGCCGTTACGGATTACTGATATGCGAACAAAGTTAATATACTCTGTGAGCTCTGCTCAGCTGAGTATAAAAAGTCTTAAATTTTAGAAAGAGGTAATCTCGGATACTACTGGAGGCATTGAGGATCAATTTCTTTGAACAAATTCGTAAATTCAACTCTAAATGGATAGGTACCCTGCAAAATTACGTACGATTAATCCCTGGCGGCCACCGTGGTGTGATGGTAGCGTGCTCCGCCTACCACACCGTATGCCCTGGGTTTGCACCCGGGCAAAGCAACATCAAAATTTTAGAAATAAGGTTTTTCAATTAGAGCAAAATTTTTCTAAGCGGGGTCGCCCCTTGGCAGTGTTTGGCAAGCGCTCCGGGTGTATTTCTGCCATGAAAAGCTCCCAGTGAAAACTCATCTGCCTTGCAGATGCCGTTCGAAGTCGGCATAAAACATGTAGGTCCCGTCCGGCCAATTTGTAGGGAAAATCAAGAGGAGCACGACGCAAATTGGAAGAGAAGCTCGGCCTTAGATCTCTTCGGAGGTTATCTCGCCTTACATTTATTTATTTTTTTTTTTATTAATCCCTAAAAGAGTGATGTGCGATTGATCTCTTTTGTCTACATTGATCCCCACTATTGCATTTTTGGTGCAGTTGAGACTGGTCAGTTTAAAATTTATTTAGTTAATTTTAAGAAACAATAAAAAACGGCAGTGAAATGAGTAAAATAAAAAAATTTATGGAATTGAAACTAATTATTTAAAATAAAATCCTGAGCCTCATACCGAGCTTAAAATACTAGCAATCTATTTGCCATTATATTGGACCATAGATAAACAACGTAGAATTTTTTATTTTTCTGAAATGCCAACACAAAAAAATTTGAATTATTGTTTATGAGTTTAAAAAATTATAAAGTCGGTAATAATTCCCGTACGGATGGAAAGAGGCATTGTCCCACAATACCCGTAGGGGTACAAAGTGGACTTGTCCGGCACTATAAAACAATACCTCTAAGGGTTGAAATTAGAAAGACGACCTGTCGAACAATACCCGCGAGTGTATGAAGGATACTAAAAAAATTAGCTATCCGACAGTACCCGTAGGGGTATAAAGAGGAGCAGTTCTGCACTACCCGTTCAGGCATAAACAGGTACGTTTGGTATGTCCATAGCATATGCTCAAACAAAAGGTATCACTCCAACCCATACATAGAGATAAAAACTAGCCATAATATCATTTTTCTTTTCGATTAATCCCGGATTCATCCCAGACAAATCGCGTTTTTTGCATAATTATTTTATGCTGAACTGGCCGGTCATAAAGGACAGGACATAGACTGAATGTGTCCATAGTGTTACCAGAATTGGTTGGACGACCAAACGAAAGAACCCCAATCAGTTGCCAGGACTTATGTTATAGAATAACTCCGTCCTCTTGGCATATACTTGAAGTTTTCTAGGACCTAGCTTAATTTCTCGAGACATGGGAACTCTGCCGCCCCTAATAGCTGTTTTTACCTGGCGAGCCCAGTATACGAACACAGAACAAGTTCAAACGTTTCTTCCTGCAACTCGCACTTCCTACACCTGCTGTTACTGACGAGGCCTAAATTATAAGCATGTGACTCCACAATGCAGTGTCCAGTTAGTATGCCCATTGAAAGTATTCACTCTTCAGAGATATGAGCCACTTTTAGAGTCCAATATCGTAGGTTTGGCACATGATCTAAGAAATTTTGCAGCCCCGCGATAGCAGTGTATTAAATATAAAATTAGGCCATCCATTTAAGATTCAGGTTTAACAGTTTTTTACACTACGCACAGCACTGCTATCAACGAAAGCCAATTCAGTGCTGTATCGGAAAGACGTGTAATGGTGTGAGTAGGAAATCAACAGCCTTTCCTTTATTGGGCTAACGAATTGGTCTGTCGTGTGTGTATTCTCAATCAGCCATCGATTGGGACTGTTTATTTTTCGATCTTTAAATGCATCTTTGCCAAAATATAAAATTAATTGACGTATTCGGTAAAAATATACATTTTTTTTGTGAGAGAGCTTAAGCGTTTAAGTTTTTCATAAAACTATTCCTATTCTTTCACTTATACTTAAAACTCTGAGAGAGCACATTTGGAATTTCGAATGGCCTCATAACATTATTATTCGGTACAAATATATGCATTTTTTTCGTGACAGAGCTCAAGCGTTTAAGTTTTTCATAAAACTATTCCTATTCTTTCACTTATACTTAAAACTCTGAGAGAGCACATTTGGAATTTCGAATGGCCTCATAATATGCAAAAATTTTTCAAGATCTTACTATATCTGTATGAGTGTTTATACTGTGCCAAGTGTGGATCATTTGGAACTGTTGTAGCAAAAACAATTTTTGAATAAGCAAGACCCTACATATCTTCGAATTGTGCCTAGAACCGAAATTTGTTTTCGTGTAAATGTTAAGTCAACTTCTCACAAATTGTTGATTCTGAATTGATCGTTTCCATATGAAAATGAACAAAAAAATCTATCATCATATGTAAGCCACAACTCTTTTAACTTAACAATTTTGACTATCGCCCTAAAAATACAAATGAAAACTGTAAAATAACAGACTTCCATCAACATTGGAACACCAGTTAAGTCAACAGTTGTTTGCTGTTGAAATGACCAATGAAATAAGTTTCATTAGTAGAAATCAATTTAATTGGTTATAAGTCTGTCATTTTTACAGAATATTGGTAACTTGATTCCTACACTTTCTCTTCTGTTAAATAACTAATCAAATCTGTTCTCTTGGCAAAAAGCTCGATAATTTCTCGCTAATGTTTTCTACGAGGTACATGAATAAAGATGGCTTCTACATATTTTCCTGGCATATTTGTGCTTATTTCGAGGATTGTATTAGTTTGTACTTATTCAAAAAATCACAATGACACGAGGCGACAGCGCACCATAGATAGCTGAGAGGCAACTAGAAAATATACCTCAAAGAAAACATGCAGCACGCAATATGTAGTTCCTACCTAGTACTTTACTGCTCTTAACAAAATGGTGACTCTTATTTAAATCTATCCCCCCTTTCTAAGGCTTCTAGAACTTCCAGATGTCTTCAGGGCCAAACTGGGATTCTTTGGCACCACAAACAGCATAACGGAGTTATAATCCATTAAATTGTATTTCTTTTACCTACAGAATTGTCGCTTAGGACCTGAGCCCTACGTTGGGCGCCACTTTTGCTTCTTTTAACAATGTTCGAAAGTACAAAAGTTAGCCATTTTGGTAAGCCTATTAACAATCAACAAAGATAGAGGTCGCTGATGCTGTCCATACTATACTGTAAAGATCATATTACAGGGATGCACCTTAACGTTAAGCTAATCGTTTATCAAAAAATTTCCACCGTTTCCGTTGAAACACTTCGAAATATTATCGATAAAGAAATTATCAAGATAAATTGTATCTCGTTTTTAACCGAAACGAAAAGCTTTCGTTAACGTTAAAAACGTTAACAAAAACGTGATACTTTATGTTTGATTTGTGCTGGCAATGCTATAGCCATGGTGAAGCCGTAAGGTGGTAACAACGAGCGCACATACACACACAAACTCCATATAATTTGTTTGTGTAATTCGTTGGTGGTAATGTCAAAAACACTCTGAGAAATGTTCGTACTGTCAAAATTCATGAGAAAAGTTGCAATCAGCTTGGCTATTGCTTTCACCTTTAATGACTCCGCCATCAATCAGCTTTGCCAGCATAGTTTGAAATTAATAATGAACATAAACGATTTGATTCCGTTTTGATATGGCAGAAAACGAAACGAAATCATTTCGTTAATTTGACGTTTTTAACGTTAATAAACGAAACGAAATGACTTTGTTTCGTTTATTAACGTTAATTATCGTAACGAAATGATATCGGTTCGTTGGTTAAGCATGCCTGTCATATTACGTCGAAGTACCACGAGTCACTCTATGGTTTAGAATATTAAGATGTATGAAGTACCCTGTTAGTAAAAGAAACAACTCTGATGTATTGTATTAATTAGACAAGTCACCCTGTGAAAAGCAACCCTGCAGCCGGATTTGGACAGCGACTTTCTTTTCCGGTTTGATCAAGAAGAGGAGAAGACGAAAATAATTGAGCCAGAAAATAAAATCAACGTTTTACTACTCAATCCTTTTTTGCTTAAATGTGTTAAACTAGGGGAGATATTTTAGAACGTTTGGAAAAGGATGAGCAAATTTAATTTTTATAAATATTTCTCTGATCAAAAACTAATAAGTGAAAATTTGTAGTTATAAAGCAGATTTCTTTGTTGGCTAAACCTTTAATAAAATATTTTTGTCTGAAAATTAAGATTTTTAAAATAGTTCCTCTGAATGTGTTGTGATTTGCCCTTCAGTGTAAACATTTTTAAAAACATTGGTCATGAGTCGTATTTTCTTTGGCCAGTCTAATGTACAAAGATAATGCGCTTATTTTAAAATATTGTTATCTATTTGTAGAATTTATTGATATTAACAACAATAACAATTAATAATAATAAAAACAACAAATTCGTATACAAAAGCACAAAATCAATTAGTATATATAGACACACAGACACACACTTCTACATTTCCACTTGCATACTTCTAATATCATCCCAATTCTATTTTTGTTTTAACCAAAGAATGCCAAAGCCTACCAATGTTTGTCCAACAATTGGGATGCTCTAAGCTGGTTTATGTCAAGCATATGTCCATATATATTTTTATATGCCGCCCAGTTGTGCACTTCTCATATTACAACTCGAGAACATTAGTTAGACAGTTGGCTGCCAGAATACGTGCAAGATAAGCAACTTAACAACAAACAACTAAAAATGCGTTTTGTGGTCTGAGAATGGTAATCTTTTGTTGTTTGTGTTGTTTTTGTTTGAAAGCATTATAAAAGTCAAAATACATTTGAGGTGATTAAGTTGAAGACGATACAATTTTATACGAACACGATACTCGAGTCATACATTTTGAAATCAGGATATATTTCTACAACTAACAAAGAAATAAAATTAAACAGCAAAATAAATAACAACAACAATAAAAGTCATGTCTTCTTGTTTCTCACATAATTTTTGGTTGATTTCGATTTTAATTCGAAAGCGCCAGACTTAATCATTTGTATGAGGAGTAGATTGTATACGAGGGTGGGGGAAAATCCGTCCTTTCTTTCTTTATATGCGTTTATTAACTCAAATCAATCATAAGGGCTTACTCTAATATTATTGGAGCTAAGAACGAATTTCACTAGTTGCTTATAGCGCACATTCGTTATTTTGTTTCCCTATTGCGTGACTGACAGAGCAACGTCGCAATAGATACATGGCGTCCGAGCTGTCACCTGGTATCGCTGGTAATTTCACAAACACACTATGATGAAAATCTTAAGCACACGCTAATGAGATTAACATTACTCTTAATACGAATTCCGTCGCCTAGATTTGCCTAGTCAAGAAGGAGGGCTGATTGCGTGTAGGCAATGCAAAATTTACATTGATGCTAACATCATTGCTGTTATGCAATTTGATGTGTAAAGGGCCAAGGAAGAACTCAGCTATTGCGGAATGGGTAAAGGACAGCAGCTTTCCGCAACAAGACAGTGGGGAAGCACAAGAATGAAGTGGTACGTGCTTGATCAGGCTCAAAAGTCAGCTTAAGACGATTAAGTTCGGTTTTTCTGGTGTTATAACTATCGGAGATAAGCGCGACGAGACAGAATTGATGATTTTGCGAACTCATATTCCCCTTATCAGACATCAGATGGAATGGAGAGAGCTGCCAGTAAATTCTGAGTAAACTTCCAAAGTAAAACGACAGGTGATGTGAAGCAGGTGTCAATGTAGTTTCTTTGTCCTGCGCTGACGTTTAAGATATCAACTTTGTTATCATCGAGTTTGCATTAACTCTGTCGTACTATCTACTTTTTCTGTTTAGTTCTGCTTCGTACCAATGAGATAACAGATGTTAGTGCCATACATCGTGGTGTCAGGGTTAAGTGGATTATACCGCACGGTGTGGTATGCAATGAATGTGAAGCTGCCTAAATTTCCTCTCCAACGATCTTTAAGGTGGGCATTATACTCAGCGAAAATTTGCGAATTGGTTTCCTCGCTGCGTTTGTTTTTCAAGGATATCAATGATATCGATCTTCTTCCGCTAAATACAGTTATAGTTTAACGACCTTTTGTTCGAATATAACCTCAACCATTCCATTACGTAGACGGCCGTGCCAAACTTGTCGGGTTTTATCTTTACAGCCTAATAAATAGAGCTGCTAAGTACAAAACCGAAAAGATTGTGTTCAAATTTGCGTGATCCCTTGCCTAAATATGTTTGGTGGTTAATCACGTTCTATCAACAACCGAAGCCTGTAGGTGCCATGCTAACTCTTCGGGCATGTCGTTACCGTATATCTTTAGCCGCTATTTCGCCTTACCAGATTCTTGGCGCACTTCGTATAACGACGAAATACATTTAATGTTACACTTCTTCTTCGTCTTCTTGTACCGATAAGGAAACTCCCCGACCGTTCTGGGGAGTTTTAACGATGTTCATGGTACTTTGCCGGATATTTTTTTGATACGTTCCGATTTGATATGACCATGTTCAACCTCCTTGGTCGTCCAACCTACTCCTTCTGTCAGGAATTTGAACTTGCCAGAGCCTCGCCTGCTAAATGGACAGGATTTCCAACAGGTAGATGAGGTTGAATATTGGGTTGGAGCTTATAAGTTGCGCTGTTAACTCCCTGAAAGGGTAGCGCTATACAAACCCTTGACTCCGTAATGGTAAATGCTGCACCCGCTGAGTTCCGGAGGCTCCCATATTACCAGCCATTTTAGATTCGTCTGTGGTGGAAACCGATTTGTCGAATATTATAGTGAGCGTTCCATGTTTCATGGTCTTCTTTGAAGGAAAGAGCATAAAATACTTTGTATCGAAGACTATTATTGGACATATGTAGTCCGTTTTTATGTTAATATAGGAAACATTTACATTGAACAGGTTACGGACATACATACGCTCTTTCGAGAAACCCAACTATTGAGACCAAAGGGCACGCGGCAATGTCGTTTCGTTGATAAAGAGATCGATCGGCAGTTCATTGTATATCATGTTCCTATTATCTCATGGACATCATCTAAACGCCCATGTGACCGAACGACATGCAGATCGTAAAATTTTCCCTAGCATGTTATTTGTGTGGTTCCCACCGACTTCTACTGTTTGCCCAGAACTATTTTGCAAGCACAAATTGTAAACATACACTAAAATTCTAACTATAAAGGCGTAAGGACAACATATAACTTCTCAATCATTCTTTCTCCCCTGCCCCATCCACGACACATTCTAACGAGTGAGTTTTCATGGATTTGAAAGTGCATTGCTCATAAACGAAAGTAGGGTGAATTGTGTCTACAGAATGGATTTCCAACTACTTTGTGTAGCGGGGTCTCTGCGGATTCCTACTTCAGGTAAGCATTCTGCGCCTTGGAAAAAGTGCGAGACTTATTGTGCGTTCAGCGGTCCCTCGTACATCAGACGCAAGAACGTGTGGAATAACCAAATCAAAACAGCCAAATAAATCCGTTTAGTGTTAAATAAGAGTGCAAGAATCGAAACATGTCGCCAACTTGAGTCGTAATTGTATTATATACATTGGAACGTAAGCGCATTGGGCGGTCATCAAATTAACACAAAACTCATATGAACAGGCGCTTTCAAATTTGGACGCCGCTGCTGATGATCGCAGCGATAAAGCGCCCAATTTCTTTTTTGGAAATTCATTCAATTCAACCAAACACAAAAGACAAACAATGTTTTGCTGCATGTCATGTGTGTGTGCCTCGTCTGAGTTGTGGCATTATTGGGATCATTATCGCGCCTTTTCTTTTTTTTTTTTTGTTGAGTGTGGCTTAATCCTTCAAGATTATTGATGGTAGATAAAATAGGAGATGCGTTTGCGTGCACATGCGCATTCCAAATAATCAGAATGAGAATTGTGTTTGGTGTTCGTTTGGTGTTTTGTTGGTCACAGTTGCCACACCACGTTTTCAATTGGGACCAAAATTCATCGAATAAAAGGACCTATTCTCAAAGAAATGTATCAAATTTTTGTTTTCTTTAAGCTTTAATTTCAGGCTGTGGTAAATGTCACACCATGTCACACACACTTTTATTTTAACAAAAACCTTATATAAATATATGTTTTAACGAAAAACCTTGGAGGAAAACCCGTGTCACAAGCCAAACTAGTTATGAGACGGAGATAACATTTGTGCGAAAGAATATGTTGGCACAACGAAAAATAAGTTAAAAACAAGAATAGCAGGGCACCGATCTGACATCAAATGTTTACAATCAAGCAATACACATAAAACAGCACTTGCGGCCCACTGTGCGGAGAGCGGACATAAACCAGACTTTGACGCTGTGAGCATACTACGGCAAGAACAGCATTACAACAAACGCTTTACTTTGGAGATGCTCCACATAATAGACACGGACGAGAACAAAAGATTGAACTACAAGAAAGACTCTGAAATGTGTGCACACATCTACCGCCACTTACTTGACTCGCGAAAATCAGTTCAACAACAGCATCTCGAACAGACGCTGCCCACCTAACATCTGAACTCATGTATGTATGTTTGCAGTAATGCTAATATGTTTATACATACATATATATAAATTTGTCTGTGATAAATTGTGTAAAATAAAGTGTTTATTTATTTATTATTGTAGTCCCCGATGACGATCTCCGTTGGAGATCGAAATATATTGGAACAAAAACAACAACAACTTGTTTAATTTATTGACCTAGAGCCAGCTTGAAGTTATGTTTTATTTACATAAAAGTCTTATTATATCCAGCTGTACTTGTACACAGGGTATTATAACTTTTATTGGATAACGGTTTATACTTGAATCGAGATAGATATAGACTTCCATATATCAAAATCATCAGTACCGAAAAAAATTTGATTTGAACAGTCCGTCCGTCCGTTAAAACGATAACTTGAGTAAATATTGAGATATCTTCACCAAATTTGGTACACGAGCTTATCTGGACCCAGAATAGATTGGTATTGAAAATGGGCGAAATCGGATGATAACCACGCCCACTTTTTATATTGAGACTCTTGATAAAAATTTGAAAAAAAATTTTAAAATGGACGTGGCACCGCCCCTTTTTGACTAAGCTATTTTCTATGTTTCGGGAACCATAACTCGAAGAAAAATTAACGGATCATAACAAAATTTGGTAAACAAATTTTCCCTATAGCAGGAAATATTTCGAGAAGAAATGGACTAGATCGGTTAAGACCACGCCCAGTTTTATATAAAAGATTTTTAAAAGGGTCGTAGATGAAAAGAATAAGCTATATCTTAACGAAAAAGAGCTTTGTATCAATAGAATTTTACTTTCCAAATTGAATTATAACATTAAATTGTAAAACACTAAAATTTTTTAAAATGGGTGTGGCACCGCCCTTTTTTGCCTAAAGCTTCAGTTATCCACGATCGTACGAACAAAAAACGTGTCAACTGGCACGACCTATCTTATGAATGTGCAATGTAAAAGAAAAGTCAATTTTGATTTTTTCCGTAAGAAAGTGTCAGCTGATCGCTCTCTCACTAGACAGAGTTGCCTAGTAAAATTTTGTGCGCTAATTTTTGACGGTTTGCAGTTTTATGCAAAAATTGTGAAAATAATTCGAGATAATTATGTAAAAATACAGATTATAAATATGTTATCTATTTATACTTATTTAATATTAATTCCAGCCTTTTACAACATCAAAAATTAAAATAGAAAAAGTATATGTTTCCATAAGCATGCATTCAAACAGGTCATTGGCAACATTTTTTTCGTTGCCACTACGGGTATAAATTTCGCTCAAATGTGTGTACGTACAGCATACGTATACGTACGTTACACACGTCGGTGGGTAACTGCTGCTTAAGCAATTTTCAATGTTTCGGGAGCCAAAACTAGAAGAAAAATTTACATATCGTAACAAAATTGGGTACACATATTGTGAATAATATTACCATCACTAAGCTGATACTAAATAAAAAATCACGCAACAATAAAAAAAGAAGCACCCACTCGTATATACATGAACACATCAATCATCATTTACACACATACATAAAAGGCAACGAAGAGATATTTCACGCACACGCTTGTGGTCATCAGCCGGAGTAGTTGGTCACGCATATACACGCATATGACTGAGAAACGCATGAACTACAAATATACATTTGTAACAGGAACGCACGCAAACAACCGGCGTTTTTTGCCCTTACCGAAATAAGCATGCGTTGCGACAATGTAAAGCATGTGTGCAAACGTCACACCGAAATGTCACGCAGAACAAAAATTGGACATCGAGTTAGGTTTTCACGCAGCAAATTCAATTTCGGTTGCTCTCATATAAGTTGTGCATGAGACATTTTTGACAGAAAATGACTTGCGTGCGTTTATATTAGGTTGGACTGTAACTCTGGTAACCAAGCGGGAGATTAGAGAAGGTGAAACGTCTAGACCTTTGGAGAAATATGCTAACGAGGCAACAGAGAGTATAAAAGCAGCGCCAGCTGAGGAATGAAGAATTAGTTGTGATTTAAACACGCTATTAGTTGCGAAGTGCAGTATAATTGTGAAGTACTACTCCCAAAAATCATCTATATAAAGACCAGTTTGCAATACTGAATATTGGAGTGATTTATTCAACAGTTTAGCGATTCGCATGTTAGCAGAAGGTTTCAAATAATCGGTATTTCTCTAAATTCGTTACAATATTTTCGTTATAGCAGGAAATATTTCTAGTAAAACTGCATAAAATTGGGTAAGGACCACGCCCACTTTTATATAAATGACTTTAAAAAGCGTCGTAGGCAAAAATAATAAGTTAAATCTTAGCGAAAAATAGTTTTGTACCAATCGTATTTTGTGCCATTATGACAAGGATTTTAAAAATGTTCAAATCTTGAAAATGGGCACGA
This sequence comes from Eurosta solidaginis, assembly GCF_040869045.1. Lineage (NCBI taxonomy): Eukaryota > Metazoa > Arthropoda > Insecta > Diptera > Tephritidae > Eurosta > Eurosta solidaginis. The sequence goes on along the minus strand of NC_090319.1, from coordinate 62,524,773 downwards.
TTTAGTTAATAACGCTGTCCTTTTTTTGTAATAACGATTTTTAGTACAATGGCACTTGTGTGTTTATGTTTATTCTTCTGTTGTATCTTTATTTTAAAATAAACAGTAGAGAAATCCCCATATCTGAAGGAAAACGTCGTTATTACCCGCTCAAGGTCGTTGGTGTTAGCCCCTTATGCACACAAAACAAGCAACAACAGCATTTCAAGTGTACAGCTGGGTATGTAATGTTCAGTTTCACCCGAACTTCGACTTCCCTACTTGTTTTTAAACAAAATTTTTGAAAAACTCGGTTGTATCCATTTTATCATAAAATCAGTCCCAAAACTTAAAAAAAAATTTTTCTAATAGCTGGATGTTCCAATTTTTTTTTTAATTTAATTTCTTACTCTTCCGTTTACCAATGCACCCTCACGCTTCAGTTTTCCCATCTATGATCTAGATTCAGTAAATGTGAGTTTTGAAATGTACACTTTTTACCATATAATTTGTGTTAAAGAAAAATAACATTTCAAAGTCACATTTCTTGAATCTAGCCACAGTCCTCTGGTTAACATTGAGAAGCCTTAAAGTGTCAAGTGTATTGGAATTTTGATCACATTTGACTAGGTACCAGAAATGAGTTAAAAATGTTATTATTAAAGTTTCTGGGGTTCTGCTCTCCAACGGGAATAATTTGGCACAAAGCGTTTATATCAGATCTACATTGGGCATTTGTAAAGTTATTTTTATTAAATTATGTACTCTGAAATTTTTTAAATATCCAATATTTGGATTTAATCATTGTAATTAAAATTACTCAAAATGTGCTTCATATTTTGAGCCACACTTAAGATTTCATTAGAGGCAATTTGATGGTGATAAAATATCGACAGAAAAACTTTTTCTGATTGAAGTTTTTAGTGCAGGACGGTAATATATATAAACTTTTTTTAAAAGGTTACTCTTTCAAAATTTATATATAGGATTTCTTTTCATGTCGATATATTGTTTCAAAAACTCTCAATACCTATCGGTATGCTTGCACTATATAACTTAAATTAGTTTCATGCTTTGATTTAGTTTTCCATTCAAGAATGGCTTCATCAGTGGAAAAGTCCGTCAAATTTCTTTTAGGTGCACGTGCGTTTTCTACACTATCAACAACATCAGCTCTGAAATCCAGCGCAGAATAACTCTTGCCAATAAATGCTACCTTGGACCAGGTAGACAATAGAAAAGTAAAGTCCTATCTCGGCAAACGAAAATAATACGCTACAAGTCACTTATCGTACCCGTCCGGGTATAGAGTGCAGAAGCATGAACCATGACAATATCAGATGAAGCGGCTCTGGGAGTGTTCGAGAGAAAAGTTCTTCGAAAGATTTATGGACCTCTACGCTTTGGCGATGGCGCGTACCGAAGATGATTTAACGATGAGCTGCGCGAGCTCTACGCAGACATCAACATAGTGCAGGGAATTAAAACGCAGCCGCTGTGCTGGCTAGGCCATGTTATGCGAATAAAAGGTGACGCTCTGCTCAAGAAAGTGTTTCTATCGTAACCCGCCTATGGAAGCCGAGGTAGAGTTCGGCCCCAAATCCGTTGGAAGGACCAAATGTAAAACGATTTAAACTACCTTGGTGTGACCAATTGACGCCGGTTGGCAGAGAGAAGAAGCGACTGGCGCGCTTTGTTAGAAGTAAGCACGTGCATTTGCTACAACTTTTTATAACTTTCATGAAAATGAAATGGTATATTAACTTTGGCACGAATCTCAAAATTGTAAGTCCTTAAAGGAAAATAGATAGACCCACCATTAAGTATACCGAAATAATCAGGATGAAGAGCTGTCCGTCTGTCCGTCTATCTGTTTGTATGCAAACTAGTCCCTCAATTTTTGAGATATCATGATAAAATTTTGTGAGCGGGTGTATTTAGGTGACATTTGTCGGAACCGGCCGGATCGGACACTATAGCGTATATCCTCCATACAACCGAATTTTCAGAAAAAGAGGATTTTTGTCATATCTTCCTCAATTTATCAGATTGAAGCTTCAAACTTCACTTTCGTATATTGCACATATTGTTGTCTGAAAAAATGGATGAGATCGATCGTATATATAGTATATATCCCTACAACCGATTGTTCAAATAAGAAACTTTTCGTAATTACTGCCCTATTTTAAGAGCTAGAGGCTTCAAATTTCAACTAATGCTTACGTATATAGCATATATTGTTTTCTGAAAAAATCATAAAGATTTTTACAATTTCAGCCCCATTTTAACAGCTAGAAGCTTAAAATTTCACCAATTGCTTACGCATATAGCATATGTTGTTGTCTGAAAAAATCATAGAGATCGGTGGTATATATATTATATATCCCATATAAACTCTCATTTTTGCCCCTTTTTTACGGCTAGAAGCTTCAAATTCAGGGGCTTTATAACATAAGTCCTTGCAAAACTATTAATTTTGTGCTTTAAATATATTTGGATCAAGATAAAATTTATTTTCGGATTTTTATTTTTTGAGTCCGATAGAACTATTTAAACTCGGACTTCTAAAAATAAAAGTCCGGAAATAAAAGTTAAATCCGGAATTTTATTTTTTAATGCCAAAATAAAAGTCCCGCTTGATAACTAAGAAACGGCTTATTCGAATTAAAAAAAAAAATTTTATTTAAAAGTCTAGATTTAACTTTTATTTCCGGACTTTTATTTTTAAAACTCTGAGTTTAACTAGTTCTATCGGTCTCAAAAAATAAAAATACAGATTTTACTTTTAATGAAGGTGTGGAAAATTTTGTGTGGAGTGCTGAACATTTTTACCTCACTGAAAAATAAAAAAAAACAAAAGTATTAAAATCGTTATTACAGCCTAAAGGGACCAAAATTGAAAAAAGGGACCAGCGGATCAAATAGGGTTGGAAAGGACCATTTTTGTCCAAATGGACCAAAGTGGCAACCGTGTCTTTGGTATGTATAAACGCTTTCCAGTGAAGATTCTAAACAAACGATTAAGAGGGAGGGAGCAACCTCATTGTGTTACGCTGGAAAAAGAAAAAGAAGCGTTTTCACCTTTTTGATGAGGTTTGTTTTTGTTTTCTGTTTGTTGTGTTTTTTTTTTTTTTTGTTGGTTGCTACTACACACTCTTGTGGTTCTTGAGCATAGGCTTGAGGATCCATTTTTTTTTTGTGAGTTTTCGTATGCATTTGATTGAGTAGGGTTTTGGGCAATTTTTGATATCATGAGCTCAATTATGTCACAAGACATTAACGTGCATACAATGGTATTGTTTCTGCTATTGTTGTTGTAGGAACTTTCAAATTTTTGAGGGTGTTAAGTGAATTTTGCCTGAAAAAATGGCACGTTCCATTTTAATGATCATTTAGTTTTATGACTTTTAATTGTCTAAAAATTTGGGTTAACGAACTTTTTTGGCTAAATTGAAATTGAGTTCATAATAAAATATTTATGGCTGGCGTGAGTAACTGCATAGAGGCCAGTTATAAATTTATTAATTATTTAACGAAAAAAGCAGTTAATATTTTGAGCGAGTAGTTGAGTAGAGGTCAAATAAGATGACTCAGAGTGTAGTTATACGAGAGACTGCTTGTGGAGGACTACGTACACAGTGTGTAGAGCGCTCTGACTTTCCTGTCAGAAGTCCCAACCAGAGAACATTTTGTGCTAGGGAGATATTATTTTGTTCGCATAACGTGACCACGATGGCATAGAACCGACACTGCCTATCATAAAATTATTATCTTCTCTGGTATCTAGGAATCATCCTAGATAGTAAGCTGTCGTGGAATCTCGACGTGGAGAAGAGGGTGAAGACGGCCTCGACGGTTATACATATAAAATAAAGCTGAGGTGTGCGTGGAGTTTATCACCCTCCCTTTTTCATAGGGTATTTATAGCGATTGTAAACCTTAATCTATACTACGGAGTTCTTGTTTGGTGGAAAGCCACACAAAAAAGAACCTATCTCAAAAAATTTGAGGGGGTTGCAGGCTATTAATGCTTAGAATTACGGGAGCCCTGAGAACAACCCCGACGGCTGCACTTGAGCGCAGACCATACGGCCACAGTAGTATAGCGTCATCAATTACAGAACGAACAAACTACCTGATTCCCTATGTGCGCTTCGAGAGGGCTCTTAAAGCCATAATAGAGGTGGATTATTAGCGAATGGGTGCTCAAATGGCGGACGAGGCAATACATGTATACACAGATGGTTAAAAGTAGTGGAAGGAGTAGGGTCTGCCGTATACTGTGATCCTACAAGCTGCCAGATGATTGTAGTGTTTTCCAAGCGGAAGTATTAGCCGTATCCAAAGCAGTAGAAACAGTGGAAGAGAATAGCTTAAACTGCAGCCGTGTTAACTTTTTTATTGACAACCAAGCAGAAATGAAAGCAATAATCACATCATCTAAAAGTGTGTAAGCAATCCCTGGAAGAATCGGGACAGGGGGAATGGTACATCTATATTGGGAACCAGGGTATATGGGAATGAAAAAGCGGTTGAACTTGCTGAAAAGGATGCATCCCTTGAAGCTTGCTCCGCAGACTTGACATTTGATTGGGCGGGACTAAGAAGTGGCAAGAGGTGCACATCATGCAACAAGCGGGAAAGGTGTGGGTCCAAACGCGGGGCTGTAAAGTGTCGAAGATTATGTGGTACAACCTTAGACTAACAAAGTTGCTTCTATCATTAAAAAGAGAGGACTTTAGACTCATGACGAGTTGTCTGACTGGACACTGCCTTCTAGCGTAACATGCCTTTAAATTAGGCTTGATCAGTGTTAGCAGATGTAGAAAGTGCAGGTTGGAGGAGGAAACAATCGAGCACGTTTTGTGCTCGTGCCCTGAGATTGCCTGATTAATATTCCAGCTAGTAGGAGTGACACAGTTGTCAGATCTAGAAGCAGTAAGTGGCATAGGTCGTAGAAAGGGTCTAGTATATGCCAATAGGACGGAGTCATTTTATAATATAGGTCCTGGTTTTTGATAGGGGTTTTCAGTTTGGTCGTTAAACAAACATCTGGTAAAACTACGGACTCATTAAGTTTATTTATGTAAGGTCCTATTGGACCGGTCAATTCAACCTAACCTAAGCTACTCCCAGAGCCTCCTCAAAATATGTTATCAACCATTTCAACATATAGCAGGATGTGTACGAGGAGCGTCTTGTAGAGCTTAATTCCTCTTTTTCGAGATAGGACTTTATTTTTCGAGAAATAAGCCGCTAGAGTCCTAAGCTGACATTGTTAAATTTGATTCCCATTGGTGTAATTAGGAGTTTCTATTCTTTCTCGCTGTGTAATCACGTTTGGTTTGTGACGGTATAGAACTTCTCGCCGTATTTGCATAGCTCTGCAGCCAATATATTGATCCCATCGGCTTCGATTTGTGGGCTTGGGTTCAGCATCTGCTTTACCCCTATATACTGTTAAGAAGGTAAAGACGTGTTCCCTCCTTAGTCACCGCAGGAGCTCTACTTCTTCCTGTACCAGTGATTCACCCTAACCATTAGGTGCGAACACTCACAAATTATCAGCGATATCTTCTAACGGAAATCCAAGGAAACTTGCAGTTTCAATAGGCTAGGACCAACGGGGCATGGGTGTTAGAGGCACATTGCAATTTAAAAGATGGCTCATATGGAGATACATTAAAAACAGAACAAACATTGCGTATGCCGGGATTGTTTCTGAATAAGTAAGAGTTTAACCTATTGCAGTGTCCGGATTAAAGTTGTGTCAGAGTGACGCGCGTATCCCTGCGAAGTATGCCTCTCTCAACTACGTTTTTCGGCTATTGCACTTTGAGGACGGTATTTATCGGCAATGCCGACGCTTTTGTGGATGACTCTGATTGCTCCCTCAGGCTCAAATAGCTGAGTTCTTATATGCCAAATTTATTCTTCGTTTCTTTCCTTTATTGAGAGTATTCCCGCCTCTGTATATACGACTTTCTGGCGACATAAGAAGACATCCCGTGGCAGTTCTGATCGCGGTGTTTTGACAGGCCTGCAGCTTCCTAAAATGTGTTTTTTAAGCTCGTCGACCATACGGAGACGGGTGGCACACAAGCGGTTGGCCAATTGCTTTATTGGTAGTTATGAGCGTATGTTTCCCTGTGCTGCCCGCAAGGACTTGAGGTTTTTGTTACGACTCTGAAGTTTAGTAATAATTGCGGCTGCATAATCGTCGAATAGTAAATAATTATCGAATGTCACACCTTAAATTTTTGGGTGTCGAATAGTCAGTGGCGTAGTGTCATCGATGTGGATGTCCAATATTTACGACACGTCGTGAATAAGGTAGCAGAAGATTTGGTCGGTGATAGTTCCAAATTTTGCTTTGTAGAAAAAACTGGAACCTGTTCCCATTATCATGCAGTCAATATAACTTTATTACCTAAATATTTTGCTTGCAGTTTGTGCAGAGATGCACAACCCCGGACCGAATCAAGAGATTTGGTATAATCAAATCAAGAAAGCCGGGTTATTTAAAGAACCGCCGGTTCAGTGTCTTACAAGAGCTATACAACAGATGTAAAGGTGGTCGTCTTGGTGTGATGGTATCGAGTTCTGCTTACAGCACCGTATATCCTGGATTCTAAGTCCAAAGCAACAGCAGGGTCGCACCCTCAGCAGTGGTTTCACAAGTACTCCGAGTGTATTTCTGCCTTGAAAATCTTCTCATTCATCTGCCTTGCAGCTCCTGTGTGGAGTCGAATGTAAATATTGTAACAAATTTAGGGAAACTCCGCTTGTTTTACACCTTCTGCAAACGTTCGAATCGCTAAATTGTCGAATAAATAACTCCAATATTCAGTAATGCAAAATGCTCTTTATTAGATTACTTTGGGAGTAGTACAATTATACTTCACAATTATACTTCACTTCGCAACTGATAGCGTGTTTAATCAAATTGCTTAGTGATGCCTCACCTTGCGCTGCTTTTATACTCTCGGTTTCCTCGTTCACCCATTTCTCCTAAGGTCTAGTAATTTCGTTAACTTCATGCTTGGTTACCAACCATATACATGTATACTTGTAGTTTGTAGCTATATGCGTGTATATATGTGAGTACTACGTCGGCTGATGGTGACATGCGTTTGTGAGTATCTCTCCGCTGCCTGGTGTGCATGTGTGTAAATGATGATTGATTTGTTTACGTACATACGAGTGGCTTCTTAGCATCGGCTTAGTGATGATAGTATCGCTTAATTATGATAATATTCGACACAATATGAAGGTTCCGTACCACCAAATTGTAAGTAAAATTAAAATGGACCACGACACAAATGGCGAGAGAAGCTCGGCCTAAATAACCTCGAAGGTAAATCGGGCCAAGCATGTTTTTTTTTTAAGGAAGCACAAAACAAGTTCAATATGACCGAAATTCGGATGCCTCTGTTCCAAAACAATCAAAAAAAAAATTTGAAGAACGTATTCCAAGGAGCAGACACACGGAAACAATAATCTGTAGAAACTAATCATCCGAGACTAGCCCAAAAAAGTTCAAAATCGAACGCAAAATGGGTCAAGAGGACCTGGAAATCAATTTAAAACCATCCGAACTATAAATCCAAAGATAAAAAGAACATCTTGAATATAACTTTATAAATTGGTCGTCACACTAGGTCGTCAGTATAGGCATCGACATATTCGCTTCCTGAAACCACATCAATAGTGCAGATGCATCGAACACATGGAATTTCAAATGTGCCAAACTCATTCTATGGCATATTTCTAATGTGCTAAGTTTGGTTTATATTTGGCCGATGGCGCTCGCCGGCACATACCTCAGGCAAGCCCGTGTGTCAGCAGAAACGCATTAAATTTAAATACATGCCTACTAGTACATAAATAGTTATCAAAGCGTCCGCCCCGTCTCAAGGCTACCATGGTGCATATGTGAAAATATAATGAAACCAGTCTATGATACACCCCGAAGAACAAAACTCAAAACAGTTGACAAGACATTTGTGGTCGTTATCTCTGCAGTGACTAAGATTGTGTTCAAGACTACGGCAGCGACGACTGCTGCTGTGATAATCGCAATCAGCTGAATATTCTCTCAATGTAGTTAGAATGTTACATTGACACTTCATAACTTTCCGATGAAATTATTATTATTATGTGTGTGAGCTGTATTATAAGTTCCCGGCAAGAGATAAACATCTACGCATATCTAATCTTGATAATAAAAATTTTCGATATTTGTGTTTTTTTTTTTTTGTATTTTTGTATTTTCTGCGTCTCAATAGAATTTTTCTTCCTGCTGTGCGTATGCGCATGCGTCCAATCTAAATTTCCCAAAAAGACATAGCTCTGGCGGACAACATATGTACAATCGTTTCTAGAATTGCTTATTATTGTTATTGGGTTTGTAACCACATACATATGTATATATGTACTAACATACAAGCACAGTTTTGAACGACTTATGAAGTGCATTTTCCTGTTCTCTGTTAGTAGTTCAAGTTCTGTAAAACTCCCCAGTCTTCCCTATTGTGGCGAATATTAGCATCACTATGCTGTTAGTACATAATCACAACAACAAAAACAGCAAGCAGCCACACTTATGTACATGTACACATTAAAGCAAACAGCCACACTTACCTAAAAGGCGACGAGGAATATTCCACGCACAAAACCAGCAGCTCAAAGCAAAGAAATTATCTCACATATACATATGTAGTCATCATCTAAGAGCAGAAGTTGTTACTCACACATTAACACGCATATAGCTAAATAACCATGTATGCGATACAACTGTGCCATGTTAGTGAAAAGTCTCGACCTTAGGAGAAATATGCGGACGAGGCAGCAGAGAGTATAAAAGCAGCACAAGCTTAGGAATAACTAATCAGTTTGATATAAACACGCCATCAGTGAAGTATAATTGTTGTTGTGAAGTACTATACCCAAAGTGGTCTAAATAACGACCAGTTTGCAATACTGACTATTGGCGTTATTTATTCGAAAGTTCAGCGAACGTTAGCAGATGGTGCAAAATAATCGGAATCCTCCAAAATGCGTTACACAATATTAGGATGACTGTCGTCAGTTGGAAACTCCAAGGGAGAAAAAAGTCCCTTCCACATTTGCTCTTATATGCGCTAATGTAGCCCTCGATAAGTGCAAGCCCTTTGTGTGTTTGCTGCTAAAACTATTTTCGTCGTCTCTTTATTTAGTTCCTTAAGCTCCGTTTAGTCTCGAAAGGCTCGGAGAATCCCCGCTAATTTTATTCTTAAAGTCATTCAGCATAGTCGTATAAGTGTCGCGCTATCGAAACCAGCCATTCTTTCTGCTGCGCGAATATGCCCAAGCTTTGAAATATTCTGTCATCCATTGTGTTTTGTGGTAAGATTTTGGAATATTGCTACTTTCAACCTCTGTTAGGAGTTTCTCCCAATTTCAAGCATAATTTTTCTTCCATTTCTTTTAACTCTGGAGTGCCTTGCGCTCGAATGCATGCTCGGTTGGCTACGTCTTTTTCCAAGGTGAAAAGACATTTCGGTTTTTTCGAGTTTGCAAGAATTCGGTCGCAGATTGCTTTCAGTCAGTGAGCAGGTCATATAGCCCAGTGTACTTTTCTCGCTGCATAGAAGCGTGAGCGTATCTTGGCAGCCATTCGGTAATGGTTCGAGTCTAAATTTCTATCTGGTAGAGTGCGTATATTCGATCAGAAGATAGCCTGGTGTATTTTCATGCTGAAATCAACTGCTCAGGCGTTTTGGAGGATGCTTTGGAATATACAAACCTTGGCATCCAATGTTGGGTTTAGCGCCAACGCGGAAAATATTGATTTAGTTTTATTAACTAAAAAGTATAATGCTCCGCATCGGACTAGGCCTAAGCTAGGAGGGCTGACCCTGCAGGAGAAGTTCAACGTGGAGAAGAGAGTGAAGAAACCCTCTCTCTTACTCGGTTATGATGCCCACCCTATACTTTGGAGTCACTGTTAATGTTAAGACCCGCAGAGCTGCACTTGATCGACCAAGCAGGAAAGGCGTGAAACCGAGCGCGGGGCTGCATAGTGTCGAAAATCATATGCAGGTCTTACAACCGATGTCAATTTTACCGAAGTAATGCTGTCTCGATGATAGTAGTTCCCTACATCCTGGCCCAATAATAGTACCTGTTGTTTTTTCCATGTGTCGGAAAATAATCACCGCAGTTCCGGTGAAGTTTTCTAGCCAACAGACGTCATGCCCACTTACTTACGACAACATTCTTTACTTTGTTAATTTGTTTCAGAAAATCGTCTGACCGTCATTATATTTATTTGTCCACAACTGTATGCAAGTCAAGTCGTAAAGAATGAGCTCATAAAAATTAGTTTATTACCAATAGCCGGCATACATTTCTCCTTAGTCGATTGCTTTGTGTGGCTTTTGTGGTTTTCTTTTTACTTGTTCTCCTGAGTTCCTTTGGCTCCTTTTAATTATTATCTTCTGAAAGTGAAAAATACAGAGTTTTTATAAACAGTTACAATAACAATGATTACAGTAACAGCAATAAACGATTTAATTTAACAAGTTTTAAGATTCGATTACTTAAATAAAGACCGAGCTACCACACATGTTAGCCATAACTGCAGTCTTAAATACAAATATGCCTACCCGTTGCAATATGTTCCCTTCCTTCCAGCAGCAGAAGTCAAGTCCGTACAGCGCATCCATGCATCCGTGCAATTTGTAAAGTCATAAAGTTGGCCTCTTTTTGGGGTAATAAAATACTTGTTCACGCCTTTCAAAATTGCAGCCATTTTACATTTGGATCGGCTCACGTTCAATTGATTTTTGGAAGGTTGAATATTGCTGCGGTCTTTCAGCATCTTCAATAGTTTGCGCAACTGACACTCAAATATCCTGCGGCAAAGTGTAAACGAAATAATTACGAATTGAGAACAGTGACTGCCAATAATTCAATATTTATGTATGACAATGCCATGTTATTATTATGGGTTTTATGTCAGTTACAATTCGTTGGTAATAAAGATGTTTCAATTAGTAGGAATCGGGAGCAGGAAATAAAAAGCAAGTACCAAAACTAACGGAATTGTGAAGAGTTACATAAGTACACTCAAAATATATGATGATCCCATTTGTGTGAAATGAGGTAGTCAACATTTGTGGAAGTACAAAAGGTTCGAGGAAAGGGCTTATTAAACTGAGCACCATGGCGATCAGCAACATTCCAACCCCACTTCCGGGGAAAGACGTAAATAGAGCTCAATCACCATCTATTTGAGAAGAAGAACGAGACCTATGGAACGACACTGCCCAGGGTGGGCGATAGCGTATCGATCAAAAGTGGTAATTTTCTGAGCAGCCCTTTGCAGCGGCAAAGCCCATTACTCTCTTACTTCGTGATTGTGTTGAACATTACCAGGGTCTAGAGACTGGTACTGCTGCGTCTGTGTGGAAACTATATATTTAAGATGATCACTCTTCGTCGCCAGATTAGATCTCCGATCACACCATACTGTTGTCCAAGAGTTTCCCAAAGCATCGACTCAACTTCGGCTCCCAGGCAGGCAGAATTCTGGAAGCCCGGCCAAACTTCCCAGGCGAAGCTACGCAATTAGCATGAAAATTGAATTTTATGCGACAACTAGACCGGAAAGATTCCCAAATAAGGAAGCTTAATCTAGGGACTAAACAGCTTGTCTACAAACAAAAAGTACGAACTGCAACCCCTCTGCTGGTGCAAGAACCAGTAATTTGCTGGTGTAAGAACCAGTAATTTTTGACCCATCCTTCCTTTGTGATCCATCTTTCTGACAAGGTCAAACGACAAGTTATAAAATGCTAGAGAACTAAACCTATAATACCTACAACCGTGAAGGCTGAAAAAATGGGCGAGCGCTTTCTGCCAGTGATTTTTCGTACAGCCCTCAGTTGACAAGTTCAGACGACGAGCCGTTAAATGCGTCCATTAAAAACAATATTGCGCCCATTACGATAACAATCACATAGGTGGATTGACATTTTTAGTAAGCCTGTATTACTGCGAGCCGCTAATGACGTCAAAGGCAGTCAGTTAGAACGATTTCTTAACAGCTGTTGCTGTGATTTACTGAAACCTTTCAGTCACTGTCGGATGAATATCGCTGCCTAGCACAGGGCTTCTACGACATGGTGTTTGGTATTAAGGTTCAAAGCTTACATAATTTTTTAATTTTCCAAAAACAATTCCAAAAACAATAAATCTATGATACACATAAGTACTTGCAGAACTTTTCTTAGTCGCCACTTATACATATAAGTAATCTCCAATATCTTGCCTAAGTATGTTCAATACAATCTGGTCAACACTCTCCTGCTGCTTATGCGCCGGCTTGCGACTCGGCGTGATATCGATATGCATTTAACTGCTACCCGGCACTTCGCAAGCGTTGCGTCTGTTGGTCTCTTCCCTAATATAAGACTGTGATATTTGTTTGTCGCGGTCCGATCGACATTTCTATTACTTTCTTCAACACTTAAACGTTTCAATTATTATTACTCAATTTTCCTATTAATTATTGAAATTTTAAGCTCGTTAATACACTTTCCACCCAAAGTCTTAGCGACTGTGTCCCCACTGAAATTTATGTTGTCATTCGTTAAAAATGTTTTATTGAGGTCAGCAGGATAGCCAAAGGATGAAATCAACAATTGATCGCTGAGTGTGGGCGGTTTCTTGGTAGTCGTTAGTATGTCTAAATATTGAATTTATTCGTTTCAATATTATTTCCACTTAAGACTAAGTGTTATTCGTTACAGCATTATTTTATGGTTCATTAAATTTTACGAACCTGTACATCTTTTAAAAATATTAGTCTGATGCAACCCAATTGGCTCCATTTCTCAAAAGAAATTTGGTTATAAATGTTTTGGTTTTAGGTAACAACTGATATTTTATTTAATAGCTCGTTAAAGAGACAAAACATATTGTCGGAATGCGCAAAGTATACGGCATGTTGTCCGCAAGAAATCTGTGTAGTTTCCCCGGCGAGGTCACTAATATGATTTGATCTGATATAATTACATTGAAGCGATGTCATGTCACAGATTTTTCTATTAGTGTTGGGAAGTATAAAGTATTTTAGAATATCGAGTACTGCGTCATATCCAAAAAAATAAAAAACATGAAATTCAATTAGAGCTTACTGCCTCATAACTCATAACTACCTCATAAGTCTTTAGCCACTTTTCTATTTTCTAATATAAGAGTTTTCCAACAAGCACCACGATTTCACGTCGAATAGGAGACGACTTACTTTCTCTCATAATATTATGGCGGTGACAATTCGCGAAGTCCGAACTCTATTAGGAAAAGGTACCGATACCCGGTGACTTCGGTTGGTTGATATCCTCGCTAAGGAAAGGCAGATATCTCTGCCATACAGGAAGTTTTATGGACGCGGCATCTACTGCGACGTCTACTATAGTGGCCATATGAATAAACTAGCAATTAGGAGCCAAGATGTGGATTTTATGGCCTGAAAGAAACTACGCCGCAAAGTACTGTCGTTCACAGCTGTGAACGAGCGACTCGCCGCTATCCGCATAAAGGCTTATGCACCTATAAGAAAATAAAAAAAGCATACGCTGACTGCCCCCGGCATGGTAGTAAAATCATGCGTAGCGAGTTTAACACCAGATTGCGCAAGGAAGGTCTATTTGGGCCTACAGTCGGAAAATTTAGCCTTCACACTGTAACATCTCCCAACTAGTTGAGGCTGATTGAATTCGCCCCGATTCGAAATATGGTCGTTTGGAAAACCAGGCTCGAGCATAAAAAGATTTACCAAGCTACTTGGCTGTCGAAGAACCCGAAACCAAATCGATCACGTCGTGGTCAACTTTAGGCATAGTTCCAGTGTCCTTTAACTACGCACTCGACGCGGTGCAATTATCGACTCGGATTATTACATTGTGGAGGCCAAGATACGCACACGTCTCTGTGCAGCAAAACAGTAGGCGTAATGACACAAGGAAAGTTCGCCGTCGAAAAGCTGCTCACGAATCAGACAGCTCCACTCAGCTCTCAAACTTGTTAACTGAGAGCAATGTTCGACCTTTCACATTTCTCTCTCATTACCAGCCGCTGCTGCTAGCATCATAGGTTTACAGCGAGCCCACACAAAAAATAGGTACAATGAGGAATGTTGCGCTGCCTCGGAAAATAGAGTGCTGCCTATAGGGCCACGCTGCGTACCGACGCGACAACACATGCTATATTGGAGATTTATCATAGGTGTCTCTACTATTTTGAAAGAAAACTCGTGAAGCAGAACGGCGTGATAGAAATAATGCGAAGAATTGTTAACAGCATGCATCAACTCCGGTGCATCAACTCTGGATCACAGAAAACCGATCCCGCAAAGCGCGTAAACTACAGCAAATATTTTAAAAAAGCTTCACTTCAAAGTTGTATCTAGCGTACTGTGCAAAAAATCAATCAGCCCTAGTAAATCTACTATCAACAGAATCTTCACGATGTGCCAGATCCTGGAGAAGACTGGCGATAAATAATCATCCACCTGCCAAATGAGATAATTATTCTTAAATTTTAGGGAAAAGGACTTCTTAAATAATTTTTTGCACTTCAATATAATATTGGGAGGAAAAATTATATTCGTAACCAAAACTTTAAAATGTCAAAGAATTGTCACATAGCCGAATAAACACGTTGAGTGGATCAAAAATACTCAACGTGCGTTCAGAAAATTACCACTCCACTATTGATCAACACTTGTGTTCGCTAAAAAAAAATGCACAGATCCGCCAAAATGCATATCACGTGATCTTAATCTATGTGACTTGCTCAAACGATTTATCTAGATATCATAAAAAAATGCACAGAAGCGCCAAAATGCATATCACGTGATCTTAATCTATGTGACTTGCTCAAACGATTTATCCAGATATCATGTGATATAATATTATTCAGTATGAAGACAAAATTTTTTGTAAGACTTATATTAATAAAAAATTTTAAAACTTGTTTAAATTTTATTTAAGATTTTACAATATTATTAGTGTGTTACTTTTTTTGCCTCAAACTCACTGGACAGTTATCAGGCACACTCCTGTGATGTGATGTTGTTTTGCTGCATACAAATGACCTTTGAATATTGTATGGCTATTTCTACATTCCTTATTATAGTACAATTAAAGTGAGTTATGAATTTTCTATTACGCATACATCTTTAATTATTTAATCAATAATTTTCTGAAATCTAAAAATATTAACAACATATGATGTCATTCAACGTGACTTCTTAAATCGACATTTATCATGTGATATAATTTTATGATGATAAGATTATTATTTTTTTTAATTTTATTGTTTTTATTGTATTAATAATTTTGTATCTTTCATCTTATACAGTTATAAGGCATACTCCACGTGATGTGATTTGATATATCACTATGAAATGATGTTCAAATGTGATTGTATTTAAATATGGCAGAGAATGAAATAATTTCTATCTTAACGCAAACTTTGCACATATTTACTATATATTCACTCATGTACATACTTTAACAATCCAATGATCATGTTAACAACATAAATACAAACTTGAGCCAGGCGCCAGTGTCCCCAATTGTAAAATCCAAATTCACTGCCATTAATTAATAAAAAAAATGCATACATTTCAATTAAAATAAGTAAATACAATTTCACTAGCTACAACAACTTGGCGTAAAGCCCAAAATTTATTGAAAGCAATTTAAGAAGTTCATCTCTACACATGTATGTCCATATATATGAAGAATGGTGTGTAGCGACATCGGCAGCGCATACTGATGATTACTTCAAAGAGTGCGAATTGATTGGATTGAGGAGCCTTACTTCCTACTTTACAAAGTAACTATCAACTCTATCCAACTATCAACTCTATCCATTGGTCATGTTCAGTGATCAGCATCTTTAAAGATCATACATATAAGCCTTTTGTATTTCCATCACCCTTTATGACTTGTATGTAAGGCCCGGTTTTTCAGTAGTTGGTTAAGCTAAGCTTACTTAAACTCTAGTCAAATTTAAACTCCAGTTAAACTACTGAGCAGTTTTTTAGTCTCAGTTTAAGGCCGCCCTTGGGTTATGCTTTTTTGTGCGGCAACATTGGATTTTGTTTACCCAACAAACATGGAAAAAAAATTCTCCAGCGAAATAATATCTAGTTCCGGATGTGATATCCAACATCATTATTTAATTATTTTTAAACCAGGTAGTTCTCGAGTTGATATCCAACTTCATTCTCCAATCACTATTCAACCTTTGAGAAATTTAGTAAAATTAAAAGTTTTCGATTTGATCTCTAACGTCATTAATATTTTTCAATTATGTATTATCCTAATTTCGAAAGATTTTGAGAAATTTACAATTCTCAAATGAATATGCAACACATTTCTCCACTTGATATCCTACATTGTATATCGAGTTGAGATGGAGTTGAAAAAATTCTCCAAAGTGGTACCACCAAAACCAACAGCTGTTTATTGTGAGAAATAAACACGACGTTGATATCAGTAATGAAGCGTAATTTATGAAAAATAAATTATATATGTAGGCACGCTCTGCCTACCACATCGAAAATCCTGGGTTCACGCAGGTTTTTCAATTAGTAGAAAATTTGTCTAAGCAAGATCGCCCCTCGGCAGTGTTTGGTAAGCACTCCGAGTGTATTTCTGCCATGAGAAGCTATCAGTGAAAACTCACCTGCCTTGCAATTCCCGTTCGGAGTCAGAATGAAACAAGCAGGTCCCGTCCCGCCAATTTATAGGAAAAATTAAAAGGAGCACGGCGCAAATTGGAAGAGAAGCTCGGCCTAAAATCTCTTCGGAGGTTATCGCGCCTCATATTTATTTATTTTTTAAATTATATAATTTCATTTTATTTTCGTGAAAATACTGTAGTATGGAATCTTCCATTTGAGTCCAGTTAGAGAACAACAAGTTGTTAATTAAATTTTTTCAACTTTAGTAATAGCACATTTTACTTTATAAAAATTCCCTCTTTTGCTGAGTACTCTATGTTTCTCTAGTTGAGCCACTGGTTAGAAACAACTCTTGAGATTTTAGAAGTATGCTTAGTTATTAACAACAGCTCTAATGTTACTCAAGCCCAAATGCTTGTTGCGTATATTGGACGCCATTTCGAACGAACGCAAATAAAAGATAGGTTAACTAGAGTTTAACCCTAATAGATTGGCCGCTTAAGCTCAGCTTAAACTTCAGTTAAAGTAGACTGAAAAACTGCAGAATAAATTTAAGCGTAGTTTAACTGACAAACTGAGTTGAACTTGTACTGAAAACCGGGCTTAACATCTACATACGTATGCTACATGTGTCCACTCACCAATAATAAATATTTTTGCAAATATTTATGCATTTCAACCCAATGCCATCTTCAGCAGCATATTTCGTTGTTTTGTTTCTTTTACTCTTTGGAAATTGAATATTTGTATAAATATTGGTATTGCAATAGTTTGGCATCGCATGCTAACAGCTAGGGATCAGACAACTTTCAGACTCGTTTGCTACCTACCACATAAATTCTATTTTATCTTCAAATATTTTCACTTTTATTTGGTTTATAGAGCTGTAGAAATTCTGATTGCATTTCGCGCCTTGGGTGCCTATATTGGGCCAATCGTGTATCTGACACGCTATGACTGTAGTAAACCAAACAAATACATACATACATTTCCATATTAAATATGCAAGGTTATAATCAAGCATTGGTGTGATTAAAGATCTATGATTTCATATAATTTTAACTAAGAACGTAGGGTATATGTAATTGTGATCGGACACAGAAATAGAAACAGAAAGACTCGATACCAATTTTGCCTGAAGAAATATTGTAAACCTACTGTAGGCTTAGGCGATAGGCGGATGCACAGTTGTATCATGCTCTAAACGGTAGCAAAGAATGAGTGATTTTAAGACAAGATGTCTTTAGCTTAATTCATAAAGGGCCTAACCAAAAGATGTTTCAAGACTGCGTTTTTCGCAGATTCTAGCATAGCATATTAAAATACACCCTCCGTAAAGATTTTAATCTATTAGAGCTAATAACAACGGAGATATATTTTAAAAAACCATATCGGCATATATGTACATACATAGCGAATGTAAAAATTAAAATTTTCTTGCTACTCCTCTAAAATTTTAAACTTGTTTCTTAGAGCTTTTGTGAATTGAGCAAACGATATGCATGTTCTTCCACAACGAGAGCTGACTAGTCAGTCATAGTATAGCAATAACCCAAATATGTCTTTTTATTTTTACATTACCCATTTATCTCGTTGACATTTATAAATTTAACTTAATTCTTAAAAATATAGGTATAAAGCAATCAAGTAAAAGATATCGGTATGAAGTGCCAAACTGTTTCGAAATTTGTGCCACTTCTCTGATTTTTGCAGTGTTCACCAGGTGGTGCGACTGCAAGTGTACGTCTGTCTGGAGGCATGCATCATCGTCATCATCATTAATTAGGGCTTAACCACCTAATTAGACCGCTCTAATAACTGTGCGATTTCTTCAGTAAGCATTCGCACCAGATTTCTTCCTCCGCACATTGTAACCGAGCAGTGCAGTCACTGCTCTCAATGTATTCAATTTTATTTTTTTGTTTAATTTTATAATACTCTGTTTAACTTTGTTTCCTTTTATTTATTTTTTATTTATTTATTTTATTTTTTTTAACAAGTGGTTGTTTGGCAACCTTTTTACTTTGTAATTATATTCTTTTATTTAATTTGATTTTATTTTATCGTGTTTTATATTATTTTGTCTTATTTTATTTAATTTCATTTTATTTTATTTCTATGTTTGTATGTTTAATGGTGTGTTCAATTGTACTTAAGAATTATTATTTACCGGTATTAAGCTCATTAATTGTTAATTAAAAATCGTCAATTATTTAATTTCATTTAATTTTATTTAAATTTATTTTATATTATTATTTTTATTTTTATTTGTTTTTTAACTTATTTCTTTTTATTTTATTTAACTTTACTTTATTTTATTTCATTTCATTTCATTTTATTTTATTTTGTTTATTTTACTTTATTTTATTTTATATTATTTTATTTTATTCTATTTAATAAAATTTAATTTTTTTAATAATTTGGGAAAAATTTAAACAACGTGACATCAGGACGGACAAGGCGACAGCTGTTTCGATTATACCTTGTAAATCTCTTCAAAGCCTTTTCTCCCGGGAGTGGGAGTCGAACCCGCACTCCTACGATGGTTGAAATGGTTACAAACGCATTCAGCTACGTCATGCCTTAGTTGTTGTAAAGTTTTTCCCAATTGCCTATATATGCCAATATATGCGAAAGAAGACAATTGGGAAAAACTTTACAACAACTAAGGCATGACGTAGCTAAATGCGTTTGTAACCATTTCAACTATCGTAGGAGTGCGGGTTCGACTCCCACTCCCGGGTGAAAAAGCTTTGAAGAGATTTACAAGGTATAATCGAAACAGCTGTCGCCTTGTCCGTCCTGATGTCACGTTGTATAAATTTTTCCAAAATTATTAAATAAATTATAAAATTAAAAATTGCTTGAAAAAAATATTTTCATACATTTAAAACGATACGGGCAATCCCCAGTTAACTCTTATTAGTAGACAACATTTGGTTAATTCGTTGTAGTTCTATAAATAGAACAAAAACAGCAACAATGCCAAGTTTCTCTGAAAAAACCGCCTTACAAACACGCATAACTTCAACACATAACTACATACGAAGTATGTGATGTGTAGAAGATAATATATGCGAAAGAAGGCAATTGGGAAAAACTTTACAACAACTAAAGCCCCCATTACTGATACTTAGCATAGACTTGACTTGACTTGGCGTAAACTTGGCAACTTAGCCACGATTATACTCCACTTGGTGCATAAAATCTGGCATCATAATCAGCGTTGAAATTTATTTTTAAATAAATGTCAATTTGTATGACAAAATGTCAAAATGAAATGGAAACAAACAAATGGCATCTCAAAATGTAAACGTCACTTAGAACTTACATAGAAAATCAAAATTCAACAGACTTTAAGTCAAGTTAAGTTTTGAGTAATCAGTAACATGCAATGTTCATTTAACAGAACTGTAAGTGACAGTTCGCAAGCCAAGTCAAGTCTATGCTAAGTACAGTAATGGAGGCTTAAGGCATGACGTAGCTGAATGCGTTTGTAACCGGGTTCGACTCCCACTCCCGGGAGAAAAGGTTTTGAAGAGATTTACAAGGTGTAATCGAAACAGCTGTCGCCTTGTCCGTCCTGATGTCACGTTGTTTAAATTTTTCCAAAATTATTAAATAAATTATAAAATTAAAAATTGCTGAAATAAATGTTTTCATACATTTAAAGCGATAGGGGCAATCCCCGGTTAACTCGTATAATTTAATTTTTGTTTGTTTAATTTAATTTTTTTATTTTAATTTTGTTTATTTAATTTTATGTTATTTTCATGAGCATAATTGCGGATAGTCATAGCCGAAATAAAATAGGTTTTATATTTAGTTGCGGCTTTTTTACAGATATTTCAAAGAATTATGTCATAAAGCTGCAACTAAATTTAAAACCTATTTTATTTCGACTATGAATATGCGCCATTTTATTTTGACTATGACTATGCGGCTATATATTTATGGCGATCCTACAATCGAAGCAAAGGAATTGTATAAAAACTATTTTTCGTGTTATTTATTAACAAATTTTCCTTAAAACCAAAGAGAATAGATATACTATAGATATATCTATTCTCTTTGTTTAAATTCAGAAAATAACAAAACAAAACAGCTCTTTCCTCATGCGGAAACACATTTAAAAATGAATCACCACTAACCACTATTATTTTCCGCGTATCAATTTTTTGAGTGCGCCCCACACATTCCGACAGCTTTTGGTATTTTTTAATATTATTTTCGATTTTTTTTCTTTTAGCATGGAGCTTTGAAATGCTCTCTTTTTAATTTTTTAAACTTATTTTTTATATGGTTTTCGTCGGTTGAAAATCGCGGAATTTAAAAAATAACAAAACAAGCGTGATAATAATTTGATTGTCATATGTCAGTCAGTAGTGACAATTTGATTAAATCGGATTAACTGTTCCCGCATACATAAAATTCCGTTGAGAATTATGTATCTGTCTCACATGCATAATGGTATCTGCTGTATGTTCTTTTGTTCTGTACCAGGTGTCCGAAGCTTTCCCAGTTTGAGTCCTTTTTCATGATTATAGGCTATCGTTGGGTACATGCGGACATGCGTGAGCGAACAAAGGAACATGCATAAATTTGAGTATCAATTTTTACGTCATCGCAGGATCAGCATTGTCAATTACAAGTGTGAGTGTATTAGTAAAACTACCACCTATCAGCGTTTCTTGTAGGGCAGTTAGTGATTAAGCACGCGATCTGGCGGCCAAAGTAGAGTTTCATTTGAGTTATGAATCAGTTTGGTTATTAAGCCAGCGAGTAGCAAAGTATAAGTGTTATTGTGAAGTACTTTAATAAAGGCCTTTTTTCCATTATTCAATATTGGAGTTATTTATTCAACAGTTTAGCGATACGAAGCTAGCAAAAGGGCAAATAAGAGGATTTGCAGCAAATTCGTTACAATATTCTTTCTTTCTCCTTCGCGTCACGATAACGTTCCTATACACTGAATGGTTTTGCGCTTGTAGGCAGTGTTCTTTTTCCTAAGCAGCTTGATATTTATCACTGTTCTAGGTTTTTTTTCCAGATCTATTCTCTGAGATATGTGCCCGCGTTGTTGGCTACATGCTACGTGACAAGTCGAAGACTGTTCTCTGTTGTTATTGTTGTTGTTGTTGTTGTAGCGATAAGGTTACTCCTCGAAGGCTTTGGGGAGTATTTTCGATGCGATGGTCCTTTGCCGGATAAAGATCCGGTACGCTCCGGTAACACAGCACCATTAAGCTGCTAGCCCGACCATCTCGGGTACGATTTATATGGCCACATTAAACATTCAGGCCATCCCTCCCTCCCCAGCCCCAGGTTCCATGAGTAGCTTGGGGTCGCCAGAGCCTCGTCTGTTAGTGAAGCGTGATTCGCTGCTCGAAGGTGAGGTTTACAATTAGGCTGGAGAAGCTATATATTGCGCTACACAACCCCTTGAATCCCACTGCTCTCTGCTCTGCGAACGCAAAAATTGTTTAAGTCCATTATAGCAGACTTGAAATGATACTTAATTTAGAACCCTGTTTAAACCAATAAAACTCTATTTTATTTGAACTATGACTAGGCACCTGTATATTTCCGCAGTTGCTTTAAATTTATATTTGGTTATTTGGTTAAGTATTCCAGTATTCGGTGCGGCTCTAGGCTTTTGGGTGACCATTGCACAGCAGCGTAACATATTTATTTACATAGGCAATAATGTTACTTCAACAGAGCTCTTGTACTTACATAGGCAATAATGTTACTGCAACAGAGCTCTTGTATTTACATAGGCAATAATGTTAAAATTTCTCGCCGTGTGGCAGCACTGCGTGGCGCGGTTCAGTGGCTGCACACATTTTCCAATCAGCTGTAGCTTTGTTTGTATCCTGGCATCGCATAATATTTTGTAATTTTGTGAAAAAACATAAATAATGCGATTAAAATAGTCTATTTAATTCAAAAACAGATAAAACAGTAAAAATGGATGTAATATTACCATACAACACAAAAAACAGAGAACATTTCTGTGATTGTGCATTGAAATGTGGATTCCATGAATTCGTTGTGGTAAGGGTGGGCAAGGCACAGCCGGCATTTACATCTCCATCTCTATAAACAATTTGATAATCCTTTTTTATATAATTACTAGCTGAAGTTATTGTACACAATGAAGGATTCCGACTTGGATGTTTTCCCAATGATGGCGCGTGAACGCTTAGATCTAATATTATACGGTTGGGAATCGTGCCAAGTGCATTGGGATGAATTGAAAACTAAGCAGACTACGTCAACAATACCACCGCACTTATGCACCGTGCTAAAACAAATAACACAATATTCGCTAGATCTTTGGTTTAGTAACGAATGGGGAGACTGTAAACCAAAATACAAAGCAATGCTTATGATTTGTTAAAACGTGCAATTGAGTTGTTGATGACATTAGCTGATGACACGGTATTCGATTGGGGTTATACATTACATTTGGGTACTAAGCCTTGGGATATACCATATTTGCAAAAATTTGTTAAATGAAATAGTAATTTAGCGAAAAAATTTAAGCAATCAAGTGAACAATTAGAAGCAACAGCTGAAGGTAAGTGGTTGTCGGTACCAGTCAGTTATAATCTATTTTTGTTTGTTATTCTCTTCCCTCACTTAGATATAGAGCATTTAAAAAAAGAGGGCTTACTTTTGATGTTATTGCGTCTTATAAAACTTTTCGATGCTGGCTACATTGAAGGTGTGCGTAGGTTATCAATGCTTGTTATTGCTGCGTGGAATCATGAATATGAGCAATGTAAGCTTCTGACAAACGTGTCTTATCCGGAGATCAATAGACAACATCAACAGTGTTTAATACTCATTTGTTATATTTATTTGATGGCCATTTATGAAATGGATGATATACGTGGTTTTGTTATTGATAATATGGTAAGTGTGATCTATTTTATGCTGGGCTAGTTTTATCTATTTGGTGGTATGGCCTACAAGGCTTATTGTGTGTTACCGGGGCCAGTTTCCGCTACACAGTTTACTGCTTAACGTAGCAGCTGGCAACACCAAACAGCTGACAAATAATTTTCATTCCTCTTTGTGTGTATTTCGCTGCTTATTTGTTAAGTTTTCCAAAAATGGCTGGCGTTGGTAGAATTGCGAGTCGTGCTTTGATTTTAACAAAAAATTTACAACCATTACAACGAAATGTTCATAAATTGTCAAGTGCAAAAAATGTGCCAAAAAGTTATACAAAATATTTAGTGCTTATGGGGGGCGGAGCGACTGCATTTATGTTAGCCAATTATCTCAAATCAGAACGTCTGCAAGCTGGAATTCGTATGCGAAAGGTAAACCAAATATACAAATGTAATAAAAACTACTTGTATTCAAGTAAACTTAACACTTTCATCGTATTGGCATTATAAATTGATAAGCTGGAAAAGTCGATTCTCAACTTGGGTGCATATTTTGAAAAGGGGAGCCCCTGCGCAAATGTAACTTATCATATCTATTAATAATTGCAAATCGTGTGTATGTACACTTTTACGAATTGATTTCTTTCTAATTTTCTTGCTGCCTTCTTCCAAAGCGCTCAGCTGTTTTTTGTTTTGGTATTTATATTTTCAAACAAAATCATACAAATGTGCAGCAACAAGCAAGGTCGTTGAACTTTATTGTATATAATGCCCACCATGGACATTCCAAAAGCTTACTTAGGTGAATACTTGAGTTTGAGGTTTCACAATGGATTCCTATAGAGGCTAGCTTGAAAACAAATAAATGTCCGATGCATTTCAAACTAAAATTATATCTTGGAGCTTGCCGGCTTTCATATTTGACAAGGGTTCACACCTCGGCAATATGCCAAAACCAGCAGGAAATAGCAACTACCATTTAGATAAGGATAACTACTTACGAATGGCAATAGGTTTACATGCGCAGAGGAGATAATGTTTAATATATTGTAAAGAATTTTGGGAAATTCCTCTTATTTCGAATCACTAAACTGTTGAATAAATATGTAACTCCACTATTCAATAATGCAAAATGGCCTTTATTAAAGTACTTCACAATAGTGGTTTACGCCAATCACTATATCGGCGGCGGCGGCGTAGGCACTCTTATATACCGGCGTGGGCGGCGCCGGTGTTCTTGCTTGAAAACGCTTTTTTCTATTTAAAAAAATAATATTTAGGAAAGGTCTTGTGTGTATGTATTTAAGCGAATCAACGTATTGGCGATTTCGGAAAGATCCGGGGTTTTGCCTCAAAGACTCGCGGATCGTTCAAAAAATTTCAAGAGCAGCTCCTTGCGGAGGCACTGATCTTCATTCACTTACTCCAGGGAGGCTTCGAACCTAGCCCCGGTCTAAGGGACTGGTAATGCTGCGTCTGCCGAAAAAAATTCAGGTACTTAAAATGGTCACACTTTTGTCTGTATATCACGTACAAAGCGTAGTTTCACCGAAGGAGATGTTCTGGTTTAACTTCTAATACTCGTTATCGACACGATTTCTTTAAATGATTTGTGACCCCTTGATGGTCGCGCACAAAGGCGACTTACGGTTGCTATTAATGATATTTTAATACTCATGGCACAGTTTTAACGATGAGCACCAATGCTGGCCTATTGTTAATCGCGACAAAAGGGGGCATCTAGTTTTTTCGGCTCTTTAAAGAGCTATAATTCCCGAAGTGCGAACAGTAGCAATCCTGTCCACCACCAGTCGCTACCACGCATCCTGGCAATCATACACCATGCCAGCACAGAAGCTATAGGACTGCGACTTCGAACTCATACCTTCGTGAATGTCACTAGAAGCTCTATGTATAGCTCCGAAGACTTTCTAACGGATTTTTCTTTTTTGTCGCGTTATACTGCCGAGCACTACCAGGGAAACACACCCCAGCGGGTTAGGGGATCAGAATATACCCGCGGTAGGTATGCCTGTCGTAAGAGGCGACTAAAATACCAGATTCAAGGGGCTGTGTAGCGCAACCTGTCAGGTTGCCAGCACAATATAAAGCTTCTCCAAACCCAATTGTCAACCTCGCCTGTCCGCGGCGAATCCTGTTTCAATAACAGACGAGGCTCTGGCGACCCCAAGCTCCTCATGGAACTTGGGGGTAGGGAGGGAGGGAATGGCCTGAAGGTTTAATGTGGCCACATAAATCGTTCACGAGATGGTCGGGTTAGCACCTTAATGGTGCAATGGTACCGGAGCGTACCGGATTTGTATCCGGCAAAGGACCATCACATCGATAACACTTCCCAAAGCCTTCGGGGAGCAACCTTATCGCTACAACAACAACAGGGAAACACCTTCAAATGTTGAGAAGTGACTATTCGGCCAAGGATGCCGCCCTTGAAATCATAAGCAGTCCAAGTGGATATTATTGCATAACTCCTGGGTGAAAATAGTATAATCCCACATAATTTAAATTTTACAAGGACCCTGGATACTTTTTTTAAATGTAGACCAAAATTTGCAGACGTTTGTGTTCGAAACATCGATTTCAATAGTCTTCGCTAAACCAAAATGATATTTTATAATGAAAGTCGACCGATTTCAAGTTGAAAGATGTTAAGGTTATACGCTCAGTTCTAACTGTTGTTTTCCCGACTTTTGATACAAGAATTCATTATGAATAACCGCGTAGCTTCAGTTTTCAAACTAGTTCGACTGTCCACTATGTTAGAGTAGTAGTACACCCGGTCATTTGTTCGACTGTATGGGGAAAACTTTTGCTTCACCACTTTGAGTGTTCTTGCGAAGGACAAAGCATCACCTTGTAAATATATGTGCCTACGTATTCACATATGTAACAGGAGCCGAAACGTGTAGGTGATATTTAAACTTGGTTGACAACCTAGAATCACTGTGATTCCCTCCAAGGGACTAGTTGGGATAGGACCGCCAACTTTAGGAAATGTCAACGGGAGACTTGGGTGTTAAATGATGAAGTGTGCAAACCAAAATTAACACGTCGGACGCTATTTTAAAGTTTCGCAAATAAACAACAGATGTTTGAATATAAGGCCAAGTGATTTTTCAAACCCTTCTATCTTCAACTTAAGTATTAGGTGAGAATCATTTCAAAGGGGAGTTTAAACCCCTGGGACCTACTAAAGGAGTTTGCATAACTGATTTCGCTTATTATTCCCAATCGGAATATAGAATTTTGGAAAAAATCAGCATTTTTTCGGGTAACTTGCTTTTTTAACAACAGAAGGACAATTTGAAAACATGTTCGACTTGGGTCATTTTATTTGAATTCATTGTTCTTTCTTAATTTTTTTTTAAGAATTATGCAGTGTGCATTTAAATTTTTTATATAATTTTTCTTTTAGTGTTTTGTTTTAATAAATTTGTGAATTGGGTAATGCAAAATCCGTGTTAAGCTGGCATTGAAAGCGCCTGTTTTTATACCTTTCATGAACATGAAATGGTATATTAACTTTGGTCCGATTTTTGTAACGTTGAGAAATATAAAAGATAGACTCACCATTAAGTATACCGAATTGATCAGGGCGACGAACTGGGTTGATATAGCCATGTCCGTCTGTCCGTCCGTCTGCCTGTTTGAACGCAAACTAGTCCCTCAAATGTTGAGATATCTCAATGAAATTTGGCACAAGGATGTATTTTTGTATTATATTAGACATTTATTTATTTTATTTAATTGATATTAGAGAAAAATTGTAAGTTTACAAACGGCGATGGTTACTAGGACATGTTTCTGAATTTCACTTCTTCATCAGCTAGCTTTTCGGGTCTCTAAGAGTTGCCTTTTTGTTTATATTCCTTTTGATCACCATGTAGGCACATACACTCTGTATGTAGTTTATTCCTAATGGTGTGGATATGATTTTTAGGCGCGCTTTTGAAAGCTTAGTAACATTTGTTCGGATTTTTACAGTATTTGTTTTTAATACTTCCGCTGTTACTATTATATCAACATGATCATGTGTATTTAATTAGCGAGCTTTGCTCATATTGCTTTATACAATGGTTTTTGTAATTGATATTAGAGAAAAATTGCAAGTTTACAAACGGCGATGGTTACTGGGACATGTTTCTGAATTTCACTTCTTCATCAGCTAGCTTTTCGGGAGCTGAGCGTTGAACTCGAATCTCCAACATTCATATCAGTGCAAGCCTTTTTTAGCTGCTATGCCATATGAATGTTCCGTTGTTCGCTGTACAATTGGTCTCTAAGAGTTGCCCTTTTGTTTATATTCCTTTTGAACAACGGAACATTCATATGGCGTAGCAGCTAAAAAGGCTTGCACTGATATGAATGTTGGAGATTCGAGTTCAACGCTCAGCTCCCGAAAAGCTAGCTGATGAAGAAGTGAAAGTCAGAAACATGTCCTAGTAACCATCGCCGTTTGTAAACTTACAATTTTTCTCTAATATCAATTACAAAAACCATTGTATAAAGCAATATGAGCAAAGCTCGCTAATTAAATACACTTTATTTTATTTATTTATTTATTTATCCGGATCCGGTAGGATCGGACCACTATAACATATATCTCCCATACAACCGATCGTTCAGATAAGACGATTTTGGTCATTCCTGCCGCAATTTAGAAAGTATAAACGTGAAACTCGGTGATATATATTCTAATATATCATAGAAGATATGCTGCAAAAATCACTTTTATCGGAGCTATATGTAGTATATATCCCATACAACCGATCATTCAGATAGAAAGATTTTTGGCAATTTCTCCCTTAATTTCCAATATAAAAACGTCAAACTTGGTGATATTTATTCTAATATATCATAGAAGATTTCCTGAAAAAATCAATTTGATCGGAGCTATATGTATATAGTATATACCTATCCCATAAAACCGATCGTTCAGATAGAAAGATTTTTGGCCATTTCTCCCTTAGTTTCCAATATAAAAACGTGAAACTTGGTGATATATATTCTAACATATCATAGAAGATTTCCTGTAAAAATCATTTCGTCCGGAGCTATATATAGTATATATCCCATACAACCAGTCGTTCAGATAAGGGGGTTTTTTGCCATTTTTTTTGTATTTATCTTAAAATCGTTTAGATATGTACATCTGTTCACTATATATTTCTTATCTTATACAGCGCATTATTTGGAGATTACGAATGGGATAAGATTATTATTCAGCCCCATTCATGAAAAGTATGAAGTCTTCGGCACAGTCCCGTCCCGAAGACAGTCCCGTCCTTACTTGTTTTAAATTACTTTTGAACGGGTAGAAAGAGTTACATAACGCAATTGGAGTCTTATAACTGGCAGGGATGCGCATCCGTTGATACCCCTTTCGGCCATATCCGTCCAATTTTCGACATTAAACAATAAATGGCCTATACAGTCTTAAATGAGTAGAAAATATAGTACCGCGCGGACGTGTAAAAAAGGACGAAATCGGCGGCGGCGGCGTATATCTCTACTTCACAACAACACTTATACTTCGCAACTGATAGCTTGCTTAAATCAAACTGATTTTCGTGCCTCAACTGTTGCTGCCTTTATACTGTTTGCTTTCCTCATTGGCGTATTTCTAGGCGCTTCCATTTCTAGAATTTACTAGTTAGTTACCAGCTATAAAATTACCAGCTATAACTACGGTTACAGCTTCTCATATGCGCGTGTATATGTGAGTGATACCTGCACAAATAATGCAAAATATGATTGCCTACTTTTTGGAACATCTCAGATAAGATATATGCATGTGTGTGTGCGTCTCTCTCCGCTGCGTGTACGTACATATGTGTAGACTTACTTACTTAGCATCAGACTAGTGAGGTGAGTATCACTTAGCGTCACTAATATTCGTCACAATATGCTAGTATTCAGAGTGAGTATCTACGGACTATTGTCAAAAATAGGGTACCTTGTAATCTTAGTGCCCTTAAAATCTTACGACATCGTTACATGGCTTCGATGCTGATCTATGAATGGATGAGACAGCTGATTGAAGGATATAAAGAATTCTTACGGCATCCAGTTGTACAGGCTATACACTTTACTGCTTTGTACACAATTTTATTTTACGACGTCAAACTTTCTAGGTCGTATCTTGTTGCTTACTATCTTTAAAAGCTTTTCCCAGATACATTCGTATATTTATTGACTATGAGCACACAAGAATAGTTGATGTCTTGCAGAGGCACATCCATGCAGGACCTGCTTCTCGTTTGCCGAGGGTGCTTATAAGTACGACTTTCACCTGATTTTGTATCCAGATCGCGGGGCTCATAAAGCGGAACTCGACAAAAGAATTAACCGACTACGGGTGGATGAGATTGGGGACCTCAAACTCTTCACTTTTTACACTGATAGGTAGAGATCATTCTTCTATACCATAAGGTGCATTGGTTGAATATGACAGATATTTTTAATAGATCGAGCATCACGATCACTGTCCACTGTTGGGTTTTTTCTTGATTTGGACTCAGAAGGCTGGAATGACATGAGTACAGAACAAATTGGCAAGTTATGCTGGGTAGTTAAATCCCTCACCGCCGAGGCTGTCGATTACCACTTGTAATATTTGTGTTTATTTGCGCATATGTTGGGTCGCCGTCTAGCCCTCTTAACTGAAGAGTGTGTTTATAACCAAATGGTATAGGCATTTTTTGTTTTGTTGTTGTTGTTGTACTTCACAGTGGCTTCATTGATGAACACAGCGAAAGAACAGTATGAACAGGGTCCTTTCTGAAGGGTCTACGTGTTACTTTGTGTCATTGCATAAGCTTAGATTTTGCTCACAGTGTACTCTTGCCGCCATTGGCCTTGAAATCAATTCATAACAAAAACGACAATGTCAAGCTTGCAACTGTCTGCGTGTATAAACACCTTTCTACTTAGCGTACATTGCCACCTAAGTCTCCGTAGCAATCGTTACCACCTGCAACCATGTTAAAAACATTGAATCAAATTTGAAAACATATTTAAGCCACCCAGTGTGTAAATAATGACGGCGCTTAATCCATGGAATTCCAATGTTCGAAAGCTTCACACCAGAAACAATGGCACTCCCGCCAAGATCAGTCATAACATAACGTTAACAAATAAGTTACAAATACTCATAGTAACACTTACAGAGGATAACACCCACACTTCATCGACAATAGAGTTTTTCGCTTAGGGTGAACCGAAATTGACAATTTACAACTTTGCATACAAGTACTTTATTTACAAAATATATATGTACATAAAAATTTATTTATTATCAGACATGCTACTCAAATTTGAATGCAATTAAATTTTTGAATGATTTACAATTGAAGACAAAAAGGTGGAGCTTAAATTGTTTAGCTGTCCTTCGCACAATGCCATTATGCGCCATAACAAATTTTATTGTGGCTAAGACACGTTGAGCCTTTATGTTGATTTTTTTATTCTTCTGCTGCTATTGGCATAGACAGACGTTGATAATTCTTTGTAAGATGATTGTCGCTGCAGCTACAGTCGATTGCCACCTACAATACAAAAACAAAAAATTATAGCATAAATTTAATTTTTTTTTAATTATGAATGGACGTAGAAAGACAAGCATGCGTCCATACAGGGTGCGGCTGATATTTAAGTTAATAAAGATAACTGTTATTCACGTATCCCTTGTTGTAATGATTTAAAAATTTACTCAAGGTATAGGGGAATCCATATTAGAAGGGAATGGAAAGTTATCGACTACCTATAGCCGAAACGAAGTGCTTTCCTTTTCTTATTGATAACAAATGTTGTCGACTTCTTATCGAAAAGATATTGTAACGAATTTAGGTAAACTCCGCTTATTTTACAACTTCTACTAACGTTCGTATCGCTAATTGTTGAATAAATAGCTCCAATATTCAATAACGCAACATGGTCTTTATTAGACTACTTTGAAAGTACTTCACAATAACACTTATACTTCGCAACCAATAGCGTGTTTAAATCAAACTGATTACTGACTACTCAGCTTGCTCTGCTTTTATACTCTCTGTTGCCTGGTCAAATGTCTAGACGTTTCCTCTTCTAGAATCCTCTACCTGGTCACCAGCCATATGCGCGTGTATTTGTAGTGTGAAACCATATGCGTGTGTATATGTGAGTACTACTTCGGCTGATGATGACATGCGTTTGGGAGTATCTCTCTGCTGCTTCTATGTATTTGTGTACATGATGATTAATGTGCTTATGTAGCTTGCTTTAAGGTTTTTGTTGTTGTGCATTTATTTAGTGATATGAATATTCGTCACAATATGGATTATATGATTTCGAAAATTTATCTGTGTGGTATAAAAAAGTTCTCAATTTGGTATCGGAGTCTAAGCAATTAGTTATCTAAAGGTTATCGATTTGTTATCGGACACTTATTGATTTGCTATCGAAAAAATATCGATTTGTTATCGTAAAGCCATCGATTTTTTATTGAAATTATTGATCGCAAAGTTATCGAAATGTTACCAAAAAGTTATCGATTTGTGTTCGCAGTGTTACTAATTTGTTATTGGCGTGTAATGGATTTTTTATGGAAAGATTGTTGAGATGTGAAATGATTGTCGACTTGTTAACGATTTCTTATTGTAGCCGTAGCAATATGATATCGGTGTGCTATCAATATGTTAACGACGACTCATCTGATAGTTATGCAGCAGATACCAATAAAACTTCAATATGAAATCTATGACACATATGTAACCCTTCCATATGTAACCCATCCAATACAAAGCCGTGACTCGGCGATAACAAATCGATAACAAATCTATAATAAAACAACTAAAGGTGTCTAAGTTCGGGTGTAACCGAACATTATATACTCAGCGTGAGATTCAATTGTACATTTCATTTCAGATAAATTTCTTTTCTACATAACACGTGGCACCGCCCGTTAAAAAAGAACTGTCTCCCCATTTCCTCTTACAATAAAACTTGATAAGTGAAATATCATTGATTCAAAACTATTTCTTGCTAAGTTATAGCTTATTATTTTCGTCTACGACCCTTTTAAAAATCTTTTATATAAAAGTGGGCGTGGTCTTTAACCGATCTCGCCCCTTTTTACTGGAAATATTTTCTACTATAGGAAAAATTTGTGTTCCCAATTTTATTACGATCCGTTAATTTTTCTTCGAGTTATGGCTCCCGAAACATAGAAAATTGCTTAGTCATAAAAGGGGCGGTGCCACGCCCATTTTTTTTAATTTGAAGTTTTCCTATTTATTGTTATAAATCCACTTGGGAAACGAAATACCATTGATATAAAGCTCTTTTTTGCAAAGATATAGCTTATTTTATTCATCCGCAACCCTTTTAAAAATCTTTTATATAAAAGTGGCCGTGGTCCTTAACCGATTTCGTAAAATTTTCTTCAAATCATTCTTCATAGTAAAGGCAACATCTCTGCCGAATTTTGTTACGATAGGCTTAACGATTTCTGATTTATGATTAATAATATTTGTAAAATTGATTTTACAACAAGTAGGCGGTGCCACGCCCATTTTAAAAAAATGTTTGTCAAGAGTCTCAATATCAGTCCACACGTCAAATTTCAACATTCTATGTGTATTATTTACTAAATAATCAGGTTTTTTGTGTTTTCCAAAATGTTATATGTATAAAAAGTGGGCGTGGTTATCATCCGATTTCGCTCATTTTCAATACCAATCTATTCTGGGTCCAGATAAGCTCGAGTTACTCAAGTTATCGTGTTAACGGACAGACGGACGGACGGACTGACATGGCTTAATACATTTTTTTTTCGATACTGATGGTTTTGATATATGTGTGCAAAGCACGCTGAGTATAAAAAAGAATCGTCGGTGTCGAAATTATTTTTTTATGGTGAAATTACCTTCGTTGCTGTTTAACTTCAACCCCTGGGCGAGCTCTAGCTAATTTAAAAACTTTAGTTTTGCAGACGTACACCTGTAAGTTTACACATCGAACATCACGCGTACTTATTACTCAAATTTTTTTTTCACAGCAAAAATCCAATTCTCCATTGTTGTTGTTGTAGGGGTAAAGACACTTCCCGAAGGTTTTGCGGAGTGTTATCGATGTAGATGGTCCTTTGCCGGATATAGATCCGGTATATTCCGGTAACAAACACCATTAGGGTACCAGACCGACCATCTCGAGAACGACAAAATATGACCAAATTGAACCTTGCCAAGAAATTCGAGATGTTTTGTTTAGTTTTATTTCCTGATTGTGCTGGATTAAAACCTTCTCGGAAAAATTGTATACTTTTTTTTTTGTTTTTGTAAATGTATTGCTACAGCTACTCATTAACCACAATGGTCAGCAGTGAAAAACTGACGATCGATTATTACACCGTTTGCTTTAAGTGTGTGTCCTGGCGAAGCAGGCGCATTTCAAAGCATTATGTAATAACTTTTGTGTTATTCTACCAAATATAGTTTGAATGATCTTGTTGGGAGCCAAATTGATTGTTGTTGCTCATAACGAAACATAAGAATTATTGCGTGTGCATACTTGTGCAATAGCGACGAGCCATTAACTTTACATTGGTAGCGGATCCATGGGCTTAGTGTGTGACAAATTCATGTTTCGACAAGCGAATAAATGGGAAAGATTAGATGGATACACTTTTTTGACGCCATAATGGAAGGAACCCTTGACGGGAAATTAGACTGTTGGAGGTTTTGAAAGAGTTCGGTGCGTTCAAATGCATCGGAAATTTGGTGTGATTATGTGTGCATCAATCGATGTGATTGTCTAGACTACTGTTATTTCGGAGAAAGCCACCTGTAGTTTTGTATTTTTTATACGAGGCCGTAGTTTCCTAAACTACGCAAGTCAGTCTTTTGGAATTTTTTATACTCCCTTATAAGCTGTGGTACTTCCTAAAAATTGGCTTCGCATCTTCTTCCTGAATGAGCACCCTTCCTTTGTTATTGAAATGATCTTCCGCCATTTCTTGTTAAATCGGTTCGAAGACTAACCGGTTTCGGCTGTGTGCCATCTTCAGCGCCACTTTTCAAAAAACTTAAAACGAATAGAGAGCTATAGAGAATCTTACTTTAGGAATGCAATAACTGCTTTTGAACTCAACAACATTCAATCAATCAATATTCATATGAAGTACAATTTTAACGATTCCCTTGTGAAATTTATTATGTAGACAATCCAGTTTCGGCGTTGTGCCATCTTCAGTGCCATTTTCAATTCATACATATAATTGTTATACAATTATGTCTTGCTGAAATATCCTCACATGCCCGCCACACCCTGTACAAAAGCATACATAATTGCCAGCTACACATCAACCAAAAGATGATGTCAGACAATTATAAAGAATTATCACCAACAACTTTAAGTAGGAGGGCTCCAGAATAATTAGAATCACAATTGAGCTTGAAAAATATTGAATTGATGAACTTCTTTGCTACGCTCATCCATTAACACAATAAAAAAATATTTATAACAATGAGCAGCTTGAATTTGAAAAGACATTCCTTTTGACTCCCACGAGATTGTTGTGGCCCAGCAGGTAAGTACATCCTCAGATGCACATATCTATAGTCTGTGTATGTTTCGATGAATGCAAGAGTGCTGTACTTAAGGCCCGGTTTTTCAGTAGTTGGTTAAGCTAAGCTTAAACTAAGTTTGCTTAAACTCTAGTCAAATTTAAACTCCAGTTAAACTACTGAGCAGTTTTTCAGTCACAGTTTAAGGCCGCCTTTGCGGTTGGCTTTTTGTGCGGCAACAGTGGTTTTTTATTATCTAGATAATTTGTAGATACGGCAACAGCTGGATTTTTTTTACCCAACAAACATGGACAAACATTTTCTAGCGAAATATATCTAGTTCCGGAGGTGATATCCAACATCGTTATTTAATTATTCTTATATCAGATAGTTCTCTAGTTGATATCCAACTTCATTCTCCAATCACTATCCAACCTTTGAGAAATTTTGTAAAATGTACAGTTCTCGAATCTCCATCGTCGAAAACTTCCTTAGGACGTCATTCTTAAATTATTTGAGAGATTTTGAGAAATATACAGTTCTCAAATAAATATTCAACACATTTCTGGATTTGATATACTACATTGGATATCGAGTTGTGGTGGAGTTAAAAATAAAATCCCCAATCAGGTACCACCAAAACCAACAGCTGTTTATTGTGAGAAATAAACACCTGGTTATAAATATATTATAAATAAATTATATATGTTACCCGACCTATGAAAAGGTGGCTTATGACTCAAAAAAGAAATTGCGAGAAACAGCTGTTAAAGATAAACAATGCATTTCTTCAGTTTATTAGTAGTTTTTCTTTTGCATTATGAACAGTCATGCCCAAAGGGCAAACAAAAAAGGCAAAACATATTTCTGTGAAAACGAAGAGAATGATGATGATTCCTTCGATGATGTTGGTATCAATTACGAGGACGAACTACAAGCATTGTTTCAAGCTGAAGGTCAAATGGAAGTGGATGAAAATGTCATCTCCAGAACACTTAGGACTTTCTAGTTTTCACCACGTGAAAGAGCGTCTCAAAAACTATTGAAACCAGAAAAAATTGGAAAAAAATTTTCTGAGTCATAAGCCACCTTTTCTTAGGCCGGGTCACATATATTTTATTTTGTTTTCGTGAAAATACTGTGGTGCGGAATCTTACATTCGAGTCCAGTTAGAGAACAAGTTGGGAATTAAATTTTTTCAACTTCAATAATAGCATTTTTTATGATTTTAATAATCGGGGATTGCCCATATTGCTTTTTTAAATGTATGAAAACATTTATTTGAAGCAATTTTTTTATTTTATAATTTATTTAATAATTTGGGAAAAATTTAAACAACGTGACATCAGGACGGACAAGGCGAAATCAATCGAAACAGCTGTCGCCTTGTCCGTCCTGATGTCACGTTGTTTAAATTTTTCCCAAATTATTAAATAAGATAGCATTTTTTGTTTTATAAAAAATTCCATCTTTTGCTGAGTACGATATGGTTCTCGAGTTGAGCCACTGTTTCGAAACAACTCTTGAGATTTTAGAAGTATGCCTAGTTATCAACATGAGATCTAATGGTACTCAAGCCGAAATGTTTGTTGGGTATATTTGACGCCATTTCGAATGAACACAAATAACTGATGGGTTAACTAGAGTTTAACCCAGCCAGATCGGCCGCTTAAGCTAAGCTTAAACTTCAGTTAAAGTAGACTAAAAACTGCAGAATAAGGTTAAGCGTAGTTTAACTGGCAAACTGAATTGAACTTGTACTGAAAACCCGGGCCTAAGACGTATGACAAGCAAGTCTTAAATGTAAGTGATCTCTCACACATTTACATGTCATGATCGCATAAGTAATTGTGTATGAGGCGCATGCGCGACGTCTTCAAAATAGGTTGTCAAATTCAGAATGAGTAGCAAAAAAATTTTGCAGTTTCTTTGCTGCTTAATCGCCTTAAAATTAATATATAATAAAACAATTTTTTATTATTTGCAAATTTACATTTTTGAATTGTTCGTCTGTCTCTTAATCCAAAACAAACGTGAAATTTGCTTTGCTTAAATTTTTGGGAGCGTTATTGCTTTTTAAAAGTAAATAAATCATAGTGTGATTTGAATGCCAGGCATTTCACTGCTATTAATGTCAAATTTATTAACACTATAAAAATTTATTAAAGTTATATTGTCTGTTTAATTATATATAATAACAATAACAATAATGATCATGGAAATATCTAAAAACGAATTTATTATATTGTTTTTTGTTTATGTATACACAGTTTCACCACTTCGTCATATCTAACAACTGAAATTTGAAAACAAATTTTTAGATGGTTCTTTCTTTCCCTTTTCCTCCCTCTAACTTACCATTTCCTACAAAATTAAGATTTGTTTATGGAGACTCAATAAAGTTAAAAAAAAATTTATTAAATAAGGCACACCCTAATGTGCATAATATATAACCATCTTAGTAATAATACCACATCTTAATTTCATGGAACTTTCCTCTCATGTTCGCGAGCCAAAGTTACATCTACTAGGGGGCGGCGGAGTTTCTAGATCTCGAGGTAGCAAAAATTTATGCCCTAGGCATAAAAAACTTCTAGGATTTTGCCAAGAGGACGACATCCGTGTACCAAATTGGGATTTTTCGTCAAATAAATTTTGTTAATGCTCCGTATACATTCAGTCTATGCGAACTCTTCATTAATTGACCAATTCAAACTAACCTTATCTTCCTTTCATGCACAAAAAATTTTAGTGGTAGCTGAATTGGCAGTTTCACCCATATTTATGTAAAGATTTCACATATTTACTATGTTAAAGCGAAGCTATAACAAACAATTCCATATGAACAAATTACAGTTACCCGGCTTCACTTATTCTCCGACATTGAGAGCGGGCCAAGATATCGAAAAAAGAGTCCCACATATTCAAACCCTCGGTGCCATCATTTCCTTTGTTTAAGGTTAGTGTAAAAGGACTGGGCCGAGAAATGCGCTCACAGCCACCAGACACTTAGGCCACAAAAGGGCGCATCGTGATGCGCTAAACGGTGTGCAACCCTTACTGTACCAGCTACCGCAGATCGAAGGACTTCGTGGAGACAGTAAATTTAACTTTTTTAGCGGTTATGGCCGTCCAACAAGGCGCGCAGTCGCTTCATCGATGTGCTAACTGGCGCCAAATCGTTTTTGACCTTCCAACGGAATGGTGCTTCCGTAGCCTTCTTAGCATTTCATAAAATTTTCATAAAATAGTCTATACAGCGTAGTCGGGTGTTTCAATTCGCTTGACTATGTTGCTGTCTGCGTAGATCTCATAAAGCTAAATCTTCTTTGGTATTCGGTATCTTTCGAAGAACTTTTCTCTCTCAGAATCGCCTCATCAGATGTTGTCAGTCAGTGTATCTGCAGCATAGATATATAAGGATGGGTACGATAGTTGATTGACTATCAAACATTTTAAAACAAGTCGCCTCTCGGCGACACTCCGAGTGCATTTCTTCCATGAAAAGCTTCTCAGTGAAAAGCCTTGCAGATGCCATTCGGAGTCGGCATAAAACATGTAGGTCCCTTCTCGCCTATTTGTAGGAAAAATTTAGCGGGGTACGACGCAAATTTGAAGGGAAGCTCGGCCTAAAATCTCTTTGAAGGTAATCGCGCTTTATATTTTTTTTACTCAGTCCAAAGTAGCATTTATTGGCAAGAGCTATTCTTCGCTGCCATTTGGCAAAGCAGATGTTGCATGCTATGCTCCTTCTCAAATGTAGGATTCGATACCAGATGTCAAACAGTGTCCAAGGGGAACCTTTACTAGGAACGATAGCTCAGACTTATTTGGGTTCAAAATAGTGATGATGCGTCCATTATCGTATTGTTAATATGCAGTTCCTATTTATATTGCTATCCCCTGAGACAGATCGAACAAAGGAAAATTTAAAGTGGTCCAACCATTCTTATGTCAGGAGCTCGTGTTTCGCAAGTTAAACTACCCGATCGCTGTTGCATTTTCCAAGCGGCAATCTACGTGATAAAATACCAGGCGAATAAGATGTTATCAAGTGCTACTGCCGTTAGAAAATTTACTCACTCTCACTGACCTCTCATGCGACTAAATCAAGCTGGTTTAAGATTAGAAATATGTGGGTCCCGGACCATAGCAGTATCCTGGCCAAATGTAACGCGGTTCGCTTAGCGCTTAGCTCGTATCGGCAAAACTGTACTGGTAGTAAAGAGCTAAAGAAAATTCGGGATTCCACTTATTACTTGTGGTATTCCATTATACAGATAGGCCTTGCTTCAGCTTAGCAAACGCTGAACTGCCACTATCTCTTGCAGGGTAGCGAAGTTTTTATACCATGACGTGGTTGGCAGGCAGTGAAATGATTAGTTCACCAAGAGTCATCCATTCGTAGTGATTGCGAGTCCCTATCCAATGGGAATCCATGTGGTGCATGTCAACATCGAGTCGATTCATGTTTCACTGTCTAGTTTTTATCAGAACTCGACGAAAGTATTTTGCACTGGGTTTATTTGCACCTCTGGATGATTTATCGAGTGTCGCGATCTGTCTTATTCTCTGAGCTAGATATAGACTCATTTTATGTGTTTTTGAGCTTTATGCAGTCTAAGCGAGCTTCCCCTATCAGGTTAGCTACTACTAAACCTAACTTAACCTTAGACTGATCCACAGCAAATGTGTTTCTTTATAATATATATTATGGATACTACCTCTCTATTGGATTTATCACAAGGATGGCGCATCCATATTTTATTCCTCCGATAACAATACTTTGGATTAGGTAGGCAATTGAAAAGTAAACTCTCTCGGCAAAAAATCATACTCTACAAGTCACTTATCGTACCCGTTGTTGCTGTTGTTGTAGTAGCGATAAGGTTGCTCCCCGAAGGCTTTGGGGAGTGTTGTCAATGTGATGGTCCTTAGCCGGATACAGACCCGGTACGCTCCGGTACCACAGCACCATTAAGGTGCTAGCCCGACCATCTCGGGAACGATTTATGTGGCCACATTAAACCTTCAGGCCATCAACTCCCTCCCGTCGCCAGAGCCTCGTCTGTTAGTGAAACAGGATTCGCCGCGGATAGGTGAGGTTGACAATTGGGTTTGGAGAAGCTATATATTGCGCTGGCAACCTGAAGGGTTGCGCTACACAGCCCCTTGAATCTGGTATTTTAGTCGCCTCTTACGACAGGCATACCTACCGCGGGTATATTCTGACCTCCTAACCCACTGGGGCCGGGTACCCGTCCTGCTATATTGTGCAGAAGCAGAGAGAAAAGTTCTTCGAAAGGTTAATGGGCCTCTACGCGTTGGCGATGGCGAGTACCGAAGAAAATTTAACGATGAGGTGTACGAGCTCTACGCAGACATCAACATAGTCCAGCGAATTAAAACGCAGCGGCTGCGCTAGCTAGGCCATGTTATGCGAATGAAAGATGACGCTCCGGTCAAGAAAGTGTTTCTATCGGAACCCGCCTATTGAAGCAGAGGTGGAGGGCAGCCCCATACTCCGCTTGAAGAACCAGGTGGAAAACGATTTAAACTCCCTTGGTGTGACCAATTGGCGCCGGTTGGCAGAGAGAAGAAGCGACTGGCGCGCCTTGTTGAGCGCCCATAACAGTTTAAACGGTTAAGCGCCAATTAAGTAAGTAAGATAACAATAATTACTGTTAAGTTACACTTCTACAACAACAACAACAACTGTTAAGTTATTGAATGAATCTTAATAAAATTGTATTTACCGACCATTTCGCGGTTGAAGTTTGCAAAACAGTAAAGAAAATGGATACGTTCCGCTATATTATTTTACTCTTTCTTTACAAGGAATGTAAATTATTTTTTAACTTTCTTAATTTTTTTCTTATGCAAATCAGTCGGACTTGGCTACATAATCAGCAACTCTGATATAAATCTCTGCCATTCGTTTCGTTTATTACAACATCTTCATGCACTTTCTTTAGAATTTACAGAATACACATTTGAGTATACAAAATTTATGGTACAGTTCCTTAAACATTAATCAATTCAACACCGTTTTGCATATGTTTTCATTATAACCGTTTACAAAATTGATTTAATACTTTAATGTGTAAATTGCAAAAGTATAGAATTACACACATTCATCAACCGAAAAACTGGTTATATGATAAACAAATTTATAACTTAAGGTTTCCTTAGTGATACCGTCACATATACATAAACATATTTATCTTTACCATGTATTATCTTCTGCTTTCTTTCTGCATAGTCTGATGAAGAAAATATGCTCAAGAAGCTTACCTCACGTGAGCGACGTTTCATCAAATTTGCATCGACTGAATATGATGGACAATTGTATATGACACCGCAAGATTTTCTAGATTCGGTAGTGGAACAGGAGCCAAGACGTAAGTTATTCTATAAATTTTTTGAAATACTTTAAATATCTGTTTCTTCTTCTAGCACGTTTAAAACGTCGCGTCTTAAGTGGTCAGGATCTGCAAGTTATCAAAGACAACACACCACCTTTAAAGAAGGGTTCGAAAATGTTATTTCGAACATTACGTGACAGAGGTAATTTCGAAGTTCCTATATTTAACAAAAACGAATAAAAATAATTTAAAGGGTTGTAAGTGGCAAGCCCTTAGGAACGGAAAAATATCTTTTTAACTCAGAGTTAACCTGCCACGAGGGGTAAACTTATAAATATTTCAAATTAACTCTGTGTTAGAAAGATAACTTGCCGTTCTGCAAGTGGGACTTAGAGAAAATAACTACCGAAACTCTACAAAACGTTTGTAGTTCCTGTGCTCGTGCCTTGCGCTCGCTATGCTAAGACTCTAGCTATTAAAAGTGGCACAGCTACCAGATCTAGATGCAGCAATGGTTATAGGTTCTAGAAAGCTTCCAGTATAAGCCAAGAGGATGGAGTTGTTTTATAACAAAGTTCCTGATTTTTAATGGGGGGTTTCAGTTTACTAGTTGAGTAAACTTCTGGTGGAACTCATTGGTAACACACATTGACTCAGTCAGTCCCCACGGACCAGCCAGTTCAACCTAACCTTTACCCATCCCAGGCAGGCAAAGAAGCTAAATATGAGCTAACTACAAACTGGTTGCCAAAAAACCAACGTTTTGTAATTGATATTAGAGAAAAATTGTAAGTTTACAAATGGCGATGGTTACTAGGACATTTTTCTGAATTTTACTTCTTCCTCAGCTAGCTTTTCGGGAGCTGAGCGTTGAACTCGAATCTCCAACATTCATATCAGTGCAAAGGCTGATGCCTTTAGCTGCTGAGCCATATGAATGTCCCGTTGTTCGCTGTACAATTGGTCTTTAAGAGTTGCCTTTTTGTTTATATTCCTTTTGATCACCATGTACGCACATACACTCTGTATGTAGTTTATTCCTAATGGTTTGGATATGATTTTTAGGCGCGCTTTTTGAAAGCTTAGTTTTGTTTATACTTAAAAAAAAACAATGGCAATGATCGAAAAATACTCAGCGATGGTTATTTCTGCACTACTTTTCAACTAATGCGAACACCGTGGTGTGGTGGTAACATGCTCCGCCTACCACACCGACGGTCCTGGGTACGACTCCCGGGCAAGGTAACATGAAAATTTAGAAACAAGTTTTCTAATCGGGGTCGCTCCTCGGTATTGATTTGGTAAACACTCCGAGTATATGTATTGCTGCCATGAAAAGCTTCTCAGTGAAAGTTCATCTGCCTTGCAGATGCTGTTCAGAGACGGCATAAAACATGTAGGTCTCGTCCCGCCAATTTATAAGGAAAATTAGAGAGAGCACGACTCAAATTGGAAAAGAAGAATCTCCTCGGAGGTTAATCGCGCCAAGTGTTTATTGGTTTTTCACTTAACTTTTGTTGAAATATAAGTTTGGCAAGTCTGAAGTGTTATACTTAAAAACATTTTCGATGCACCACTATGAACAACAGATGACTTGAATTCGGGTTGCATAAAATCATTAGAAGAAACGTTTCTTTTTTTCATATTTTAAAGAAAATTCCATAGTTCATAAAATAATATGCGAAACGGTGTGGGAAGACGTCATTTTCTTATATTTTACAATTTTCTTTGACAAATAATTTTCTGTCTTTGAAATTTTTCAAACCTTCGTGGAGTGGTGGTAGCGTGCTCCGCCTACCACACCAAAGGATCTGGGTTCAATTCCCGCGCAAAGCAACATCGAAAATTTAGAAACAAGTTCTTTCAATTAAACACAATTTTCTAAGCGCGGTCGCCTCTCGGCAGTGTGTGGCAAAAACTCCGAGCGTATTTCTGCCAAGCCAAGCTTCTCAGTGAAAATTTATCTGGCTCGCATATGACGTTCATCCAATTTGTAGGAAAAATTGAAAGAGGCACGATGCGTTTCTATTTATTAATATTTCCT
Organism: Eurosta solidaginis; assembly: GCF_040869045.1. NCBI lineage: Eukaryota > Metazoa > Arthropoda > Insecta > Diptera > Tephritidae > Eurosta > Eurosta solidaginis. Next base: position 62,481,175 of record NC_090319.1, on the reverse strand, counting down.
TTTCTATGATTTATTTTATGTTACCAGTACTGCTTATAATTCGTACCCGCATATATTCGAATATTTCGAGGGTCAAGAATTGGCGTTGTCGATGCATTTTCTTAACAATTCTACAAACACTTTCTCGTGGCCCTATTACCATGCTCATTATCAAGCCTCTTCGGTGGATATTTCTAAGGTATTTAGCTTACAATATGGGTATGTTAAAAAAAAGTCTACACTGAAAGAAATGGGGCTAGTAAAATCAACAAATCGGTTCTGTTGTTCTTGACTTAACGGAGATTCGGTGAGTTCGAGTTCTTTGTCAACCGATAAATTAGTTTAGTCATTTCAACAGAAGAGAAATTGTCGCTCTTAAGTTAACAAAATTCTGTAAAATTGACAGATTCCTGGTCAATCTAACTGATTTTTCTGTTAACACAACTGATCTCATTGGTCATTTCAACAGCGATCAAGAGTCAATACATGAGCAAATTTTAAAGAGAATTTTACGCTCACTGCGCTCTCTACTTTGTACTTATGACGATGGCGTGCTCCCCCTATCGCACCGAAGGCCCTGGGTCCACACCCCGGGCAAAGCAACATCAAAATTTTAGAAACAAGCTTTTTCAATTAGAAGAAATTTTTTTAAGCGCTGTCGCCCCTCGGCAGTGTTCGGCAAGCTCTCCGAGTGTATTTCTGCCATGAAATGCTTTCAGTGAAAACTCATATGCCTTGTAGATGTTGTTCGGAGTCGGCATAAAACAAGTAGGTCCCGTCCCGCCAATTTGTAAGAAAAATTAAAAAGGAGCACGACGCAAATTGTAAGAGAATTTCGGCCTAAAATCTCTTCGGAGTTTATCGCGCCTTACATTTATTTACATATTTATATGGCAACATAGGTACTTTCATACAAAGCTGTCGCAACAATTTTTTTGTTCATTTGACTACTAAAACGGTCAATTACGAATCAACGATTTGTGTGCAGTTGATTCAACATCTTGTTGCGATGGATAAAAATTGACAGAAATTTTTGCTGAATTTACCCGTATTTCGGTTGATTTTACCAGTCTTTTTCCTTCAGTGTACCCTAAAGTATGCAATGTTTGACAGAAAGCCCTTGCTGTAAGGGCATGGGTGTGATATTTCTCAAGGTATTTAGTTTGCTATGTGCGTTAGAATACCACTTCCAATGCCATGCCAATTATCAAATGTGCATGGTGTGTGAATATCTACATTTATCTGCATACAGGGTTATGTCAAAATATGTATTTTTATTCAACCTAATCTTCATGCACGTTGCTCCGAAACTATCTGCCATTTATAGTACACTTAATGTACAGCAGCGAACAGAAAAGTAGCAGTGGCAATTTTTATCAAATCTCGTCAATTATTTTTTTTTTCATTTTCGAAACTTGTCTATGAGTTTTGTGACTGAAACTATGCAAATCAATCATAAAAACGTGTTGGAAAAAAATTTTAATTCGAGAAAATTTTACGAAAGTTTCGATATTTTTTTTTTCTTCAGTTCTCTGATAGGAAGAAAATATTGTCAAGAAGCAAAAACAATTTGAGAGACCTTTGACTAATACTTTGTTAGATTAATTGGGCAGCAAAACGGCATACTCTCAGAAAAATTTAAAGAACTCCGAATAAAAAGTTCAAAATTTTCGTAAAATTTTCTCATATTTTATCGAAATATTTTCGACATTAATTTGCATACTTTTAGCTATAAAATTCATAAAATTGCTTCTTAAAATATTAAAAATAAGAAAAGAATCCCATATCTCTAGTGCCGTTTTCTTTCTGAAATGAAAAATCATTAGAAGAAAGCACAACACCGTAAGCGATTTGTGTCCAAAAAAGTTTTAAAAACTTTGACGGAAAATCGTTCCTATATACATCAGTTATCCATCTTGTCGGGAAATCAATAAAACAAAATAATCTATGGATACCAATTTTCCCGAGAGTGCATTAGAAACAGATCTCTATAGTTGTATAGGGAAAGACTGGGAGCAGTAATAGAGAGGTGCAAAAGAGAGAGAGATCGAGTAACGGAGAAACTGGAGAAGGGGGAGAGCAATAGAAAGGTATAAGGATATGATGAAAGAAAACTACAGAAATGGTGGAGCCGCAGTAAAGAGGGGAGAAGAGGAGAGGAGAGAAAGAGAACGATATCAAGACAACGGTATCTGCTTAGTTTGGTTTCAGGCTGTAGAAAAATGTTGCTTTGTTTAAAATAAATTTGGGTATCAAAACGCTGCGGATTTAAGTGAATATATTCAGAACCAAGAAGCCGGATCTAATACAAGCAATTCGCACCGGAAATTTCGTTCTATAGAGTCTCGACAAATCGAAAGCCCTTGTAACCAAAAGGTCAATGGAATAATAAATAGAAGATTTCCAAATATATTGATCACCCGCTACCAAACCGTTGTAATTTTCAAATATCGTATTCATCGACTGCAAACTCGATGGCAAGATTTCCCCATATGTTGTAGGAATTTTCCTAGAAATTGCTGGATCCTTACGCCACCCAAACGAAATTGGTTCCAATGTTGCATTGTAATCGGGTTCTCCACTATATTAAAGTTTCGTTAAAAAAAGATGCTTTTGTGCTGGAACCTTATACAGCAGTTTACAAAATTTCAATTAAGACCAATCAAATTAAAACTAAAATTTAACTATAAAACTATTGGTAGAAATAAATTTTTATAAAATTTTTTTTTTAATTTCAGGTATCGTCTCTTACACAGAATATCTCTTTCTCTTATCGGTTTTGACAAGTGAGTGGAATATAAATTGTTGGTGTTTTTGTTTGATTATTTATCTTCTTTATGATTATTACTTCTTCTTACTTATACGTTTTGCAGAGCCAATTTCCGGGTTTCGTATTGCATTCAACATGTTTGATACAGATGGCAATCATCGCGTCGAAAAGGATGAATTTCTAGTGGTAAGTGAACTAAAATAGTTGGTCAAATATTTGCGTTGCCTTTGGGTGATCAACCGATCTACTTTTGGAGGAGAGCGTTCACAAAATATGTAAGCATTAGTTATCTAACTTTTTATAGCAAATTTTGCTAATTTTAACTTACAATGTGAAGAGTTCATAGGAGCTCGTAAAATATACTTACATAATTGTCAGCTATCTCTCGTGGAACACTTAAATAATAATGCCAATATTTTTGTATGTTTTCTGAGGTTATGCCGTGAATCACAATACATGAGTCTTGATCATGGATCGAAACCCATTTTCGCTCAAATGAAAAATTTTTATTTTCAAACCATTTGTAAAGGTTATCTACTTTTTTAAATATTGCGATTGAAATCATGGGTTTTAATCAGCGATCGCAAAACGCGATACGTACCTCAAAACTTCTATTTATTTAAATGTTATTTAATACAATTTAGTAACTTTCTTTACACATTTTTGTTTAGTACTTTCACTCAATAATTATTTTTTTTTACATTTTTTTATTCTTTTTACTTCATTTTTATTTAATTAATTAATTTTTTTCCTTTGCGTTACTTATTTACTTCAGATCTTAAGAATTTTGGGTGGAACATTCAAACGGTCCAAATTCGACGATGAGACAAGCAGACTTGTAAGCATTTATTTTTAATTTAAACAACTTAATTGGGTGCTAGAGAAGTTACTAATTTCTGTATCACGTGAATAGTGGTAAAATGTGTGTAATTTGCATATATACATTTTTTTTTTATTTCCTTAATTTCTACTAGCCAGCAGGAACAGTTTCGCGCAATATAATAATAGGTTGTTTAGTTAATCAAATTCGCAGTTCAGCTTTAATGTTTTCAATATTAAAACTATTCATTTGTATTTACTCATTATCTGTTGACTGTTTTCTTTAATAATTACAATATTTAATTTAGTTATTAAGTTTAATTTGGACTAGAGAAACTGCGGAAGCATATTATAAAGAAGCTATGAAAAAGAAAGAAGGAAAACAGGATAACACAGTTAAAATACCAATAGTAAGTTAATTTATGTGAAATAATTTAAAGTTGCGTTCTTTCTTGATTTAATACATATTTGTTTACTTTGCGTTTATTGTTTATAGTTACTTAATTACTTAAAGCAAAAACTCTTTTATTTTGAGTTATTTTTAACAAGTAAAACTATATCTTATGGCTACTGTGCTAGTCCCAGCGTCTAAGTGAGATCCCAGCTTACCTTAACTTCTTTGTGAGTAAATTTACTTACTGTACCATAACTTCAATTGTTTTGAGTTTTTAAATGTATGTTTGTTATTTTCTATTTTGGTTATGTTATTTTATTTAGTTCTAATTGTCGTTTGCTTTTTGTTGTTATGTGTATGTATTTATTTACTACTGCTCCTTAAGTTATTAAGGGAAGTTTACATATGTGATGATCGTGGTTTCGTGTTATCTACAGCGTTAACTTTAACACAGGTGCCAAACTGTGATTACCTACTAGAGCTCGTATGCTGAAAGTTTGAGTATTGCCATTTGTAAACAAAATCGCTGCATTTTTTGTTAGAACTATAAACTTCAATCATTGACTAAGAACAATAGATACACACAAGCTGAATGACTCTGAATTGAGACAACGCACGGTATTAGATTTATCATGCACCCCTTTCAGAGCCTCAACAATTTTGCTAGATATAAAGTTTCTCAAGGTTATTCCCTAGTAATCGAACTTGGTGTCTTCACACGCAAGAGAGTATACTGAATCGAATACCACCTAGCTTTGGAACATAACAAAAGTGCTACAATTTTGACTACCCTCACTCAACCGCACTGAAATTGCGCTTTTTGCTGTTGTCAAGTACCTGAAATCAAAGTTTATGATGTGGCTATACACAGCTGGGGTACCACCTATACTAAGGTACGAAGCAATATTATACTACCCGCCGTAGAGAAGCAATATCATTGCAAAGCACTGAACAGTGAACAGTATACAATGGGTAGCCTGCGCAGGAGTTTCGCAAGAACTGAAGTACTGTCCAGTTACCTCTGGACCTTCAAATTCGTATAACTGCTACAGAATTAGACTTAAGACTAAGGCAATTTAGGTACTGTAACGAGAAGCAATACGGCCACCATGGTATCTGGAACGGGCTTCCCTGTGAGGACACAACATCAGATTACAAACAGAAACATGACAGTGGCAATTTTTATGAAACTTCATCAATAAAATTCTTCTCTTATTATTTTCGATGTTTTAAGGAAAAACTTTGATAAATTTTGTAACTCAAACTATGCAAACAAATCTCAAACACGTTTTCAAAAAAAATTTAAAACAAATCACAAAAACGTTATCGAAAAAATTTGAATGTTGAAAAATGTTGTTTCGAACTTTTTATTTGGAATTCTCTGAATTTTTTGAGTATGTAGTTTTGTAGCTCAATCATTTTAACAAAGTACAAGTTATTGGTCTATCAAAATTTGCATTGATTTTTGGCAACCTTTTTTTTCGAACGGTGTTTTAGATTTTCTCCATACAAAGTGCGAAATTTTTTTTATATGATAGAAATGCGAATTTTGAAAGGCAAATAAATACATATAACACCCAAATACAATATTCGAAATTTTTTTAAATTCTTTTGAAAACGCTTTCACAAAAAAATGCCACGCTTTGAAAAAAAAATGCCACTGCCACTTTTCTGTTCGCTGCTGAGCCTATCATCATTAAAATCGTGAAACTTGAGCTCATGTATTCTTTTGGTATTGCATATTATTTTTCCCACGTTTTTTCGCCATAGGTCTTAAATCATGGAGTTACATTCTTCTCATTCCGATGGAAACATTGCAATGTTTTAATTGAGATACCTTGAAAGTACATTTGTAAACTTGCCTGCAAAAAATTTTTTTCTTTACTAAACTAATCGCATGATATCCATTTGTACTAAAACTAACATGCTTTTGCTAGATGGAGAGGATTTTTAGTGGTGTTTGGAAAGGTAAACGACGCCCCAAGGATGATCGTGACAAAAAGCAGTCTAAAGAAGAGGATGCAATTGAACGTGCACAGGTATAATAATTTTTATTACTGAATGAGTTAGAAGCCTGAAAGACTTAATAGGCTATTTTGATTTCAATTAGTTATCGTACTATGAAATTTACAAGCGTCCATCGATTTTAATAGATCGGTCGATTAATACGATGGTAGATAATATGCAAAGTGGTATTGTGTAAAATTTTCCAATTCCAACAAGCACACATTGGTTGTTAAAGAAATCTTTTGGAAATTTTCAGAAATGTTTTGGTTTACAAAATACGAGAATATTTATTGCATTCGTTTCGATAAAAATCGATAAAAATTTTACCAGTTTCGTTGAACAAATGAATTGAATGTATGATGTGGATTAAAATTGATTCGAAACCTCAAAACTCATGGTTCAACTATATGGTTGGCCATCTCTACAGCGACAACATACTGTGGCGAATATTTGCTCGCTATGCTATTGGTAAATAAACACAACAACAAAAACAGCAAGCAGCCACTCTTATGTACATGTACACATTAAAGCAAGCAACACTTACGTACATCGAAGGCGACGAAGAATATCTCACATACACATATCGCTCATTTACTGCGACGTCGTCATAACTCAAAAAACACAATTTTCTAGGGGAGCCATTCAAAGATTTTAACTGCCATATGTTGCTCATATAAAGGCATATTTTCATTTTTATACCACGTGCTAAATTTTTCACTGATCACGAAGATTTTTTTATACAACATAGAGCTCGAATCGAACCTTGAATCATTTATCAATAGGCCGATAAAAACAAAAACAATTGCAACATAGATCATGATATTGGGTAGGTTAATGTGTTATTAACTCAAAAGTCATGTCTTTTGAGTTATGACGACGTTGCAGCAAATGAGCGATATGTAGTCGACAGCTAAGAGCAGAAGTTGTTACTCACATATACATTTATATAGCTAAGTAACCAGGCATGAGATACAACTGTTCTAGAAGGTGAAACGTCTAGACCTTAAGACAAATATGCGAACGAGGCAACAGCGCAAGCTGAAGAATAGTCAATCAGTTTGATTTAAACACGCTATTAGTTGTGAAGTAGAATTGCTGAGTAGTACTCCCAAAGTAGTCTAAATAAAGACCATTTTACAAAACTGAATATTGGAGTTATTTATTCGACAGTTCAGCGATTCGAACGTTAGCAGAAGGCGAATAATTATCAGAATTCCTCAAAATTCGTTACAACACCTTTGCTCAGTTTGTCAAAATCTGCGTGGCGGTGTTAGGCGAATGGAATGGAGAGGAAACATAAAATGTTGCAATTATTGTGTGTTGTGGGAAAATAATGCGCTAAACTAGATGCATTTATCAAAAAAATAACTTAAAGTGATCTGAAACTATTTTTTAGAAAAAAATTTACCACCACGGCAGTAAACAATTGTCAATGTGTTGGTTAAATTTTGCATTTACCATCTCATTTTGACAATCCCTATGCCAATGATCAGCTGATGAGATGAGCCAACCATATAATTGAGCCATGCTCAAAACTCATATTGATTTTTGACGTTTTTTTTTCCTTACTTTTTTAGATTTTCTTCCATATAAAAATAAATGTTTCACACTTTGTATGGAGGGTAATCTAAAGCACCCTTCGGAGGCCTATAGGTAATACTACATACTCAAAAAACTCATAGAACTCTAAATAAAATGTTTGATGTATTCTCAAATTTTTTTTAAATTTTTTTTTTAATTCAGTATTAAATTTATTGAAAAATCTGATAGAAGTTGCGCTTGCTATTTTTTTGTTCTCTGCTGTATAATCCCCTTCCGCCATCACCTTCTGTGGATCAAAAAGTTAATAGGTCGTAAACTAATTGCGAAATTAAAAAAAAAATTCGCGCTTTTTTGGAGTGCTTCCCTCTTTGGAGAGCACCCTCGTAATGACTGACTTCCACTTCCCTGATCGAAATGCGATTTAGCTAGTATTTTGTTGCGTATTAGTCGCTTTAACAAGGGATGACGAAAAATCGTTCCAATATACATCATTTATCCCCCCTGTCGGAAAATCAACAAAACAAAATAAACCCAAACAAGTAAGGAAGGCTAAGTTCGGGTGTAACCGAACATTACATACTCAGCTGAGAGCTTTGGAGACAAAATAAGGGAAAATCACCATGTACGAAAATGTAATGTGTTCGCATGACATGGGTATCAAATGGAAGGTATTAAAGAGTATTTTAAAAGCGAGTAGGCCATAGTTTTATAGGTTGACACCTTTTCGAGAAATCGCCATAATGGTGGACCAGGGGTGACTCTAGAATGTGTTTGTACGATATGGGTATCAAATGAAAGGTGGTAATGAGTAGTTTAAAAGGGAGTGGGCCCTAGCTCTATAGGTGGACGCCTTTTCGAGATATCGCCATAAAGGTGGACCAGGGGTGACTCTAGAATGTGTTTGTACGATATGGGTATCAAATTAAAGGTATTAACCTTAGTTGTATATGTGAAGGCGTTTTCGAGATATCTACCAAAATGTGGACCAGGGTGACCCAGAACATCATCTGTCGGGTACCCCTAATTTATTTATATATGTAGTACCACCAACAGTAGTCCTGTCATGATTCCAAGGGCTTTTGATTTCGCCCTGCAGAACTTTTTCATTTTCTTCTACTTAATATGGTAGGTGCCACACCCATTTTACAAAGTTTTTTCTAAAGTTATATTTTGCGTCAAAAAACTAATCCAATCACCATGTTTCATCCCTTTTTCTTATTTGGTATAGAATTATGGCATTTTTTTCATTTTTCGAAATTTTCGATATCGAAAAGGTAGGCGTGGTCATAGTCGGATTTCGCCAATTCTTAATACCTAGATAAAGTGAGTTCGCGGGTTTGAATCGAGCTCAGGGCCTAACAATACTTATTTTATCATCATTATTGTTATGATAAATTTTTCTTAATTGAAAAAAATTATTAAATTAGAATAGAAGAAAGAAAAAATTAGACAACTGCCAAAGCCCGTTATATAGATCCATTTCGGGAACTGCTAAATTCCTTCATCGGCAACGTTTAGGCGCCACTGCCATAACCATTCAGCCATCACAGCGGTTTTTTGTTTGTCTTCATTGTTCCTACTTCTATTCTGGTTCTTGCCAATTGATTCACAGCACTGTGACATCTGTTGCAGAATGGATGTGAAAATTGGACTTGTTTGATGGCAATGATGCCATAGTGTCATATTTTATTTACACTTTTTCCCCGTGCTCTGGCATGCATTAACAATTTTTGTTTTCATATCGGCCTACTGATTTGTAAGATCGCGGGTTTTAATCGAGCTCAAGGCCTAACAATAATTATTTTATCATCATTATTGTTATGATAAATTTTTTCTTAATTGAAAGACAACAAAAATTGTTAAAGTGAGTTCAGATAAGTACGTGAACTAAGTTTAGTAAAGATATATCGATTTTTGCTCAAGTTATCGTGTTAACGGCCGAGCGGAAGGACAGACGGTCGACTGTGTATAAAAACTGGGCATGGCTTCAACCGATTTCTCCTATTTTCACAGAAAACAGTTATCGTCATAGAAGCTATGCCCTTACCAGAGTTTACAAGGATGTGTAAATTTGTGTTCGACTTATGGCATTAAAAGTATTCTAGATAAATTAAATGAAAAAGTGCGGAGCCACGCCCCATTTTAAATTTTCTTTTATTTTTGTATTTTGCTGCACCATATCACTACTGGAGTTGAATGTTGACATAATAGGGGGACTCATGATAGCATATAAACTTATAAGGTGTAAAATTATATCCATTTACACACGCTGTTATATTTATTTTTTATTTATTTATTTATTATTTAAAGTCGACGACAAACTATGGTCGACTGCATAATATAAAAGATATATAAATATACAACTCAAAAGATAAAATTTAAGATATATCGAGCTTTCAACAATGTTATATTACAAACAAAGAAATATTAATGAACATTACTATTTAATTTCAGAATATAATAATAATAAGAAATATGAGCAGAAATAAGATCTTATGCCGAAATCTTATACTGGCGGAATGCATCAGATTCCGCTCAGCATGATTTCGGAATGCGGTGGATTCCAATCTCCCTGTTGGAATGCAACAAGATTCCAATCAGCATGTCATGGGAATCCGGCAGTGCTAAGAGTAGTGTAATGAGGATACGCCATCACAAGGCATAAAAAAGTAACATGACCTGTGTTGTTGGAATGCACCGGATTCCAATCAGCTCGATGCCTGACCCATAAGATTATACTGCCGGAATGCATACGATTCCGGTCAGTGACTCTTGAAAAAGCATGTTTTTTACGTTGTTGGAATGCACCAGATTCCAATCAACACAGTACTGTCTTGTTCCTTCATAATGAGACATGTTGATAAATGTTCCTCCATCCTTAAGCGAGATAGTTCCTGTTTTTTTATCGAAGAATAAAATGCCGGTAAATTAAATTAGCTTGTATCTCTTAAATTAGATAGGCAAGTATTGCATTACGTATAGTGGCAAAAGTACATTCAAGACTGATGCAGCTATACAAGTCATTGTAGTGCGCGCACCAGATAAGAAGAGGATTATTTTTAGCAAAGTTTCGTCGACAAAGGGGTAAATAGAAAGGAACGTAGTGTCTGGATACTCTAGGGGGAACCGCAAAAAACAAGCGGCTGAGGAGGTCCGCGGAATCAATTTCTCCAATAATGAGCTGATGGATGAACAATACCCCCAGTAATATTCTCCGATTTTCCAGAGTGGGTAAGTTAATAAGAAGAAGTCTACTTCTGTATGGAGGAAGGTGGAGACTTGAGTCCCAATTAAGGCCGCGCAATGCAAATATCAAAAATTTCTTTTGAACTGACTCAAGACGCTTTATATGCTTTTGAGAAACAGGGGACCAAACGCATGAGCAATACTCGAGTAATGGACGAACCAGCGATGTGTAAAGAACCTTAGTGAGGTACGGATCATCGAACTCTTTAGCCCATCTTTTAACAAATCCAAGTAAACCCAACGCTTTGTTGGCTAAAGATGAAATATGCATGTTAAAATTCAATTTCGGATCAAAAAGAACACCTAGATCATTTGCAATAGATATACGCTCCAAAGGCGTACCATCTATTACATAAGATTTCAATGCTGGCTTCACTCGGTGAAATGTCATATGCTTACATTTAGAGCAATTTAAAGCTAATAAATTTGTTGTGCACCAACATTGGAACGAGTCCAAGTTGGCCTGAAGAAGATCCAAGGAACTCAAATCGGTGGGACAGTAAGTGTAGCAAAGTTTTACATCATCCGCATACATTATAGTATGGGAATATAATATTGTCTGTGGCAAGTCATTAATGAAAAGGGCAAAGAGCAAAGGGCCTAGATGACTTCCCTGGGGTACGCCGGAGGAAACTCCGAACGATTCCGACAGATTGCACTTGAACAGGACTTTTTGGGTCCGGTTAGAAAGATAGCTTTTCAGCCACATTAATAGGTGAAACGGAAAGCCCAGTAAATCAAGCTTATGAATAAGCAACTCGTGGTTGACGGTATCAAATGCTTTGCTGAAGTCCGTGTAGATGACATCCGTTTGCTTGTTCGCTAAAAATCCTTCCATAACTATAGAGGTGAATACAAGCAAATTTGTAGTGGTTGACCTTTGACGAATAAAACCGTGTTGGCATGGAGATAAAAGACTAGAACACTGATATTGCAGTTGATTGGTGACAATCTGTTCAAAGACTTTAGGAATGACTGAAAGTTTAGCAATACCCCTGTAGTTTTCAACTTTTGACCTACTACCTTTTTTATGCAGGGGTATAATAAAAGACTGTTTCCAAAGTGCCGGGAATGACGCAGATCCCAGAGATAGCTCAAATAATTTTAAAGTAGGCTCATACATGTTTTCGGCGCAGTACCTAAGCACGCAGCTAGGAACACCGTCCGGTCCCGGAGAAAAACGCACCTAGTAATACTCTTGATAAACTTGATTGTTTATCAGCTGTATTATTGCCGAACAATATTTTTTGATTGTTATACAAATTAAAAAATGCCAAGACTAAGTGAAAAATCAGCCTTTACTTGCTGATGTTGGAGATTTTTGATGAAAATGCCGTCTGTAATGTCTGCAAGGATTGATTCCTTTGAATTTACCGCGTTTACACAATGAAATGTGCGCGTAAATTTATACAAATTGTGTAAATGATTTTTCATACAAAATTTGACAGCTCGTGCGTAAACTAGATAAATTTATACGTTTACACACTTTATAAGGCATTTATACGGTTACATGAGTCCCCCTAATTTACTTATATACTGAAAAGATATTAATTTTTTTGTTTAAATTGGACTTTAAACAAATTTTTTTAAGTGAGCGTGTTCGTCATCCGATATTCCTAGTTTTTATTCAAAACACATATAGTAACAGGAGTAACGTTCCTGCTAAATTTCATCATGATATCTTGAACGACTACCAAATTACAGCCTGCAAAACTTTTAAATTACCTTCTTTCAAAAGTGGGCGGTGTCATGCCCATTGGCCAAAATTTTACTAATTTTCTATTCTGCGTCATAAGGTCAAGCCACCCACCAAATTTCATCGCTTTATCCGTCTTTGGTAATGAATTATCGCACTTTTTCGGTTTTTCGAAATTTTCGATATCGAAAAAGTGGGCGTGGTTATAGTCCGATTTCGTTCATTTTAAATAGCGATCTGAGATGAGTGCCCAGGAATTTACTTACTCAATTTCATTTAGATACTTCAAAATTTACTCAAGTTATCATGTTTAGGGACAGAAGGACGGACAGCTAAATGAATTTCTTTTTTCGCCTAGGTTATTAAGATATATAGAAGTCTATATCTATCTCAATTAGTTTATGCCATTACGGGGTACAGTTATTTTTTGATCCACCGAAGTTTCTTCGCTAACTACTGATTCTTTCCTTCAATTGTCATTCATGACCTTTTAAAGACTTCCAATATATCACTTCTTTATGAAACCTTTGGAAACCACAATTTTCTTAATGATGTTTATCGAATGGCATAGCTATAATATATACTAGTTTTAACCGAAATATACCAACTCCAAAAATTGTTTACTTAAATTAATTAACGCATGGAAGGGTTCTTCACAAACTCATCACTTGCTACATTAATAAGCCTTAAAACTCATCACACCATAATAAAAAAAACATAATTTCTTCATAATTGGCCACAGGACGACTACATCGACGATGAGGAGGGTCTGCAACGCAAACATCGCATAGACACAACACTTCAAATACATTTGTTTGGCAAGAAGGGTAACCAAGGTCTCAACTATGATGGCTTTCACAAATTCATGGATAATTTGCAAACTGAGGTGCTTGAATTGGAATTTAATGAATTTTCGAAAGGCAATGTTGCGATTACAGAAAATGATTTTGCCAAGATTTTGTTGCGTTACACATACCTAAATACCGAGGAGTATGATGCCTATTTGGAGCGTTTAATGGATCGCATTAAGGTGGAGCATGGCATAACATTCGAAGAGTTTCGTGACTTTTGTCGTTTTCTCAATAATCTTGAGGATTTTGCTATTGCTATGCGCATGTATACGCTTGCCGATCGTGCTATATCGCAAAGTATGTTTGATAATTTTGCAGTTTTTTTTTAGAGACTAATTTAAAAATAAATTTTCTTCGCTATTTCGCTTTTAGGTGAATTTTCACGTGCCGTAAAAATATGCACTGGCTTTAAGCTGAGCAAACATTTGATTGACACAGTGTTTGCTATTTTCGATGATAATGGCGACGGTATGCTATCGTATAGAGAATTTATTGCAATCATGAAAGATCGTGTACATCGTGGCTTTAAAGTAAGTGATGATCACATGCTTATATACAATGCGAAAAATGATGAATTTTTTGAGGTGAAAACTCCTCTATTGACTATATGGCGTCGACGTGCTTGCCGATATTTTGAAGAGAGAGGGTGGTTTGTTTAGATTGAGATTTTTGTTTTATCGTGAATTTAATGGCCTGATTTGTTGCCTTACTAGATTTAATATTATTTTATATTTTTAGTTTTTTTAGTTCATGTTTGTGAGAAAGGTACAGCAGCGAACAGAAAACCAGCAGTGGCTATTTGTGTAAAATTTCGTAAATTAAGTGTTTCTTTTTTGTTTTTAATAATTTACGCAATAGCATCAGTGAACTTTGTAACAGTAACTATACAAACCAATTTCAAAAACATTTTCGAAAAATTCAAAAATATCGAAATTTTAGCTCATTTTTTCGATAAGCAGTTTAGTAGCCAGGCAATTTTAGTTTAAAAATATGCAGGTTGTATGTCTCAAAATTCGTATTGATTTTTGGCAGTTTTATTTCCGAATGGTGTTTTATGTTTTCCTCCAAACGAAGTGTGAAACTTTTTTTATGTGAAGATAATCCGAAACTCCTTAAGGGAAAAATGTTTTCAAAAATCAATGCGAGTATTTTGAGACTATAATTGATTGGGCTGCAAAGCTGCATTCTCAAAAAGTTTCAGTTTCAAATAAAATATTTGAAATTTTCGTAAAACTTACGAACTTCTTTGAAAACGTTATTGAGATTGGTTTGCATAGTTCAGTTACAAACTTCAAAGAAGTTTTTGCTTAAATTATCGAAAATAAAAAAGTAGAATTAAATTTCCGAAATTTGAGAAAATTTGCTACTGCTATTTTTCTGTATCCTGCTGTATGTACTCAGTCATATATCGGAAAGTTAATGCATGACATTTTTTAATAAGTTTACTATGTAACTCTAATTTAATATAATTGATGAATTGAGATCCTTGTTGTGAACTGCTTGATTTCGAATTCGTATTATACGCTGTGCTCATGTAAACTTTTCTCGTTACTTTTATACGTTGTGGCTACTAAAATCTAATTTATGTTAAGATAACATTAGTTTAATTTAAATATATAAGTTTTTTTATCGCGATTTTCTTTGCTTTTCTATTCTTAGTAATATCTCATATTAAGTAAGAAAAGTTAAATATTTCAAAACTCAGCTTATAGAAATTTACTATTATGAGAGATCTAAAGGAATTAAATGAGCTACGACGTTGTTCTTCATCGAAATCGTCATAACAATCGAATTGGTCTCATAATGAAGTATTCAATGTCATATATATAAACATTTATAAGGTCAACCATTGAAACTTATTATTAAATATTTTAAAAAAGATATAACACAAAAATCATTGTTCGAAAAACGCCCATCATGCCTTTCAATATCAAATACACTCAGTTTTACGTTAAAGAATTCGAAATAGTTTTTGCCAACTGTTTTATTTCAAAAATGATTGCCTTCTGTTCCAATATGATGTGTGTAATTATTAGTTTACCCTGGAAATGGCGGAATATACGGTTACCCACTACGAACACTATCTACTTAGAAGGGTTCTGTGCGCTTTCCAAGGCCGTCGGTTCTATGTACCGGAGCGACTCGGGATTTTTCCCGACCAAGGACTGCCATTTCAGTGTAACCCCATTTAATTTGTTGCGTCCCTCCCACAAATTCTCATCCTCCCAGCAGCTCCTTGCAGCGGGACTGCTCCATATTCTCTTGCTCCGGGAAGGTATCTAACCCAATCCGGGTCCGTCTCCTGACCCCGGTCCTGAGAAATGGTTTTGCTGCATCTGCCGGAAAAGAATCGTTTTAGGACGGTCATACTCTTGTCAGTGTGTCTCGTGTAAGGGATACACCGGGTACCCCAATGCCTACCCAATGACGTCTAGTCCCAGGGCCTCAACAGCAATCGCGTTCTGACCTTCCACAACCAAGGCGTAGTCACCCGTGACTTACTCCCAGAGTGACGACGTCTCCCCCTATGCACTTCAGAATTCTGCAGTTAAACTGTAATGGATTAACTGGGAAGATCACAGAGATAGTCGACTTCATGAAGCGGCACAACATCCGCATTGCTGCGATTCAAGAGACTAAACTCACAGCAAGATCTGCATTGCAGACCTGTTCTGGGTATAATCTTCACAGAAAAGATCGCGAGAGCGGAAATGGAGGCGGACTCGCGTTTATCATACACCACACTGTGTAATATCATATATTTGATCCCGATATCAACCGCAGGGACAGTGTCTTTGAACGTCCGGTCGGGCGATGCAAATCTAGAAATCATCAACATCTACATCCCTCCTATCACCTATTGCCCCAGTGGATACCGTCCTGATATCAGCGGCGTACTCACTGGAAATAATCGCATTATCTTAGGCGATTTCAATGCCCATCACGATCTATTGCATTCAAACTTGCGGGTGGACAGTAGGGGTGAGATGTTAGCGGATCAAATAGAAGAAACGACGTTCTGCACTATAAAAGGAGACGCCCCCACACGTATGGTAGGAAGCTGTCACAGTTCGCCGGATATTTCAATCGTGAGCCCAGAACTCGTAAACTGCTTCAACTGGCAGCCGATGGTAACATTGGCATCCGACCACCTGCCTATACTTATTTCGTTCGAGCGTTCCGCCGACTTCATCGTCGCAGAAAAACGCGCTTTCGTTAACTTTAAAAAAGGAAAGTGGGACGAATACAAATCCTATACAGACAACCGCTTTGCTGCCCTCCCTATCCCAACTGATGCCCGCCAAGGGGAGCGTGCTTTCCGCAAGGTCATTGAATCCGCCTCGGCTCGTTTCATTCCCGCCGGTAGAATTCCCGAAATTTGGCCCCACTTCCCGGCAGAGGCCGCATGTTTAGCGAGAGAACGTGACCTTATAAGACAGCTCGATCCCGGCGACCCCCAAATAAGGGACATAAACCAACGCATCAGATTGCTTGTGGATGAACACAAGCGGGCGAAATGGGAGGAGCACCTTAGCGGTTGTAACCTCTCTGCCGGTGTAGGTAAACTTTGGTCCACTGTAAAGTCCCTATCGAATCCGTCTAGGCACAATGACAAAGTTTCCATCGCCTTTGGCGACAAAGTGCTGTCGGATGCGAAAAAATGCGCGAGCGCTTTCTGCCGACAATACATAATGCATTCTACGGTCGACAAAAATAGACGGAGGGCCAACAGACGCGCACGTAAACATAAGTTCAGCGCGTCACCAATTACCATCACCGCCAAAGAGGTTGAGGATGCCATCGGTCATGCTAAACCATCCAAAGCAGTGGGCCCAGACGGCATAGCCATGCCGATCCTTAAAAGCCCAGGGAAAAAGGGTTTCAAATATTTAGCACATTTTTTTTTTCAACCTGTCTCTTTCCACCTTTGTCATACCCGAAAAATGGAAAATGGCCAAAGTGGTCCCGCTACTAAAGCCTGGGAAACCAGCTAACATAGGAGAGTCATATCGCCCGATATCTCTCCTATCGCCAGTAGCCAAGACGCTTGAAGCCATTTTGCTCCCCCACTTCAAAGAAAATTTGCAGCTAGCCTGTCATCAGCATGGCTTTAGAAAACTCCATAGCACCACCACCGCGCTAAATACCATTAGCACCCAGATAAATTGTGTTCTAAATCAGAAGCCCCACCATAGAACAGTACTCGTAGCGCTAGACCTATCAAAAGCTTTTGATACGGTCAACCATGGCACGTTACTGCAAGACTTGGAAGGGTCTACCCTTTCCCCATGTCTTAAAAGGTGGACCGCAAATTATCTGGGTGGTCGGCAGGCATCGGAAATGAAATATCAAAGCCAAGAAGAATTAAACAAGGGGTGCCTCAGGGTGGTGTCCTATCCCCACTTTTGTTTAATTTTTACATATCAAAACTACCTTCTCCACCAGAAGGAGTTACTATCGTTTCTTATGCCGATGACTGCACAATAATGGCCACAGGCCCGGGCCCAAAGATCGATGAGCTTTGCAACAGAATAAACGGCTACCTCCCTGATCTCTCCAGTTTTTTCGACTCGCGAAACCTGGCATTATCACCGACTAAATCATCCGCGACCCTATTTGCAACTCGGACGTCCTAAATGTCGACCATTTTGAACATCCACGTCGATGGCACTACGCTACCGACTGTCCTACACCCCCAAAATCTTGGGTGTGACGTTTGATCAGGATCTACATTTTGGTGAGCACGCAACCGTAATTGTTCCGAAAATCCAGAGCCGTAATAAATCCTCAAATCCCTTGCTGGCAGTACTTGGGGAAAAGAAAAGAAACGATCATTACCACATACAAAGCAATTGGCCAGCCGTTTGCGTGTTACGCGTCCCCTGTATGGTCGCCAAGCCTAAAAACTACCCACTGGAAGAAGCTACAGGCCTGCCAAAATACTGCGCTCAGAACCGCCACGGGCTGTTTTCTTATGTCCCCAGAACACCATCTACATAATGAGGCGAGAATACTCCCCATCAAGGAGAGAAATGAGATGCTAACCAAAGAGTTCCTGTTGAATACCCAGAAACCTGGGCATCCCAACAGTCATCTGATTGATGAGCCAGCACCGCCTAGGGACTTAAGGAGTCATCTCCGTAAGCATTTTGAGGAAATACGGCACCTGAGAACTAGCCGTATGATGCAAAAAACACAAGCAGGTCCTTGGTGAACTCCACAAACAGGCGTCGGACCTTTATGCCGGGAATTGCCCGGTGAATCCAGTACTCGGGGAACAGTACCCAAAAAAACTCGGGGAACAGTACCCAGGGAAACGCCAGTCACTCTGGCTCAACTTCGTTCTGGATACTGTAACAGGTTAAACTCTTACATATCCAGAATCAACCCCGACATACAAAATGTATGCCCCGCTTGCAATGTGTCCCCACATGACACCAACCATCTCTTTAATTGTAATGTGGAACCAACGCCTCTAACACCCCTTTCGTTATGGTTCACCCCTGTCGAAACAGCAAGTTTCCTTGGATTCCCGTTAGAGGATATTGATGACAATTTGTGCTCGGTCGCAGCTATTAGGTGGGCCGAAACATTGCTACAACAACAGGGGTTCTGTGCTTATTTTCGGAGATTAGGTGGAAATCTGAGGGCCAAAAAGCGAGAGATATGAAAGTAGTTGTAAAGAAGAGGTTTAAATGAAGGACAAATGAGGAAAGAGGGCAGTTATGAAAAGAAAGAGAGGAGGAGGAAGGGGAATAGGGATAAGGGCAAAAGAGAAAAAAATGAGACCCCCAAACGGGTTAGGGGGTTAGAATATACCCGCGGTAGGTATGCCTGTCGTCAGAGACGACTAAAATACCAGATTCAAGGGGTTGTGTAGCGCAACCCTTCAGGTTGCCAGCGCAATATATAGCTTCTCCAAACCCAATTGTCAAACTCACCTTCGCGCGGCGAATCCCGTTACACTAACAGACGAGGCTCTGGCTCCATGATGAGCTTGGGGGTGGGGAGGGAGGGATGGCCTGAAAGTTTAATGTGGCCATATAAATCGTTCCCGAGATGGTCCAGCTAGCACCTTAATGGGGCTGTGTTACCGGAGCGTACCAGATATGTATCCGGCAAAGGACCATCACATCGATAACACACCCCAAAGCCTTCGGGGAGAACCTTATCGTAACAACAACAACAAGAAAAAATGGACTAATAATGTCGAGGAGGAAAGGTTAAGGAGAAAGTGATGGATAGGAAATCACCATGTAAAAAGGCTAGGGACGGAAAATTCAGTACTAATATTTTTGAATATTTCCTTGCTGTTTTTCTTCATTGTATATCATTCTGAACGAATAAAAAACTCGGTACGAATAGCGACTTAAAAAATAATAATAATAATAAAAATTACAAACGGTTAGTTTTGCTCTCAGTTCGAGTGATTTTATTTGATCTCTAGAATCATATCAAAAAGGAGCTTATGCGACCACGCGGTTTGAGAGAGATTTTGTACCTCCTATTCAGATGCGTAGCAGTGTCCTTAGTTTGCTGTCATAAAATACAAGCTTATTAGTACTAAGCACATACTGCACGAATACGAAAATAGTAGGCGTAATTTTGATCAAATTTCGTCAGTTAAATTTTTTTTTTTTTTTTCATTTTCCATAATTTAAGGCTCTGAACAAGAACAGAACATAGAGCAGAGCCGTATCATAAAAAAGTGATAGCATTCCTTATGCTCTGCCACGAGCTGCATCGTAATTTAGGTCGGAGCAAATAGCAAAACAAAAAGTCCAAACGAAATTCTATCAGAATTTAGATCATGTTCAGAGCGCCGGACCAATGGCAAAAAAAAAACTCCTGAGTAATATCGCACGTTTTATTGTAAACAAAAGTAATCCAAAATTAGAATTTTTTGTGAAAACGCAAACGAAGTTTTATTATATTCAGCGTGCTTTGCACACAGAGTATATTAACTTTGATTGGATAACGGTTGGTTGTACAGGTATAAAGGAATCGAGATACATATAGCAATGCCCTCCGTCCGTCTTCAACAAATTTCGTACACGAGCTTATCTGGACCCAGAATAGATTGGTATTGAAAATGAGCGAAATCGGATGATAACCACGCCCATTTTTTATATATATAACATTTTGGAAAACACAAAAAACCTGATTATTTAGTAAATAATACACCTGGTATGCTGAAATTTGACATGTGAACTGATATTGTGACTTGATAAAAATTTGAAAAAAGAAATTTTTAAATGGGCGTGGCACCGCCCACTTGTGATAAAATCAATTTTACAAATATTATTAATCATAAATCAAAAATCGTTTAACCAACCTATCGTAACAAACTTCGGCAGAGAGGTTTTGTTTACTATAAGGAATGCTTTGAAGAAAAATTAACGAAATCGGTTAAGGACCACGCCCACTTTTATATAAAAGGGTCGTGGGTGAATAAAATAAGCTATATCTTTGCAAAAAAGAGCTTTATAACATTGGTATTTCATTTCCCAAGGGGATTTCTAACAATAAATGGGAAAAACTTCAAATTTTAAAAAATGGGCGTGGTACCGCCGCTTTTGTGACTACGCAATTTTCTATGTTTCGGGAGCCATAACTCGAAGAAAAATTAATGGATCTTAATAAAATTGGGTACACAAATTTTCCCTATAGCAAGAAATATTTCTAGAGAAAATGGACGAGATCGGTTAAAGACCACGCCCACTTTTATATAAAAGATTTTTAAAAGGGTCGTAGACGAAAATAATAAACTATATCTTAGCGAAAAAGAGCTTTGTGTGAATAGAAATTTACTTTCTAAATTGAATATTAACATTAAATTGGAAAACACTTAAAGCAAAACTCTAAGCAATTTTCTATGTTTCGGGAGCCATAACTCGAAGAAAAATTTACATATCGTAACAAAATTGGGTACACATATATTTGCTTATAGCAGAAAATATGTCTAGTAAAAATGGACGGGATCGGTTAAAGACCACGGCAACATAGATATAAAACAAGTTTAAAAGGTTTAAAAGGGTCGCAGGCTAGAATAATAAGCTATAACTTAGCAAAAAATAGTTTTGAATCAATGATATTTCACTTATCAAGTTTTATTGTAAGAGGAAATGGGGGGACATTTTTTTTAAACGGTCGGTGCCACGTGTTATGTAGAAAAGTAATTTATCTGAAATGAAATGTGCAATTGAAACTCACGCTGAATATATTAAGTTCGGTTACACCCAAACTTAGACACCGTTACTTGTTTTTTCATACAGTTTCTTTTGTCCCCTTAATTATTCTAAATGTGTGATCATAATCGCAACAGCCGTCTATTTTGGGTGTCATAAAATCTTGAAATATGAAATTTTTGATATGCATCTGTTTACAATAAAACGTGCGACATAGCATTTTCAATCACTGATACAAACCAATCTTTAAAAAAGGTTTCCAATATTTTCGAGTATACATCTTTGTAGCTTAATCAATTTTAGTTGAAAAAATTTCTTTTTTTAGAGGTGTTTTATATTCGTCCATTCCGAACTACGTATAGCTTTATTTTTTAAATGGAAGAAAATCGAAAACAGCATTTGGAAAAAATAAATTCAAGAGTCAATGCGTATTTTGAGAGACCTTTAAGTTGTACTTTAACAGACTAAAATTGATTGCGCCACAAAACTGCATACTCAAAAAAAGGGAGTGCCACGAAATCCCAAAAAAAAAATACCCAAACACATAATCCACAAATTCAAAATCCCCAAAATCAAAATCCCCAAGCACAAAATCCCAGTGCTATGATAAACATCATAACCGTGTAAAAAATAGCAATATCTCTTTCCTCTTTCATTCATATTTATGTATGTATAACTATATATTCACGTTTTGACAATACATATTTTTACTTATCCATATATAGGACTGCTAGTCGGCTCTAATCCGAACAAGCTAACAGAAGCGTGTACTATTTACGCGTTACGATTTTAAACCTAATTTGAATTTATTTCACATATAAAATGGGGATCTTGATTTTAGGGAATTTGATTTTGGGGATTTTGTTTTGGGGATTTTGATTTTGGGGATAACGGGGTAGACCCCAAAAAAATTCAGTAAAGTCTAATTAAAAAGCTCGAAAATTGCGAAACATTTTCCCGAATTTTGGAATTTTTAAGATTATTTTTCATGGTTTCAGTTACAAAAATCATATACTTTTTTTTTTTAATTATCGAAAATGAAAAAGGAGAGAAATTGATTTAATTAAACTTGATAAAAAAAATTTCCACTGCTATTTCCGTGTTCGCTGCTGTATACATATTTACAGTACACCCTACCAAAATACGCTGCGATATATGTATGTAGTATTTTTGGTAGGCGAAATAAAGTTTAAAGCAGAAATAAAAATTGTATTTCAATATCTCATCAAATGTTTGAACCATTGTGAATTCATACAAGTGGCGAATGTTTGATAAAAACGTTCACAATAGTAAACAGCCTCGATCACCTGTTCAATCGCTGTTCGATTACTTAAAACATTTGCTCAATATTGTTTTTCAAACATTTTTGTAGACGACTGGTATATTACATTATTTATATATTTTTAAATGTTTGCATAACCGGCTGCTCAAATTTAATCTATTAACCTGATTTTAGAAATGAATATGATTTTTTGTATATACATTTAACAGAAAAGCTGATTTGAAACACAACTGGGCAATTCATGGCACTTCAATTTATAACCGCGAGCAAAAAACAAACCCTTCTTCCATTCTCTGACCATTCGCAACAGCCGTTCTACCTGTCAGCTATTATTTGACAGGTAGGTATGGCAATGGAGGAATAGAAAGATTTTTCACTTGTATGAATTTACAGTGGTTTGAACTAACAACTTTTTTCAGAACTTTCTTTCAAAAATACATCACATTGAGGCGAACGTAACATCGTCATCTTGCCAGAAGAATTAATATGCATTTTTTAAGATTTTTTCAAGACTGTGTTTTTCAGCCATTAAGCTCAATTACAAATTGTATTAAAATCACAACAGCTTAGGATTAACGGGAGTCAGACTTTTTTACGATCTAAACAAGGTGAATGTAAAAAAATTTATGGATTTTTCGAAAAGGGTAAAGGCTTTGCCTTGGTCTTTGCCACAATGAACGCAAGGAAATTCACAAAATTTGGGTTTTTTGTCATTAGGAAAAAAATATAAAAAATAATTATTTTAGATAGAAAACCAAAATAGTTTTTGGAAATTAAAAAAAATAAATTAAATTCAGCAAAACAAATTAAAATTTGAAGACATCATGAAGAATGGACTGACAAGGCATGCCTAAACGTAAGTTTTTGAATACCTTTTGCGTTACTTTGGCGCTCCCGTTGCGTAGTCTGTGGCTTGCGAATATAGTTATATACACGCGGGTGTTCAAAATCAGCGGTTGATGCAACGTTTAGCGCCAAAACGAAGCAAAAGCCAAATGTGTTTGGCCTTAAGATTTTTTACGTTCATGTTTCTAGCAAGGGGCGATGATATAGCCAATTGTTGATAAGGCCTAATATGCATACTGCCATGCTAAGAATTTAACTCTAATATGCTTTACACAATTAACTTAAATTTGTTTTCCATGTTCATGCTTTTTAGTTTTATACAAATAAAAGAATAACACTTGCCAAAAATACATTTGTACATTTATTGTTTTCCCACTAAACAATTTGTTGCGACTTTTTTACGAAATCGTTAAGTTGTGTCTAAAGAATTTGCCGAAATCGGAACCGATTTTCTTTGGAAGTAGTAAAGAAATTTGTATGACAGGGTTGACGCGACTTCGTAAAGAAACGTCATAACGATTTTGTTAAGAACTTTCTTTATGAAATCTTTTAGAAAAGCCTTAACGATTTCGTAAAGTAATATTTTCACGAAATCTTTAAGAAATGTCTTAACGATTTCGTAAAGTAAGATCGTTACGAAATCTTTAAGAAATGTCTCAACAAGTTCGTAAAGCTTTGTGCTTACAGAATCTTGAAGAAATTTCCTAAAGAAATCTATCTAAATATCCAATTAAAAACAATTTTAGTTTTATTTAATTAATACAATTTAATTTATTATGTTTAAATAGTTTAAATTAAATTACATATAAACATATATGTATAAGAATTCAATATTGAGAAAAAAAATCAGAGATTTCCTAACCATTCAAAAATTGCATATAAAATAAAATAAAAAAGATAAATGGCTAAAATTCTTTAGCTGCGTTAATACTTTTTTTTTAGCTTTTAGCTTCGATGGCATTCCTCATATTAAGCGATATTTTTAAACACAAGTTTAAGCCAAAATATATTGGCGCATATTCATAGTCGAAATAAAATAGGTGTTAAATTTAGTTGCAGCTTTTTTGACAGATAGCTCATAGAAAATTATGTCAAAAAGCTGCAACTAAATTTAAAACCTATTTTATTTTGTCTATGATTATGCGCCAATAAAATTAATAAAATAAAAAAGATAAATGGCTAAAATTTTTTAGCTACATTTTTTAGCTACATTTTTTGGCTTTTATCTCCCTCAAGTTGTGTACTTGTTCTTTTCGATAATTTTGCGAACCGGTCCTTGGCACTATTAAAAAAATTTTTCAAAGTCTCGTCTATTTTAGTGTAGTTTGTTTGGGGTATGTTTTCCATAGCCGACTCTATAATTAGTACATAAATGAATTAGGAATTTGCTGAATAATTTTAATAACGTACCTTTAAGAAGTTTAATACATATAAAATCCTTCACAGAAATATTGTTATTGACATTTGTCCATGAAAAATTGCGTGCCAAATAATCGTCATTAAATATATATTTCAAGTTCGCAACGATAAATTTTTTGAGGTCATCTGTCGGTTGTCTAGCGAACTTCGTTATCTGTTGAACCAAAAAAAGGGAAAAAACATTTTAATGTAGTTAGTAGTTAAAAGGGGTGTAAAGAGGTGTGATTATAGTCCTGTGATAATAACTTCAATTGCCTGAGAAAGCGTTGAAAAATACTGTCTTCTAAACCTCTAACGGCTTACATTTTCAACTAAACTACTTATCATATTTGCCAATTCCTGTCGCATTTCTTCATCGTTTTGCAAAATTTTTTCAAAATCCAATATTTCATTCACATCGTTGAAGGGAAGGTTTGGCAGCTTGGAACATAAAGTGCGTTGGCGTTTAAAGGCAGCTAAGGTTTGGTCTATTGATCGTTTTAAACCGACAAATTCTTCTGCAAAGTGTTCATAAATTTTATTGTTGACTTCGCGAAGTTTTTTATTTTCTTCTATCAGCTCCTTATTTTGATTTACAATAAATTCTAACAAATGTTCGCTATCTGCAAAAGTATAAAAAATAAAATCTTAAAATTTCTGCCACTGCACTAGTACCAAGAAAAGTTAAGTTTTTATAGGTAGATAAGTGACTCACATGGTTTGTTCTCAGTGATATTCTCCGTATATCCTTGAGTTTGCCCCATTGAAGAAGGAATGCATTGCTACTCTTGTGTTAATATTACTACTTCATTGCCGAGGTAAATAGCTGCAGAAATATAAATTCCATTCATAAATTAAATGTTTATAGGAGCACATGTGATAAAACTCACCACTTTCTTCACCTTCTACGGGGACATTTGTGTAATGGCTACTCATTTTTCAGCAGTGGTATAAAGCAGTGTTTTGAATGCCCTTCTATATAAAAATAAAGATATTTACAGTCGATGTTAGTTAGATTAAACTTCTCTTCGTTGTCAGAAATTAGCAAACAATTTGTCTCGTAAATATTCAGAACCCAACTTCTGGATTCAAAGTCATTACGTTGGAGGTTTTTAACTTCCTTTCGAAGATGCATATGTCATTATTGATCGCTGTTATTTTTGTTAAAATATAGACCCTTTTATTAACGCAGAAATAATTATCTGGAGGTCGTGCCGACAATTTGAAGTGCTCACATAAGATAGCTCGGAAAGTGTTGTCCTTTAGAGCCCCTTTTAGAATAGGAAACAATTCCCGGTGTGTCTCTTGTTTTATTATGGAACTTTTTTCAATAACTCTGTTGGATATTTGCGCCAACACATTCGATCCCTTTTTTTATTGTTTTTTTCAATTGATAAAGATAATTTTCATATTTAAACGCGCTAAAGTTATTAAGAGATCGATATTTTAAAACATCGCCATATAAATGTTTTAGACTGTAGCAATTATAGGTTACAAATTCTTGGCCATAGAGGTGCACAAAGTCGTTTACGAATTCTTCAAGGAGCTCTTTAGCCACGTTATTGAATTGACAGCGTAGCTCCGGGTGACATAAGATCCTCGTCGCAAAGTGCAATTTGCAAAAATGACGGTAACGTTTTTCATCGAGTTTGTTTTGTAGCACATACGGTCCACTGTACAACAGACAAGATCGGTACTCGGTTGCTTTCCATCTATGTAATTCATCAATTGTTCTCGGCACTCGAGGAAACTCAGAAGAAAACTGTTTTTTTAGCACAATGTTTTCGAAGGACAAGTTTTCTATTTGCGATTTTGATAACGAATAACTTTCATTTTTATTTTTTACCCAGAGTTTAACAAGCTGACGAGTAACTCCCAAGCAAACGCAATGCATGTAATCTATCGGGAATTGAGTGACGCAGCCAACATTTATAGTTTCTAGCAAATTTTAATCGAGAGTTAAGTGATGCTCTTTTTGTAATTTTTCCTTAAATGATGAATCTGTTCGCTTACTCGCTGCGTTAGAAGGGAAGGTTATTCTTCTCATGTACCTTTCACCTCTCTGTGTACACTTCGAGCAGCAATAGTAACCTGAATGGCTTTTGATATTTAAAATAAATGCTCTAGCGGGAGAATCGCAAACAAAAGCTCCAATCGAGATGGAAAATACGTTCTCATCATAATAAAAGCCTTGTTGTAGCAACACCTTCAGGTCGTCTACTAAAGGCTGTAGAAATATATTGGAAGCTTCCGGCTTTGTTTTTGGACTTCGCACTCCCTCTACATCTGAGTTCACATAACACCCAACCAAAAAAACGTCTTCATAATTAGAAACACTCATCATTATAGCCCAAGCAGTTTGCTTTGATGACTTAAATATCTGTAATCCATCGATACCGAAGTTTAGCTCTAAAGTGTCTGTATTCGAATTGCGCAATTTTATATTTTTGTATAAGAAATCAGTAAGAGAATTCTTTAATCCGTAATGGTAATATGATCCGCTACCCATGCTTGCAATTTGAGTTTCTCTGGAAGTTCCTCTCAAGGTGCGTACATCGCATGGCACATCATGCCCTTCGACTTTATGAAGTCTACTGAGAAGCTCGTTACCGGCTATTTGCGAAATACCGTGTCTGATTGTCCAAGACTTGAGGAAACTCCTTAGACTCTCAGGTTCGTTTCCTGGTTCTGGTTCTTTGACTTGCGAAGAACTCTGGCAAACAGATAGCAAGTCAAAATCACTATCAATGTCCATTTTGTTTGCATTTTCGACTTGCACGCCTTCAAAAATGTCTGTGCTATATTTCTGCGCATTTTCAGCGCGATTTTCAGTTTCATTGTTAAAAATGGAGTCCAGTATTTTTTTTGTTTCTCTTTTAATGCTTTTGTGCTGAGCTTGACGCGACATGATTTTACTCACACTTACTTTTGTATTTCACTCACTGCAGCAAATATATGTATAAATTTTATTATTTAATTTTTATGCACAACACTTTTTTTGCTACTCACAATCTGAAAAGATCTGAAATTTAAAAATGTTTCAACGCCTACTGAGTTTAAAAATCTATTTACGTTTTTCTCTTTTCGAAATAGATACGAAGTTGTTAAGTAAAATCGGAAAATATTAGATTTTCTTCAGACAAGTCTGATATCCGACAACTTCGGAGATTCTGGTTTGGCCAATCGTTGCGAATTCGTGGACTTTCGACTTTGTTTAGAAAAGACTGATTTCCGAAAAAATCGGAAGCTTTGGTTTAGTGGGTTATTATTTTGTTTTAACACATGAAAAACACTATAAAATTTCTACTCCCAAAAGAAGAGAGATCGAGTAGCTTATATACTCTTTATGCAGCTTCATTCATCATCATCAACATCGCCGAAGCATACATATTATGTTGTTGTGCTTCGCCCCACTCAATGGACATGATCACCCACAAATTGTCATCAAAATCCTCTAAAGGGGGTCCAAGGAAACTGGCTGTTTCAACAGGGGCGGACCATAGGAAGATGGGTGTTAGAAGCGTCTGTTCCACATTAAAATTGAAAAGCTGGTTGGTGTCATGTGGGAACACATCGCATGCGGGTCATATATTAAGTATACTGGGGTTGATTCTGAACAATTAAGAGTTTAACCTGTTACCGTTTCCAGAACGAAGTTGGCACAGGGTGACACGTGTTTCCCTTGGTAATGTGCTTTCTTCTACTGCAAGGGTGGGATATTGCATATTAATAACGGGGTTCATCGGGCGCGTCCTGACAAATGCGTTTACCGATTCTGTGTGGCTAATGGTCTGCTTATGCTTGCCTGGATCAAACGGCTGTGTTGGCAGGTGCCGGATCTCGTCGTAGTGCTTTAGGTGATGTTCCCTTAATCTTCGGGGAGGCGGTGCTAAATCAAGCAGTTGTTTGTTAGGATGTCCTGGTTTGTGACAATTGCTTGTTCAGCATTTCGTTGTGTTCTTTAATATTGAGCTCGTTGGCCTCACTATGTAGATGGTGTTCGGGAGTCATAAGGAGACATCAGTGGCAGTTCTGATTGCAGCATTTTGACAGGCCTGTAGCCCTTTCCAGTGTATATTTTTAAGACCGGGCGACCAGACTGGAGGCGTAGCTCATGAGCGGCCGGCCAATTGCTTTGTACGTGGTTAGCAACGTTTCTTTATCTTTTCCCCATGTGCTGCCGGCAAGCGACTTGAGGATTTTGTTGCGACTTTGTAATTTCGAAACAATCTCGGTGGCATGACCCTTGAAGGGTAGATCATTATCGAACGTTACCCCTAAGACCTTTGGGTGACTGACAGTCGGTAGTGTGACACCATCGACGCGTACGTCCAATATTTGCGACATTTGTTCCTTCCACGTCGTAAACAGGGTGGCCGTGGATTTTGTCGGTGATAATGTCAAGTTGCGCGAGGTGAAGAAACCGGAAAGATCGGGGAGATAGCTATTTATTTTAGAAACTAAGTCATCGAATGAAGGGCCAGGTCCTGTAGCTATAATCGTACAGTCGTCAGCATAGGAAATGATTGTGACTCCTTCAGGTGGGGAAGGGAGCTTTGATATGTAAAAATTAAACAGAAGCGGGGATAGGACACAACCCTGTGGAACCGCCTGTTTAATTTTGCTAGGTTTAGAAATTTCGTTCCTAAATTCAACCGACGCTTGCCAGATAATTGCCGGTCCATCTTTCTAGACAAGCGGGAAGGTGTGAGCCTTCTATGTCTTGGAGTAGCGTGCCGCGGTTGACTGTGTCAAAAGCTTTTGACAAGTCAAGTGCCACGAGCACCGTCCTATGATGTGGTTTTTGCTGATTTAATTCGTAATTAATCTGAGTGTTAATGGCATTGAGCACGGTGGTGGTGCTGTACATTTTACGAAAGCCATGTTGGTGCCTGGCTAGGCGAAGATTTGCCGTGAAATGACGGAGCAGAACGGTTTCCAATGTCTCAGCTACTAGCAAAAGGAGTGATATCGGTCGATAAGGCTCCCCTTCGTTAGCTGGTTTACCAGGCTTTAGTAGCGGGATTATCCTTGACATTTTCCATTTTTCGGGAATAACGAAGAATTCCAGTGACAGGTTGAAAACGTGTGAGGTATCACTTTTCTACTGCAGCACACTATCAGCAAAATACCATTAATTAAGTAAAAATTATCAATACTGCTGTTATTATTCTACGGCTCGAACACACTCAAAGTTTTTTTTTAAGCTGGTCGCCCATTGCTAGTGATTTGTTAAACTCAAGTATCATGAAAAGCTTCTCAGCAAAATATGTATGTCGCGCCTAGCTGATTTGTAGGAAAAATTAATAAGTGCTACTTCAAATTGTACGAGAACCTCGCCCTGAATCTCCTCGGAGGTATATCGCGCCAAGTTATTTTGTTTCATAAAACCCAGCGGGGATTTTGCAGCTGGCACAAATACCTGCCCATAACATCACAGATAATATGTATGAGGAAAATACTTCAAACTTTGGGTGTGTTCGAGTCGTCGAATAATAAAATAATAACAGCAGTAGTGATAAATTGTTACTTAATTGATGGTATTTTGCTGATAGTGTGCTGCAATAGAAAAGTGAAAATTTGTAAGTTGCGTTTGATTTGCCAATGATAATCACTAGATTGTCAACATATTGTAACGAATTTAGCGCAATTCGTCTTATTTGCAACCTTCTACTAACGTTCGAATCACTAAACTGTTGAATAAATAAATCCACTATGCAATAATGCAAAATTGCCTTTATTAAAGTACTTCACAATAACACTTCTACTACTCGACAGATAGCGTGGTTAAATCAAACTAACTCGTCGTGTCTCAGCTGCTGCTGCTTTTATACTTTTTGGTTTCCTCGTTGACACATTTCTAGGCGTTTCTATTTCTAGAATTTCCTACCAGCTATAACATAACTACAGATGCACGTTATAGCTTCTCATATGCGCGTGTATATGTGAGTGATACTTCCACAGATAATTGGATACTTTTGGGAGCATCTCAGATAAGATATATGCATGTGTTTCTGCGTCTCTCTCGCTGCGTGTACGTACATATGGGTAGACAATGATTGATTCGTTTATGTAGATACAAATAACTGCCTGCTTTATTGTTGTTGTGGCTTCATTTACTTAGCATCAGACTAGTGATGTGAGTATAACTTAGTGTCACTAGTATTCGTCACAATATCATTCAAAGAACGCGCGACGTTGCCACAGGTGCTCAAACTTTTCCGCAGAACGTGATGTTCTGTCATAAAAAGTAACACTGCCTTAATTAATCCAGCTCGAACAAAGGCAAAAGCCTTTTGATGTTGCTTTTCCCGGAACTTGAATCCAGGACCTCCGGTGTGGTAGGCGAGCACATTTCAACCACGCGGCGGCGGCTGCTGTTTATTGTGAATAGCGTGCAAAAATTAACAAAAATGGGAAATTCGCCACGTTTCACAAGCGGTAAAACTTCTGTCAGGGTGTGGGTGTTCGTCGCGTTGGGCTTTGAGCGCACCTTGTCCCGCTCGAGTATGGCAGTATGGCAGCAAAGGGCCCAAGCCGGAGCCTCCGAAGGTATGCGCTGAAAAGAAAAAAAAGAAAGAAAAAGAAAAAACTATTTTAGTGGGTCTGGGCATAAAAACGTAAATCCACACAATACACTTATATAAGTGCACAATTTTTTTGTGTTGGGTAAAACCCATCGAAATCACAACAGCCAGCCATATGAAGATTTCTTCTTATTATGTCTTCTGCAAATATCTCTTGGCAGAGATACAATTTTTGATTTCCGCTTTCGGAGTTGTGATCCTGGATCCAAAGCGCGTCTTGTCACACCTCTCCCGATATATTTTGGGACGCAGGTTTGCAGTCGAACGCTTAATTATAAGGCAATGTCGTGATAGGTGGTGATGTTTTGGTCGTCCCCGATGACCAGTCTAGAGGCGGTGCACAGCGCACAAATTGCAGAACAGTGCCTCATCCACCCATAATGATTTAAAACACTTTACCACTGAGTTTAGCACTAAATAATCACACTAAGAGTATAATTATATCCGCGAATAAATTTGACCACACGATTAAAATGTAAATAAACACCAAATGTCATACTAAAGATAATGACAAAATACCCATATGGGGAAATTATAAAAAGCTCCATTCCAAGGGTTGCCTGATGGTAGCCATATGATAGCTCCGATCGTGGTGAGTACAGGAAAGGGATTTAAATTTAAAAGTAGTTCCCTGTGCGCGGAGAGTGCTAGATCGAATTTTTCGAGTTTAAAATTGTTTTTTTTTTTTTTAAAAAAAGCTTGCTTTTATATAAGGCTTTTGGCCTTAAAACATATAGCGGGTCCGTCGGTAAACTAATTTAACCCAACTGCTGCATATGGATGTGGAATAAATTTTTATGGTGGGAATGTCATCTGGCCACCGCGGATGACGAAAGCTCCAACAGCGCCAGGGAAATTATTTATTACATTTTACCGGACATTTATATTTTCCATGTATGCATTTAAACTGGTCACCTATACCCATCACCTATATTTGAAAACAAAATATCCCCATATGTTATCTGGTTCCGGCAGTCGAGACTGCAAGCAATATATACCTTTAACAACAACAACAATTCGAGATCGACGAGGAGCGGAAGTAATAGGAGGAAGGCGTTTGGATGTATAATAATAGTATAGTTTAGGTGTTTTTATATGTATATTTTGTTCCTGTATTTAGTAAATTTCATGTAAATTTGAACCTTGCAAAATGTAAATGCACCTATAGGGCACTAAAAAGGCACTCCAAACGGAGCATTTTAAGAAAATACGTTTTTTTTTGTATCGTGCAGTGGCCAATAAACCCTGCAACAAACCCCTGAACTCCCTTGAGATCGCTCTCGTAGGTAGGCATTAGGGTGGTTGTTCGGATAATGTGGAAGTGGCTCCGATTGAGCACATAAGCGTTTGGATGAACTTTGGTGACCAAGTAGGCCTTGAACAAATTGCCAATCTGTGATTGGAAAACATGTGTAGGGATATATCCCATGATGGAAATTGTTATAACATAGATAAAACTATTCTTGTTTGAATTATATACATGCTAATGAATAATATTTTTTTTTGGGCCAAAATTCGAGAATAAACGAAAGATTGATTTTTTTTGTAATATGGTATTTTTAATAATTCCGTTACATGTACATATTTCTTATTTTTTGGTACAGTGTCGTAAATCGAACATTTTTCAGAATATATACATATTACCGTTTTAAGTTTTGAAAGCACGTATGTGAATCTATAGATATATATATGTATACATATACCGTTCAGCAACCTATTTTTTTTGGAAAACGGTTTAAATTTTTATTCAGTGTGTCTTTTTTTTGTGGTTTTTGGTGAACCTGTAAACAATTATAAATTTTTTTTATGTGGTACCTGTCAATATTCACATATATATACATATATTGGTTCAAGTGTGATATAAGTTTTTTTTTGTCCTGATCTAAATCATTATTTTTCATAAGCATTGGTATTTGGCTCAATAGCCATAAGATACATTTTTTTTTATCGATTTCTTTGTATAGTATTAAGATTTTTTCACATAAATAATATGTTAGATTGAAATTGGAAAAGAAATTGAAATGGTCGGCTAAAATCAATCGGTAGGGGTGGGGAAGGATGACGTGAGGGTAAGTGAGTGGGGTCATTTGGAGCAGAAGTAAAAGGGGACTCGCTGCCAGGCGAAACAAATCGAGCGGTCCATGGTAGGGTGGGCTTTCTGCGAGGGGTACGCATGGAAGTCAGAAGATAGAGATGATTGTAACATCCGCCCCGCATCAAGGTGGACAAGGGTTAAGGGCCGCGACCCCTCACACTGAGCTAGCTAGGGGCAATCCACCTTGATTGCGCAAAGGGGCGGATTCACGCTAGGTGTACGTTACACTTCCGCGAGTCGAACAGGACGTTAGCGATACCAACTAGCCTTTTCTGCAGGGCTCAAACAAGACGCATTTAGCTAAAATACCTATTTCCCTGCAACAAACTCTGTTGGTGATTTTGTAGACAACGGGTTGTGCTACGCAATACACAATGTTCGATAGCTTACCCGTGGGACTCGAATAATTTCGTATAAACCGAGGCTTATGTAAATTGTTTGATACTCTGTCTTTGTGGCATATTAGATCAACTCGGTATGGGGGCTCTAGAAGAGGAGTGTAAGAAAATTGTCAGTTTTTGTGTATTAGTGCAACTTGCGCAAAGTCTTGGGGCACTTTAAACAAATAGGGGTCAGCACAGTTCCTATTGCGTCGCGCAAGTTTCGCTGAAAAGGGAGAGAAGACAGGCCCAGCCTCCTTCTTTCTTCCCCACTTTATATTTGACCCCCGACGTATATTTCTTTTTCTTGACTCGTGCAGTTATGACTTATTTTGTTTTGTTGATATTCCGTCAGGGTAGATAAATGATGAATATTGAAACGATTTTCCGTGATCTAGAAAATCGACACTGATGATGGTACAACGCCGAAACCGGTTTGTCTTGAAACCAAATTTGACAAGGGATAACGGAAAATCGTTCCAATATACATCATGAACCCCTTTTTGTTTATATGGCTAAAGCTACCCTGAGATGCAGCACACAAACAATCAGCCAGAGAACAACCTCGATTTTAGAGAACCATTTCCCAAATTATTTTAAATGTGCTTTACCAGAGACTTGACCCCAGAACCTTCGTTGGAGTAGGCAAGCACGCTATCGCCAAACTGCGACGGGCGCCTAAAAGTAACCGGTGGGAAATCGTATGCGGTAGAAAAAAAAAACGTACCTGGTACTGGAAAATTTATCGGTCCGAAAAAAGTTGCCGTAACTTTTTTAGAAGAATATACTTTTTTGAATAATCAGTAACTTTAATGGAACTGGATAATTTGGTGGAACACTCAAAGTGGTAACGGGATAATCTAGAAAATATTCCTGCAAAGTTCCAAAATAACACCAAAATCATCCTGACATATTTCCCACAATACACCCAAAGAGATTCCGAACTGATCACGTAACGATGCCGCAAACGTTTCGAAAGGAGATCGAACTGTTAACGGTGCGGATTCAAAATTATTCCCAAAAAAAACAACACACACTAAAAACCAAAAATTTGGCAAGCTATTAACTATAGAACCCAAACAGAACTATAAAACGGTTTCTGAAATCATTCCCAAAAAAAATATCTTCAACAATAATTTAGAAATCGCTATCTTGCATTTTCCAAAACCTATGGCTGCCTACAATAAACGTTACACACTTAGCGACGGCTGAGAGTGAAATCACCTTATCTCCAGTGCCGTTTCGAAAACGCTCTATCTCAACTGAAAATTTATTTTAATTTAATTTAATAAATTTTAAAGAGCGTTTTCGAAATACATAAATTCTTTTATACGAAATCAATTAAAGCGTCTTATGTATTCGTGTAAATGTGGTATGAGATAAATTCTCCAAACTATTACGAGATAAGGGGTTTATCAAGAAAATCCTGCGACAGCCGTATTCGATCTGGCAGTCGAGGAAGAATAGTATACCTCTCAGCCGTCATGTTCGACGTCATCTCGACAGTTCCCCCTATTGTACATTTTATTTTATAAAAACAAAACGGTGAGTAACAAATAGGTCAGCCATTCAATCCAATTCTGATAAACCGGGTCTTTGAAACGGCAGACGAGACATGGCTAGAGATGGGATTGTACTAGGTATTTACCATTTTTATGGGTAAATACCCGGAATATTCCTTTTTTGTATCGTTTTTTTGGATATTTAAAAATCATTCCAATCGAGGCTGCTTGGAATTACAATTCAGCAATTAAATTTATACGTCATTTGAAATTAAAAAATGTTCGTTTTGATTTTAAACAAACAACCCAGCAAACACTCAGAGCCAACAATTAGTCTGAAAGGTGTCCAAACTCTGGACCGTTTGCACTCTTTATGAACTCATTTAGTAGCCTGAAGTGAAAATTTAAAGTGTAAATTTTGCAATGAGTTTTCAATAAGTGTACATTTTTCAGTTCTTCACAGTTAGGGAATTGATCCCCAGAACTGTAAGCGCTTCGAGAATGTTCAGAGGGTACACATATTTACGCTAACAAAGCTACCCCTCAAACATGCTCACGCCGCTCATAATTTAACAATCCGAAACGAGTCCAAAATAGGTGGGCAATGTAGGAATCAGAACAGCGTCGAAACGCGTAGGAGGATAAAAGAAAGTTTAATTTTTGATTTTTTTTAAAGCCCTAAAAGCGAGTTTGGAACAAATATTCATACTTTGTTACGACAATTTTTAATTTCAATACAAAATGAATTACATTTGTAAGTTATTGTTACTCTTGCTATTCCTTTTAAACGGTTTTATTTAGCTTGACGGTCGTTGCAAAGAAATTTTTTAATTGAAATTTAAGTAACTTTCCGATAACCTACAAGCTTGAAACTTGGAATATAGTTCAGAACCCGATGACAATGCAATAATAAGAAAAAAACTTCGATAGGTGGCGCATGGATCGAAATATTTCAAAAAATCGTTGCTCATATTTGGAACACATAATACATACATGAATAGAAAGCGGCCTGTGAAAAAAATCGCCGCTAGCTGGCGCAAGGATCGAGATATTCAAAAAAATCGTATTTGTGGTCCGGCTGGGCTCATATTTGGAACACATACTGTGACGAATAGTAGCATCACTAAGCTGATACTAAATAAATAATCACGCAACAATAAAAAAACATGAAGCAGCCAATCGTGTGTACGTAAACAAATCAATCATCATTTAACACATGCATACAAGGCAACGAAGAGATACACACAAACACGTAATCATCAACGAAGTAGTTACTTACGCATAGGCTATGGTAGAGGCGTGGACTACAGATATACATGTTTATAGCTGGTAACTAACCAAGCATGACATCCAACTGTTCCCGAAACAACTAGATCTTAGGAGAAGTATACGGACAAGGCAACAGAGTATAAAAGCAGCGCAAGCTGAGGAATGACAATTCAGTTTGATTTAAGCACGCTATTTGTTGTGAAGTATAAGTGTTTTTGTACCTCAAAGTAATCTAATAAAGACCATTTTGCATTATTGAATATTGGAGTTATTTATTCAACAGTTTCGCGATTATAACATCAGTAGAAGGTTGGAATAAGCGGAATTTCCCTGAATTCGTTACAATACATACAAGAATAGAAAGAGACCTATGAAAAAAATGGCCGCTAAGTGGCGCAAGAATCGAGATATTCAAAAAAATCATATTTGTGATCCAATTTGGCTCATATTTGGAACACATAATACATACATGAATAGAAAGCGGCCTGTGAAAAAAATCGCCACTAGGTGGTGCAAGGATCGAGATATTCAAAAAAATTGTATTTGTGGTCCGATTTGGTCCATATTTGAAACACATACATGAATAGGAAGCGACCTATGATGTCCGATTTGGCTCATATTTGGAACAATCCGGTAGAAGTGACATCAAAATATTTTATAGTTCGAGGAGGGACAAGCATACGTGGCGCAGAGTCGAGTAAAGTTTTTGGAAGGATTATGTATTGAGAACTAAGATTGTAACAAATTGTCAGGAAAGAGTCCTTGTAATAATGAGTCACTAAATGAACTAAATAGAATGAGAAATAATAGACAATTAAATAAAGACTAAACAATTTTATATATAAGACCAACTGAACCTTAATAAGGTTATACTATGCCTCACATTTCTAGAAATTTCACGCGTCCAACGCTTTTATTTAATTGTCTGATCAACGCCCTAGATTGATGAAGAGTGTGATGACTAGTACCTAGGACCTACCTAATTATTTTCTAGCTTTTAATATTGTTATTACTTTATGTAAGTATTGTTTTCAATAAAACCGCTTAACTAAACAATTTTTTTTTATACTCAGTTGAGCAGAGCTCACAGAGTGTTAATATACTTATTATATGTGATTGGATAACGGTTGGTTGTACAGGTATAAAGAGATAGATATAGACTTCCATATATATAAAAATCATCAGTTTCGAAAAAAAAATTGATTGAGCCATGTCCGTCCGTCCGTCCGTTAACACGATAACTTGAGTAAATTTTGAGGTATCTTGATGAAATTTGGTATGTAGCTTCCTGGGCACTTATCTCAGATCGCTATTTAAAATGGACGAAATCGGACTATAACCACGCCCACTTTTTCGATATCGAAAATTTCGAAAAACCGAAAAAATGCGATAATTCATTGCCAAATATGGATAAAGCGGTGAAACTTGGTAGGTGGGTTGACCTTATGACTCAGAATAGAAAATTAGTAAAATTTTGGACAATGGTCGTGGTACCGCCCACTTTTAAAAGAAGGTAATTTCAAAGTTTTGCAAGCTGTAATTTGGCAGTGGTGGAAGATATTATGATGAAATTTGGCAGGGACATTACTCCTATTACTATATGTATGCTTAATGAAAATTAGTAAAATCGGAGAACGACCACGCCCACTTAAAAAAAAAAATTTTTTTTAGTCAAATTTTAACAAAAAAATTAATATCTTTACAGTATATAAGTAAATTATGTTAACATTAAACTCCAGTATTGATATGGTGCAACAAAATACAAAAATAAAAGAAAATTTCAAAATGGGCGCGACTCCGCCCTTTTTCACTTAATTCGTCTAGAATACTTTTAATGCCATAAGTCGAACAAAAATTTACCAATCCTTATGAAATTTGGTAGGGGCTTAGATTCTAGGACGATAAATGTTTTCTGTGAAAAAGGGCGAAATCGGTTGAATCCACGCCCAGCTTTTATACACAGTCGACCGTCTCTCCTTCCGCTCGGCCGTTAACACGATAACTTGAGCAAAAATCGATATATCTTTACTAAACTTAGTTCACGTACTTATCTGAACTCACTTTGTATTGGTGTAAAAAATGGCCGAAATCCGACTATGACCATGCCCACTTTTTCGATTTCGAAAATTACGAAAAATGAAAAAAATGCCATAATTTTATACCAAATACGAAAAAAGGGATGAAACATGGTAATTTGATTGGTTGGTTGACGCAAAATATAACTTTAGAAAAAAACTTTGTAAAATGGGTGTGACACCTACCATATTAAGTAGAAGAAAATGAAAAAGTTCTGCAGGGCGAAATCAAAAGCCCTTGGAATCTTGGCAGGATTTCCGTTCGTGGTATTACATATATAAATAAACTAGCAGACCCGGCAGACGTTGTTCTGCCCTAAATTTGGCCCTTCTGCATACATTTTAATACGCTTTTTCCGCCTAACTCTGCCCTACCCCTCTACACTTTTTCCTAATCTTTTTATTCACTCCTCCCCCCGTCTTTTTCGCTTCATCTCCATCTTCGTCTCATTCTATCTCTTTCTCAGTCTCCTCTCTTTTCTCTTCTCTCAAGTTTTTCTCCTTCTTCTTCATCTCTTATTGCCAGTCCCAGAGGGTGGTATGTATTTTGTTCCAGTCTCACTCCGAGTCTCAGTCTCAGTCCCAGTCCTAGTCCTAATCCCAGTCCCAGTCCGTCTCTGGTATACTTTCCGGAAAAAAGCATCGTAAATACTAATATAGGCGAATTTGTATACGAAATTTCAGGCAAATCGAATAGGACGTAGGTAAATGTATGTGGGTACTATTAATTCTTGTCTTTATTTCGGCTTCGCATGTATATTTATCTGTTTTGCCAGGTTGATGCGACTAAATCGAATATCACAATGAACTTTAGAGCTCTCAGCAACAGCTTTCATTTGATATCCATAATACACACACATTCTAGGGGTATCCAGGTCGATGTTTTGGCCTATATCTCGAGACCCTAGTCACTCAGCGGTGTAAAACTTACTCTGTATTATATCACACATCAAAAGCTTCAATTTGATACCCATAATGTAAAAACACACTCTAGGTGTATCCGGGTCCACGTTTTGGGCTATATCTCGAGACCCTAGCCTCCCAGTTGTATGAAAATTATCCTGTACTATAGCACTCATCAAAAGTTTTCATTTGATATCCATATTGTATAAACACATTCTAGGGGTACCCGGGTCCACGTTTTGGGCTATATCTCGAGACCCTAGCCTCCCAGTTGCATGAAAATTATCCTGTACTATATCACTCATCAACAGCTTTCATTTGATATCCATATTGTATAAACACATTCTAGGGGTATCCGGGTCCACGTTCTGGGCTATATCTCGAGACCCTAGCCTCCCAGTTGTATGAAAATTATCCTGTACTATAGCACTCATCAAAAGTTTTCATTTGATATCCATATTGTATAAACACATTCTAGGGGTACCCGGGTCCACGTTTTGGGCTATATCTCGAGACCCTAGCCTCCCAGTTGCATGAAAATTATCCTGTACTATATCACTCATCAACAGCTTTCATTTGATATCCATATTGTATAAACACATTCTAGGGGTACCCGGGTCCACGTTTTGGGCTATATCTCGAGAACCTAGCCTCCCAGTTGCATGAAAATTATCCTGTACTATATCACTCATCAACAGCTTTCATTTGATATCCATATTGTATAAACACATTCTAGGGGTACCCGGGTCCACGTTTTCATCTCAAGACCCTAGGCACGTAGCGAAAAAAGGTAGACGTTGGCCGATTCTCAGACCTACCCAATATGCTCACAAAATTTCATTATAATCGGTTCAGCCGTTTCGGAGGAGTTAAGCATCTAACACCGTGACAGAAGAATTTTATATACTAGATTAGCGGTACCCGACAGATGATGTTCTGGGTCACCCTGGTCCACATTTTTGCCGATATCTCGAAAACGCCTTCACATATACAACTACCACCACTCCCTTTTAAAACCCTCATTAATACCTTCAATTTGATACCCATATCGTACAAACACATTATAAAGTCACCCCTGGTCCACCTTTACGGCGATATCTGGAAAATTCGTCCATCTATAGAACTGAGGCCCACTGCCTTTTAAAATACTCATTATCACCTTTCGTATGATACCCATATTGTACAAACGCATTTTAGAGTCAACCCTGGCCCACCTTGATGGCGATATCTCGAAAAGGCGTCCACCTATAGAACTAAGGCCCACGCGCTTTTTAAATACTCATTAGCACCTTTCATTGGATACCCATATCGCACAAACAAATTCTAGAATCACCCCTGGTTCACCTTTATGGCGATATCTCGAAAAGGCGTCCACCTATAGAACTAAGTCCCACTCCCTTTTAAAATACTCATTAACACCTTTCATTTGATACCCATATCGTACAAACAAATTCTAGAGTCACCCCTGGTCCACCTTTATGGCGATATCTCGAAAAGGCGTCCACCTATAGAACTAAGGTCCACTCCCTTTTAAAATACTAATTAACACCTTTCATTTGATACCCATATCGTACAAACGCATTCTAGAGTCACCCCTGGTCCACCTTGATGGCGTAATCTCGAAAAGGCGTCCACCTATAGAACTAAGGCCCACGCGCTTTTTAAATACTCATTTGCACCTTTCATTGGATACCCATATCGCACAAACACATTCTAGAATCACCCCTGGTCCACCTTTATGGCGATATCTCGAAAAGGCGTCCACCTATAGACCTAAGGCCCACGCGCTTTTTAAATACTCATTAGCACCTTTCATTGGATACCCATATCGCACAAACACATTCTCGAATCACCCCTGGTTCACCTTTATGGCGATATCTCGAAAAGGCGTCCACCTATAGAACTAAGGCCCACGCGCTTTTTAAATACTCATTAGCACCTTTCATTGGATACCCATATCGCACAAACACATTCTAGAATCACCCCTGGTCCACCTTTATGGCGATATCTCGAAAAGGCGTCCACCTATAGAACTAAGGCCCACGCGCTTTTTAAATACTCATTAGCACCTTTCATTGGATACCCATATCGCACGAACACATTCTAGAATCACCCCTGGTCCACCTTGATGGCGATATCTCGAAAAGGCGTCCACCTATAGAACTAAGGCCCACGCGCTTTTTAAATACTCATTAGCACCTTTCATTGGATACCCATATCGCACAAACCAATTCTAGATTCACCCCTGGTCCACCTTTATGGCGATATCTCGAAAAGGCGTCCACCTATAGAACTAAGTCCCACTCCCTTTTAAAATACTCATTAACACCTTTCATTTGATACCCATATCGTACAAACAAATTCTAGAGACACCCCTGGTCCGCCTTTATGGCGATATCTCGAAAAGGCGTCCACCTATAGAACTAAGCCCACTCCTCTTCAAATTCTCATTAACATCTTTCATTTGATACCCATATCGTACAAACAAATTCTAGAGTCAGCCCTGGTCCACCTTTAGGGCGATATCCATAAATGGCGTCCACCTATAGAACTGTGGCCCACTCCCTCTTAAAATACTCTTTAATACCTTCCATTTGATACACATGTCATACAAACACATTCCAGGGTTACCCTAGGTTCATTTTCCTACATGGAGATTTTCCCTTATTTTGTTTCCATAGCTCTCAGCTGAGTATGTAATGTTCGGTTACACCCGAACTTAGCCTTCCTTACTTGTTAATTATTATTTTTTTTTTTTTTTATATGCTCATTGACGCTTCTCGACATTTTTAATGTGACCGCAAAGCTGCACGCTCTGTCCTGGTGTGGTATACGCCCCCAATAAGCGCTGACGATACGTAATAAAAACACCAATTAAGTGTCATATAATCTGAGTTATTATTAGAGTTAAAAATTAAGCCGGAAAGAGCTCCAGTAGAGTATAACATAGCTGTTTAAAAGCCTTTTAAGACTTATGTCGGACTCTTATTTATGCTCAAATGATATAAGTTAATGACTCATATAGGACGACCATTGCAAGAAGGGAAATACATAGGTTTTGGCCTCCCAAATGAGCTCATAGCGAATATAAACGCTCCAATGTAGATATCTTTTCGGACTATTTTTATACCCAGCTGTACTTATCGTGTGGATAACGGTTGGTTGTACAGGTATAAAGGAATCGAGATAGATATAAACTTCCATATATCAAAATCATCAGTATCGGAAAAAAAATTTGATTGAGCCATGTCCGTCCGTCCGTCAACACGATAACTTGAGTAAATATTAAGATATCTTCACCAAATTTAGTACACGAGCTTATCAGGACCCTGAATAGATTGGTATTGAAGATGAGTGAAATCGGATGATAACCACGCCCACTTTTTATATATATAACATTTTGGAAAACACAAAAAACCTGATTATTTAGTAAATAATACACCAGGAATGTTGAAATTTGTTTGAAATTTTTTTAAATGGGCGTGGTA
This sequence comes from Eurosta solidaginis, assembly GCF_040869045.1. Taxonomy (NCBI): domain Eukaryota; kingdom Metazoa; phylum Arthropoda; class Insecta; order Diptera; family Tephritidae; genus Eurosta; species Eurosta solidaginis. Next base: position 62,437,857 of record NC_090319.1, on the reverse strand, counting down.
TCGCCCACTTGTGATAAAATCAAGTTTATAAAAAAAAATAACTGTAAGGCGCGATAACCTCCGAAGAGATTTAAGGCCGAGCTTCTCTTCCAATTTGCGTCGTGCTCCTCCTGATTTTCCCTACAAATTGGCCGGACGGGACCTACATGTTTTATGTCGACTCCGAACGGCATCTCCAAGGCAGATGAGTTTTCACTGAGAGCTTTTCATGGCAGAAACACACTCGGAGCGCTTGCCAAACACTGCCGAGGGGCGATCCCGCGTAGAAAAATTTTCTTCTAATTGAAAAACCTAATTTCTCAAATTTTTATGTTGCTTTGCCCGGGATGTGAACCCAGGGCATTCGGTGTGGTAGGCGGAGCACGCTACCATCACACCACGGTGATAATCATAAATCAAAAATCGTTAAACCTATCGTAACAAAATTCGGCAGAGAGGTTGCCTTTACTATAAGGAATGCTTTGAAGAAAAATTAACGAAATCGGTTAAAGACCACGCCCACTTTTATATAAAGATTTTTAAAAGGGTCGTGAACGAATAAAATAAGCTATATCTTTGCAAAAAAGAGATTTATATCAATGGTATTTCATTTCCCAAGTGGATTTAAAACAATAAATAGGAAACACTTCAAATTTTATAAAATAGGCGTGGCACCGCCCCTTTTATGACTAATCAATTTTCTATGTTTCGGGAGCCATAACTCGAAAAAATTAGTTCAGAATAGAACCATATATATATGTATTATTTCGCAGCCTTGTAACACTATTAAGCACACAAAACAAACAACAACAGCATTTCAAGTGTACAGCTGGGTATGTGATGTTCGGTTTCATCCGAACTTAGACTTCCTTACTTGTTTCATTTAAAATTTTTGCTGGATTACAAATTAAAACTAATTTAAACGATAGCGCAAGGGATAACTACCCACCAATACATTACAAATCGGGTTCATTTTGGATTTAATTTATGCGTTTGTTTCCCATATTTTTCAAAAGATTATTTTTACTTTTCTTTTGGGTAAATATTTGGGTATTTACCCATTTTTACCATATACATATATTCAATTTACCGGGTATTTGCCATTTGCGTATTTACCCCTTTCCCATCCCGAGACATGGCGATCATCCACTCTGGACAACTGAATGGTATTTAGACGTATTGACAAAATTTAACCACAAATCTAAAGAAAAATCAGTGGCTAAATTTTTATGCCCAGGGGTGAGGTATTCACTCTCCCTGTATCACTCTCTTCATAACATATTCGTAAATATTCTTTAAGTATAGACATTTTTTTTATTTTAAGAAATTACAATTAATACCTTAACTGGCTTTACTTTTTCGCAGTCCAGCGCCAAATCGGAGGGTTGGGATGCTTTCCGCCACTGCGTAAAACATGAAATGAAACACTCTGTGGAACAATAGATGAAATATATTCACATCGGACGTGAGCAGTCTAGCAATCTCTGCTTTCTTTATATATGTTCTAGTTGACAATTCATAGCACAAGCTTATTGAAAAGCGCGAATAAAATGAAGGGATCTTGTGGAGTTCAAACCCAGTTTCAAATATTTTCAATTAAGGAACATGACTGGAATGCGCACGCTCAAACTTAAATTAAAGATAAACAAAGTTTTTCTAATGTTGTATTATCTGTAAGCGAACGAAAGGTAATTGAGACCGAGATTGGTTTTAGTTTTAATATTTTTGTTTTCGTTTTTCTGTTATTTCCTTTGTAAACTAACGTTTTCAAGTTATTACTATTCTTTTTAAAAATTTAATTATATATACTTAAATGTGTATATAGAAGATCAGCTTCGTATTTTTGTATTGTTATGGAATAATGTTCTTAAATTATTGCAATATTATGTTTGTAAGCATATATGTATATTTATTTGTTATTTTATTAAACGTTAACTAAATCTTGTTATTAATTGTGCAATATTTCAATAAACTTATTGACTGCAATGGCATTTTTTTTAAATATGAATGGAAATAGAGTAAGAGTGGAAACTTCTGGGGATATTACGAAAGTGTTTTGACCAGTACTGGAAATTAGGAGGAATTTGTCAGATTTTCAAAGACACACATCTAATTAAATGTAATACCTATTTCACACAGAGGGTTAATGAAGTAATTAGTCAATATTTTAACTTAAAGCCCTTATTAAACTTTATCATTAAACAAATATATATCCTTAATTATCTCATTATTGCTTTAATAAATGCCTCATGGGATCAAAATTCTACACGGTTTTGCCTTGTGTTTCGGATAGTCGGTTATCAAAAGCTCTGCAGATAAGCACTCAAAAGTATTGGAGCAGGTAAAATCTTACTTTTATATTGGTCCTTCGGCACGCAGCCCTTGCAGCATATGATGCAGACGTCGGTTTTGGCCGTCGAACAAGTCATTCCCGTCCTTTTTTTCTGAGTTAACTGGCGCCAATTGGTAATACCAAGAGGTGTTCCCCGATAAGAAAGCTCATCTAATTAGATTAGGCGAGTTAAAAAGGAGTTAGGAGTTGCGCATAATCAAACAAGCAAGATAAGCATGGAACTAAGCACGTGGCTCCAAAGTGTCAATGATGACGTGCATTTAGTGTAATAACGTTACTCATATTTGCAGAAAGCGCATACAGCTCACGAACAGGACTCTACATCTTCGGAAGAACTTTTTGCCAACTTTACTTCAAAAAAACTTCAATTTCAAGATTTCCATAATATATACTATACCAAAAGAATACTACTACAAAGGGCACATACCTTTAGCCCAGCGAAAGTTTAAGCCTCTCACTTTGTCCGCTTTACCTGAAATGAAGAGTAAAATTGTATGGCAAGAGCCCCACGTTGGGCGCGATTATTACTATGTCAAGGTTTGAATGCTCAAAAGTTAGGCGTCCGGAAAACGCATCAACAGCGATTAAAATTTTAGGCGAGGGAGTTGTGCGATACACCAAGGCTAATAGGGAGCTAGCTCAGAAATCTTTAATTTCCAGGCTTCCCAACTCAATACCCACCGAACGGTATACTCAATTTAATAGTACCGCCACTTATCAGCTCGAAAAGGCCGTAAAAAATAAAAAACTTAGCACGCCCGATATACGTAGGCTGCTGAATTGTATGTTTTTACAAGAATTTTATATGAGGAACAACAACAAAGCACATATGACAGGTTTAAAATCATAGCACATATATTCATACGACAGCTTATGAATTGCCGGGATATTAAATTCATTTTTTTTTTAATTGTTGGTGAAAAAATCAGTAATAATCACTATTTTTATTATTATTGTTTTTATTTTATTTATTTATTTTCTTTTTGTGAAAAATGGAGAACGAAAGTCTCAGGGCACGAATTGAGTTGAATCAAATCTCAAACCATTGTTGATCTTGGGCCGTATCGTGTTATACGATCACGCAAGGAAAACCAATTTCACTCAAGTTATAAGTATGAATCTGTCAAACTATAAACCATAAAAATTAAAATAAAATATGAATCTAATAGTGCGTATGGTCCCGAGTTAACATATATCCGATTCACGATTTCAAAGTTTGATTTAAAAAATGGGTTTCGAACACGGCCCGTATACAACGATACGGGCCCTAATTTAAAAAAATAACTCAAAATTAATTAAATAACTTTGGTTTAACAAATAAAACTCATCAAACAATGTATGAGGTGGGTTTTGTCTAAGGCTGGGGTAACGCTCAGTCAATCCAGAGTCGAGTAAAGGTCCCACAAACCCCTACTGAATAAATACACAATATTTATGTGTTACGAACACACGCACACACGGCTGGAGATATTAGGCGGACAGCAGCTCTCCGTCGCAAGATGGCGAGGGGGGCGGAGCGTCGACTAACGGAGGCTCGGTAGGGCGGCTGAACGGTCGGGTAACGGACGGACTGGTACGGCGGTACGGAAGCAGCGGCGGGATAGAAGCAACGGCTTAACTGCGGTAGGATGGCAAGCGGCCAACGGTCGTCGTCGCAGTGGCGGGACGGATGCAGCGGCTTAACGGCGGTAGGATGGCGGACGGCCAACGGACGTCGTAGCAGCGGCGTGACGGATGCAGCGGCTTAACGGCGGTAGGGTGGCGAACGGCCAACGGTCGTCGTAGCAGCGGCGTGACGGATGCAGCGGCCTAACGGCGGTAGGATGTCGGACGGCCAACGGACGTCGTAGCAGCGGCGTGACGGATGCAGCGGCCTAACGGCGGTAGGATGTCGGACGGCCAACGGACGTCGTAGCAGCGGCTTAACGGCGGTAGGATGGCGAACGGCCAACGGTCGTCGTAGCAGCGGCGGCACCAGAGGGGCGACGATGCGGCGGTGGGCTACGGAGCGCGCACCAGGGCCGTGGTGAGAGGGGAGATGGGCTGGCGACGGGGTTTACCTGGACAGCGGCAGCGTGTTCCGGGCGGGGTAGGATGGACGTACCAGCGGACTTGTATTGGTCGGTCGGCTTCGGCAGGATCGGGTTGATCGAACGTCTTCGGCAGGCTCGGTAATCGGCGGGGTCAGTCACCTGCGGGAGAAACTGCGAGGACTCGGGTTAGTGCTGGTTTCACCGCTGGACACCCCCGCCTCCCTACTTGCACACTAGTAGAAGGTGCGTAAGGGGGGTGGGGTTGTACCAGCCGAGGCGCCGTGGGTCGACCCGTGGCGGAGGGGAAGTGCACCTTAACGGCACAGCGGTAGCCCCTTGTGCGCACGCATCGGCTCACGGCCGAAACCAGAGCTGCGGAGAGGGGGTCGTGCGGTCGTTCGGGCGGCGAGTCATTCCTTACCAGACCAGGACGACGGAGGGAAGGGTAGTCCGAAGACACCACTCGCGTCATCCTGGTGCAGCAGGGGGTGACTCGCGCCACGGCCGCACCCTCTTCTCCCCAGCTAACTAGAGGGAGTGGTTCCTCCGCTCCGGCCAGCCTACTAAAATCAGAGCTGAGGGGGGAGGGGGTTATTTGGTCATTAAGGCAGCGGGCCGCTCAACACCAGGGTGGGCGACGGAGGGAAGGATAGTCCGAAGACACCACTCGCGTCGTCCAGCCCAGGTGAAGGGTGACTCGCGCCATGACAGCGCCCCTTCCGCTCAGTCCGAGCCGCGGGGAGGGGGGTTATTTGGTCATTAAGGCAGCGGGCCGCTCAACACCAGGGTGGGCGACGGAGGGAAGGATAGTCCGAAGACACCACTCGCGTCGTCCAACTCTGGTGGAGGGTGACCCGCGCCATGACAGCGCCCCCCTCCACTCGGCTAGCTAGCCGGAGTGGCAATTTTGTCTTTAAAAAGACAACCACTCCCGCTGGCTCACCTGCGAGGACTGAATTGCAAAAATGCAAATTCAATGTTTATATGGGTGGTGCCGCAAACTGGTTGAGAAGTCAACGCACCATTATTGTGCTTTTTCATTCGTTTGCTATCAGTGGTTGTTGACTATGCTATACAAGTGGTTTTTGGCTATGCTATAGAAACTGGTTGAGAAGTCAACGCACCATTATTGTGCTTTTTCATTGGTTTGCTATTAGTGGTTGTTGACTATGCTATACAAGCATAAGTACAAGTGGTTTATTGTAACGCTACGTTACAGTCCCCCTCCCACTTCGGTTGACGGAAAGCTGCGGTGGGGAAAGATGGATCTCCAGGCATGGCCTAGGTCTTGTGCCGGTGTGCATGTGGGCGAAGCACTTTATTAAAAAAAAATTTTTTTTCCAAAAATATACAGAGTCATTCCACTTATATCTAACAGAGTTAATGTTATTGTAATTTTTTTTTTTTTTTTTTTTTTTTTTTTTTTTTTTTTTTATGAAAATAATTTAAAATTCATTTCTGACTTAAATCTAACAAGTTTTTGTAAAAGGTATGAAAATATAAAAATATAAAAAAGAAATGCGGCGGCCTCTTCTCTTGCTGTCTCATTCGATTTGTACCATTCGGTTGATTCCCATCAGCGAGACTTTCGCCCGGTTCTCGCCCATCATCTTCACCTTGACGCGCTGGTTCTTCCAATAAAATTTCCAGCACTTTTTGCTCCGTTTTGTCGGGCGTTTTAGTTTTAATTCCCCGAAAAATTGTTCGGGATCGGGGTGCCCCTCTTCGTATGTCGTTTTCTTCATTTCGTTGTGTTCGGTGTCGCCCCGTCCCTGTGGCTCTGGTTGCGGGTCTTCTTTTATGGCCATTAGTTGCTCTATTGGTGGCCCATGAAAAATTTGGATTCTCTGAATCTTTGGTTTGTTTGCCGGCCACACTGTTGCCTCAAACGGCGGGCGCCACGGGCGTATCGGTTTCGGTGAGTCCGGTGGTGTGTGTTGCCGCTGTTTTCGACTCATTGTTGGACAGTTGGTTCCTGCAATGAGTAAGCAAAACGAGGGTTGTTTAGAATTTGTACGGCTTTAAATCTTGCAAGTGCGCGTGTTGTTGCTTTGTTTGCCCCGGGTGGCCTACTTTCACCGTGTTCGTGGAAACATATTCCATCACCAAGTACGGGCCGGAAAATTTTGGTGCTAACTTCTGGGCGAATTTGTCGGCCGCGGATGAGAGTGGGTGGTCCCTTTTCATCACCTGCTCGCCTATGCGTGGCTTCCATTGCCGTCTGCGTAAGTCGTAGTGTTTTTTCTGTTGCTTTGAAGCTTTGGCTAGGTGCCCTTTTATCTCGTCCCATAACTTGGTGATGGACGGTGGTACGGTTGGTGGCTCTGCTGGTACTGCACCCTCCGTGCGCACTTGCTGCGGTGCTGTAAGGTCTCTACCGAAGTTGATTTCTGCTGCTGATGCTGTTGTCGACTCGTGGCTAGCCGTGTTTATCGCGAATGCTATTTGCGGAATCTCCTGGTCCCAGGTGCGGTGGTCGTCCTTGCATCGCTGAGCTATCATGGTTTTCACGACTCGGTTGGTTCGCTCGGTGGGGTTTTCGTGCGGGGCGTAAGCTGCCGTAAACTTGTGATCGATGCGGTGGTCGTTCAAAAACGCTGCTAATGCCTTCCCGACGAATTGTTTACCATTGTCGGTGAGGAAGGTTTTCGGGCAGCCAAATCGGTATATGACTCTTTCTTGGAGTGCTTTGATTACGCTTGTCGTTGTCGCTTGGCGCACTGGGATCAACTCCACCCACTTGGAGAATTTATCCACCATGACGAGGAGACAAGTATTTCCTTGCTTGGAACGGGGCAGTGGTCCCACGAAGTCAGCGGTTACTATTTCCCACGGCCGTGATGATTGCATGGTTGCCATCAATCCTGCTGGGCGTCTTTGCTCGACTTTGTATTCTGCGCATCTGATACACTTCCGTACGTGTTTGAGAACATCGCGGAACATCCCGGGCCAGTAATAGTTCTGTTGTGCTCTCTTAAGCGTCTTCTTCACCCCGAGATGTCCGGCGGCGGCGGCGTCATGGACTTCTTGTAGTACGTCCTTTCGTCGGTCGGCTGGGATGCACAGCTTCCATTGCGGTGACCGCGAGAGTTGATTTCTCGGGGAAATGTGGCGGAAGAGTCGGTTATCGACGATTTGGTAATCTGGATGTGCTTGAGGTTTTTCCCGCACCTGTCTTGCTTTCCTCTCGTGCCAGTCGTTTGTTCCGTTGGTTATGGTGTACAAAATGTCATCATCGGCGTGTTGTAGCGGGCAGCGGGAGAGTGCGTCGGCTACCACGTTCTGTGCTCCTTTTCGGTATTCTATCTCGAAATTATATTGTTGCAATTCCAGTGCCCATCTTGCCAGACGTCCAGAGGGGTTCTGGAGCGAGTGCAGCCATTTTAGTGAGTGGTGGTCGGTGATGACGGTGAAGTGATACCCCTCCAGGTACGGTCTCATCTTACGGATACCCCATAGCACGGCTAGGCATTCCTGTTCGGTGGCCGAGTATCGCTTTTCCAGCTGGGTTAGGCTTCGGCTGGCGTAAGCTACTACGTTCTCGTGGTCGGAATGGCGTTGATAGAGCACGACGCCCAGGCCCTCTCCGCTCGCGTCGGTCTGGAGAAAAAACGGTCGAGAGAAGTCCGGACAACAAAGGATTGGCGCGCTGGAAAGCTTATCCTTGAGTGCTTTGAAAGCGTGATTTTGCTGCGCCTCCCATTTCCAGACTTGTCCCTTTTTCAGCAGTTGGTTAAGCGGCGCGGCGAGCGTAGAGAAGTCTGCCACGAAGCGGCGGTACCAAGACGCGAGTCCAAGAAAACGGCGGAGCTCTTTGAGCGTTTTCGGTGCGGGCATCTCCTGTACAGCGGATACTTTTGCTGGATCGGTGTGAATTCCTTTCGAACTGATGATGTGTCCTAGGTAATGAAGTTGTTGCTGGACGAAGCTGCACTTTTCGAAGTTTACTTGCATCCTGTGTCTTTGTAGGCGCTCGAACACTTCCCTCAAGATCGCCAAGTGTTCTTCGAAGGTATCTCCCAATACGATGATATCGTCCAGGTAGGCGAAAACTTTTGGTTGGAGTTCGGGCCCAAGTATCGAATCCAGAGCGCGTTGAAAGGTAGCCGGAGCAGAGTGTAGGCCAAATGGCATGACTTTCCACTGGAACAACCCTCTGCCAGGAACTGTAAATGCGGTGTATGGTCGGGATGCTCTGGCGAGCGGGATTTGCCAGTAGCCGTTCTTCAAGTCAATGGTCGAGATGAATTTCGCCTCTTTCAGCTGGTCGAGAATGGCTCCAATTTGCGGCAACGGGTAAGCGTCTGGTTCGCTGGCGGCGTTGAGCTGACGGTAATCTATGCACATCCTCCACGTGCCCTGTTTTTTTGCGGACTAGCACGATTGGCGAGCTGTACGCGCTTCGTGATGGTTCTATTCTTCCTCCGGCTAATAACTCGTCTACCTCTTCGTTGATTACTTGTTGCATGGCCGGGTTGCGGGGGTAGTATCGTTGCTTCAGCGGTCGGTTGTGTTTGAGACGAATCGTATGCTCGGCTGCAGTGCTCGGTCCGATGATTTCGCCAAACCGCTTTTGGTGATGCGCCAGGAAGTTTCCCAGTTCCGTGTTTTGTTCGTCGCTCAGGTGTTCTCGGCTCGTCAATGCACATAGCGTATCCAGTTCGGGTGCTCTCTTGGTCACGGTGGCCTCTAGCGGCTGACCATCCAGCGTGAGGATGATTCCCCTCTGTCTTAGGAAGTCCATTCCGAGGATTACCTGTTCGGCCAAGTTTGGGATAACGGATAGCATCGCGTCTGTGGTTCGTCCTTGATACACAATCCTTGCCGGGTAGGAATTTGAGGTAAAGACGCACGTTTGGTCTGCCAGCTGAATACTTCGCTTGTTGGGGCGTGCCTTAATGTTGTTCTTTTCTAGGTGTTTCCGTACGGTATCATCTACATAGGATAGGGTGGCGCCGGTATCCACTAGTGCGCGCACGCTCATGTCCTCGATGACCACTGGTATATAGAATCGCCCATCTACTTGTGTTTTTGCGGTTGATTTGCTGGCGGGTGGTTCCCTCGGCTTCTCTGGTCGGACGTACGGTGCTTGGCGGCTTCCTTTAATAGCGTTGGACGGCGTTCGGGATGCGTTCTCGGTAATTGGGCTAGTCGGAGGGCATGGGCAGTCCCTGGAGAGGATGTTGTCTTGGCCACACCGGGAGCAGAACTTCCTCCAGGGGCCCTTACATTGGAAGCGGTGGTGTCCGCGTTCCTTGCAGCGCCAACAGCACTCTTTGCTGTCGTATTCCATGGGTAGGTGGTATAGGCTGTGGGCCACCATTTTTCCCTGTTTCGCTTCCTCGCCTCTTAACAGCTCATACTCTTCCGTTAGCTCCAGGAGCTCCTCGATCGTCCTAACCTCGCTGCGTTTGACGAAAAGGCGGTATTCCACGCGTAGACCATCATAGATCCGTTCGAGGTGATTCTCTTCGCACATCGTCGGGTGTTGGCGGATCAGCGTTTCCAGTGCGAGGATGTAGTCCTTGGCCTTCTCTCGGCCTTGCTGTTTGCGTTGTCGGATGGCCTCTTCCAAATGTCGTATGTGTCGCTTAGGTAGAAAAAAATTTTGCACCTCCCTCCGCAGATCGCTCCAGCGGTGTATGTGTTGCTTACGGACGCGGTACCATTGCAGTGCTTTCCCACGTAGAAGCTCCGGCAGTGTTGGGAGGAGTCGGTCGACGGGGATGCGGTAGCATTCGGCAAGCTCCTCTATCCTCTCAAGAAATTCGTGCAGTGACTCCTCCCCTGAAAAGTGCAAGTCCCAGCGGCGAACGGTATTCATAAGTTCACCGTCGCTCTTTTCGTCTCGTTTCGGTAGTGCGTTCTCTCCCTTTCCTCCGTGCGGCTGTGGGCTGTTGATCTGGATTGTAGGGATCGGCTTCGTTGTTGGCTGGGGTAGCGTAGCGAACTTCCCCTCTTCCTCGTTCACTTCTCGTTCCAGCTCTTTCAACAGGTCTTCACTGGATTTCCTGGCGCGTTTCGCTCGCACGTAAGTACTCAGTGCGCGACGCAGCTCGGCTACGGTTTGGCCTTCCACGTCGATTCGGTGTTCCTTACACTCCTCGATCAGCTTCTCCTTCCTAAGTAGGTAGATCCAATTGAGCGAGTCGGTGTTCAGCAACGTGCCTTCCGGAGCCTGTGTGTGTGTTGTTTCTAGCGATGTGTTCGTTGAACCCGCCCCGGCAGTGTTGGTGGTGGTTGCAGTTGTTTTTCCACGGTCATCTGCGGAGGAGGGTCCCTGCTCGGGCGCCATTTATGAGGTGGGTTTTGTCTAAGGCTGGGGTAACGCTCAGTCAATCCAGAGTCGAGTAAAGGTCCCACAAACCCCTACTGAATAAATACACAATATTTATGTGTTACGAACACACGCACACACGGCTGGAGATATTAGGCGGACAGCAGCTCTCCGTCGCAAGATGGCGAGGGGGGCGGAGCGTCGACTAACGGAGGCTCGGTAGGGCGGCTGAACGGTCGGGTAACGGACGGACTGGTACGGCGGTACGGAAGCAGCGGCGGGATAGAAGCAACGGCTTAACTGCGGTAGGATGGCAAGCGGCCAACGGTCGTCGTCGCAGTGGCGGGACGGATGCAGCGGCTTAACGGCGGTAGGATGGCGGACGGCCAACGGACGTCGTAGCAGCGGCGTGACGGATGCAGCGGCTTAACGGCGGTAGGGGGGCGAACGGCCAACGGTCGTCGTAGCAGCGGCGTGACGGATGCAGCGGCCTAACGGCGGTAGGATGTCGGACGGCCAACGGACGTCGTAGCAGCGGCGTGACGGATGCAGCGGCCTAACGGCGGTAGGATGTCGGACGGCCAACGGACGTCGTAGCAGCGGCTTAACGGCGGTAGGATGGCGAACGGCCAACGGTCGTCGTAGCAGCGGCGGCACCAGAGGGGCGACGATGCGGCGGTGGGCTACGGAGCGCGCACCAGGGCCGTGGTGAGAGGGGAGATGGGCTGGCGACGGGGTTTACCTGGACAGCGGCAGCGTGTTCCGGGCGGGGTAGGATGGACGTACCAGCGGACTTGTATTGGTCGGTCGGCTTCGGCAGGATCGGGTTGATCGAACGTCTTCGGCAGGCTCGGTAATCGGCGGGGTCAGTCACCTGCGGGAGAAACTGCGAGGACTCGGGTTAGTGCTGGTTTCACCGCTGGACACCCCCGCCTCCCTACTTGCACACTAGTAGAAGGTGCGTAAGGGGGGTGGGGTTGTACCAGCCGAGGCGCCGTGGGTCGACCCGTGGCGGAGGGGAAGTGCACCTTAACGGCACAGCGGTAGCCCCTTGTGCGCACGCATCGGCTCACGGCCGAAACCAGAGCTGCGGAGAGGGGGTCGTGCGGTCGTTCGGGCGGCGAGTCATTCCTTACCAGACCAGGACGACGGAGGGAAGGGTAGTCCGAAGACACCACTCGCGTCATCCTGGTGCAGCAGGGGGTGACTCGCGCCACGGCCGCACCCTCTTCTCCCCAGCTAACTAGAGGGAGTGGTTCCTCCGCTCCGGCCAGCCTACTAAAATCAGAGCTGAGGGGGGAGGGGGTTATTTGGTCATTAAGGCAGCGGGCCGCTCAACACCAGGGTGGGCGACGGAGGGAAGGATAGTCCGAAGACACCACTCGCGTCGTCCAGCCCAGGTGAAGGGTGACTCGCGCCATGACAGCGCCCCTTCCGCTCAGTCCGAGCCGCGGGGAGGGGGGTTATTTGGTCATTAAGGCAGCGGGCCGCTCAACACCAGGGTGGGCGACGGAGGGAAGGATAGTCCGAAGACACCACTCGCGTCGTCCAACTCTGGTGGAGGGTGACCCGCGCCATGACAGCGCCCCCCTCCACTCGGCTAGCTAGCCGGAGTGGCAATTTTGTCTTTAAAAAGACAACCACTCCCGCTGGCTCACCTGCGAGGACTGAATTGCAAAAATGCAAATTCAATGTTTATATGGGTGGTGCCGCAAACTGGTTGAGAAGTCAACGCACCATTATTGTGCTTTTTCATTCGTTTGCTATCAGTGGTTGTTGACTATGCTATACAAGTGGTTTTTGGCTATGCTATAGAAACTGGTTGAGAAGTCAACGCACCATTATTGTGCTTTTTCATTGGTTTGCTATTAGTGGTTGTTGACTATGCTATACAAGCATAAGTACAAGTGGTTTATTGTAACGCTACGTTACAAATGATACACAAAAATATAACAATAATAGTTAAAAATTTTAGATATTTCGCTCAATTTTATCCACATCGTACTAGATTATAATAGTGCACAACGAAACATGCACATCCACATGCTCGAAACTGTTATCCTGTATTTCGAATAGCCTTTTATTTGAAAACATAAAAACAATCACTATCGGTGTCCCTGAAATAAAACAAAATAAACTTTAAGATAAAATACATATAACCATAATATCTACGGCTAAGTGGACGGATGCTCGCTCTCTCGTATGCCAGTTCGAATACGCCCTCTCCCCGAATTTGTTCAAAGATCGACGACCTATTCAGCGTTCGGTTAAAGAACGGATTATTTCTGAACTTGTTTCAAGAAAGCCCGATCGCAGCTGAAAAATTTTTACTTTATGCTGAAATAGTAAGTTTTTGAAAGAAATGTTTAGAATTGATGGAATTTTGGGATTAAGCGTTATTCAATATAATTCGGAGATAAACTCTCTATCTCCGAATTAGCAGAAAAAGTTATGATATAGAAGCTCTAAAAGCATAGTATAATATATATGTATGTGTCTTTTCATAAGTCGAAATGGCAGCCAAGATTGATCATCCCATCCACTCCGTCATGACAATAATATAAAGCAAAATTGTTTTTGTTTTTATCGGCCTATTGTTAAATGATTCAAGGTTCGATTCGAGCTCAAGGCCAGAACAAAAACTTTTTTCTAATGATAATTATTGTTATTTTTTAATTTTTTTAAATTTGAAAAATTGTATTTTGTTTTTGGAATAGTAAGTTGAAAATTTTTCAGGCAACCTGCCATAGCTGCGGAGATAGACCCATTTCGAAGGGTGCTAAGCTTTCATCATCAGTACGCTGCGCTAACCATTTAGCTATACAGCGGTGGTTTGTTTGACTGACAAATTGCTACTTCTATTCCTTCTTCCCTCCGAAATGGATCTATTTGCGCAGCTATGGCAGGTTATCTGAAAAATTTTCTACTTACTATTCCAAAAACAAAACACAATTTTTCAAATTTAGAAAAATTAAAAAATAACAATAATTATCATTAGAAAAAAATTATTGTTCTGGCCTTGAGCTCGAATCGAACCTTAAATCAGTAAAGCAAAATAATAAAATAAAAATAAAATAATATAAAAATCAGACAAACAAAACAGGATAAGTTATAGATTAGACATTATAAAATAGGTCTAACTAAAAATAAAAAATAAAGCCAAAAGAAAACTGGAAAATTATCTTAAATTTAAATCAATTATCTTAAAATAATTATAGTCTTTTGGCGACCTTTTTGTTTTTAATTTATTTAGTTAAGCCGGCTTTAGGTACTGCGGGAATAAAATATAAGTTATCAACCATTAAAATATATTTTTTTACACTAATCAAAACTTTATTATTTAATTGAAAATATGCATACAGTTTAATATTTGGTTACAATTGTCAGGAATAAATTTAAAATAATAAACTTATACTAAATTATATAAAAGGAAATTATTTTATACATATATGCACCATAATTGTGCTTTAACAAATCTATAAAAAAAATTACAACTAAGTTACATATAGCATATCTCCACCTAGAGATTCAACTGTAAATGTTTATCAAATCTCATATTTTAACCTGCAATGTAAGCCACAAAATTAATTAACATTTTCGTATTAAACACATACATTTTCAAAAAGCTAAAAAACATATCTGATTATTCTATTCTGATACAGTTTTTATGGTACTAACGTTTGGCAATAAAAATCCAAACTTCATTTTCAAAAAACTTATGTCATCTATGAATTTAAAACCTGCTCCTACCTTAAAATATTTTCCTAACAAAAATTACATGACATGTGAATTGTAGGTTTGCCATAACCGATTGAAGAAATGAGTAAAGATTTAACATAAATCTTCTGCTTTTCGAGATTTAATTTTGTATGATAAAATTGGCAAGATTTAGCGTAAACCCTTTTAGATGCCCAAATATCAAATTAAGCTCTAAGTGGAGATATGCTATTAGTGAATATGTATACATACATACATAAATATAAAAATCGCAGCAAATATTTTTAACAAATTTTATAAGTAATTTTTTTGTTGGTTTTTTGGCCTAATTTTATAAGTTAACTTTGTCTTTCATTTATTTTTGTTAATTTTATGTGATGGTTTTCTAAACAAAACTATGTACGCCAGTTTCAAATCAGATATATATATGTTAAGGAATGCAATCACACCGGAATACAAACTATGCATTCCCTTTCCTGGGCTAACACTTTTGGATTGCAGCCGTTATTCCTTTGCTTGGAATAATGATTAATTTTTTTTTTATAGTCATTATTCCTTTTTTAAGTCCGGACCAATTATTCTTTTTTGCATTCCTAGGTAGAATAATAAAATTTAAAAGCATTCCCCAATTAATCAAGATATTATAATAATAATTTCCAACACATTTAGGAGAAATCAAAAGCAGACAATAGTTACATATATCAAGTAGGAAAAGCGTAGACAGAAGCGCAGGGCTGCAAAATTTTTAAGATGATATGCAAAACCTACGATATTAGACTAACAAAGGTGCTCATATCTCTGAAAAGCTAAGACTTAAGGCTTACGATGGGCATACTTTAGCTATTAAGGGCAGCAGAGTTGCCAGAACTCGAGTCAGCAATTAAGCTAGGTCCCAGAAAACTTCCAGTATATGTCAAGAGGATGGAGTTATTATATAAGTCCCGGCACCTGATGGGGGTTCTTCCGTTTGGTCGTCAAACAAATTCTGGTAACACTATGGACACATTCAGTCAATTTGAGGTCTTTATTGACCGGCCAGTTCAACCTAACCTATATATTTTTATACAAAGTGACCAAAATTCGACCTTTACAAACAAAAAAAAAAAAAAAAACAAACAACTGAATCATAGGACCTAGTCTTTTAGTGCGGATTTAAACTACAGTTAAAAGAAAACTTAGCTTACTCTGCCAGTTGGCCGTTTAAAGGGCCAATTAAACTTCCTTAACCCTAACGCCATAGTCGTAACCATACCCATATCCATAACCATCTCCAATGTGCTCGATTATTGGTGCCTTAACCTATAAATCGTGAAAATTTCATGAAAATGAAGAAAACGCAAGTAATTACAAACATGTTCCACAAAAAATAAGTCTCTTAGTCATAACGTATCCAAAACAATAAATAAAATACACAAAAAGTTAACAAATTCACCAACTCAAATATTTTTAGGTTATGGATATGGCAAGAGACCAAAAACGAATTGGTTGGCTATGGTATGGTTATGGCGCTTTAGCGTTATGGTATGGCACCATTAATCGATTACATTGATTTCCATGAGGTTGGTTCGATCAGCTGTTTTATCTGGTTATGGAAAAGCCACCATTAATTGGCCCTTAAACTAATACGAACAGTTAAATTCTCTAAAATATTTAACTCCGAATTTTCCGGTTTGGTGAAGCGATTTTATTTTACATTTTGTTATTTCATTATTAAAAGAATCAGAGGTAAAAGAAAATCGCATTCGAATGTAGTTGTTGCTGCTATACAATTTTCGTCATTTCAGATATGCAATAGATTTACTGTAATTGCAGTAAAGTTCGAGCTTTGTGTTCAGCGTTATATGGAAAGAATTTTAACCTGCGCCAAGCTATAATTAATTAATTGAACAAGACATAATTGTAGTTTATTCCCTAATCCGGAATAAGAGAAGAGTATTGCAATGCTCTGGGGCTGCAATCAATGAAATAATTGTTCCTATATTGATCAAAGCCACATTAGTGTGCCCCACGTTGAGCGCAATTTTTTGTTGGAACGTAAAATATTGAATGCTTATAGATCAGAATCAGCGTACTATCGAAAAGTTATCGATATTATTATCAAAAATGTATCGACGATATCGATTTTTAATTGGAATGTTTCCAATTTGTTAACGTCGACTCATCGGTTTATTACGAAACACATACCTTCAAAACTCCAATATAAAAACGATAAACAAATATAGACCGCCCCTGAAGAAGATAAGGATAATTATCGAAACGTTGGGCTAAATGGTGGAATAAATCGTATTTTATTTGCACTTGACCCTAATAGATCAGTAAAGCTGAAAAACTACATATAAATTAATCAAACTGATCGGAAATTACCATTAAATGATGACACACATCGTCGGTCCAATGCCAAAGAAACGAATGTGCTTATTTGGTGTGTTGAGAAAAACGCGTAAGACATTAGGGGGACTCATGAAAGCATATAAACTTATAAGGTGTAAAATTATATCAATTTACACACGCGGTTATATGAACGCACCTAGTAATACTCTTGATAAACTTGATTGTTTATCAGCTGTATTATTGCCAAACAAAATTTTTTTGATTGTTATACGAATTAAAAAATGCCAAGATTAAGTGGAAAATCAAAACTAAAACGCCTTTACTTGCTGATGTTGGAAATTTCTGATGAAAATGCCTGCTGTAATGTCTGCAAGGTTGCATTGCTTTGAGTTTACCGCGTTTACACAATGAAATGTGCGCGTAAATTTATACAAATTGTGTAAATGATTTTTCATACAAAGTTTGACAGCTTGTGCGTAAACTAGATAAATTTATACGTTTACACACTTTATAAGGCATTTATACGGTTACATGAGTCCCCCTATTGTTAAAAAAAGAGATTTAATTAATAGAGATTTAATTTTGTATTTTTCAACCACTATTGGAAGGTTTACTTTTATAAACCACTAAGTAATTGAAAATTTATTTTAAATTTTTTTTTCTTTTTTTTTCAAAAAATGCGCATTTGTTGTTTTGCCTTTGGAAAATTTGACATATATAATATTTCGTTTAAACAAAAAAGGCACATTCGTTTCTTTGGCATTGGACCGACGACATATAATCTTTCGATAGCAAGCCGTTAAGAAACTAGAACTTGTCGGTATCTGTTGTTCCCAATAAAAAGCCGACAAAGCTCTGATCCAAAAGCGCGAAACTATTTATTTCTAGTAAATTTACCCCTGTTGTGCTTTTACTTAAACCACTGGATGAGCTCTAGTTAACTTAAAAACATAATTTTCCTAGACGCACACCTGATGTTTACACATCGAACTTAACTAGTACTTGCCACTCACGCCTTTTTTCATAAAATTTGAGAATTTTTAGAATTAATGTGATTAACGGTAGGGGTAAATTTCATCGTATGCGTAATTTCCCAATTTCCCAGGTTATAAGAATAATCGAAATAAGTCGCATTGTCAAAATGTGACTTCCCCATTCGTGCAATAATGTTAGCAGAAAAATTTATGGAATTATTTTTTTGTTTTTTTCTTGCTGATATTTTTTGGGAAATATTTGAACGTGTTATCGGGACGAACAACTGTTTCGATTATACCTTGTAAATGTCTTCAAAGTCTTTTCTCCCGGGAGTGGGGTTCCAACCAGCACTTCTATAATCGATCTTTTGTCAAACAGACTTTTCATAATTGCTTTTTCTGTATATACAATTACCTGGGTCGGTTTGTATGGACGAACGTTAACCGATATCGCGCCATCGATTTGTCGATAGAATTTGGGCTCAGGAAAAGAAGTTCCACTGCGCATACCAAAAAAATAATTTTCGAGCCTACGAAAAAAATGGTGAAAGGGTGAATTTTTCGACCAAAATACTCCCCAAACCCCAAAAAATATTTTTTTTTTCAATTAACTGTTGTAAAAACTTAAGCGATAACAGTTAAAAAAAAAAATTGTTTTTGGGTTTTGGTGAGTTTTTTGGTCGAAAAATTTACCCTTTCACCATTTTTTTTCGCAGGCTCGAAAATAATTTTTATGGGTATGCGTAGTGGAACTTTTTTTTCCTGAGACCAAATTTTATCGAAAAATCGATGGCGCGATATCGGTTAATAAATCGACCCAGTCTAATATACATATTTATACTTGCATACAGAACATATCTTTTGTATATTTGCATCCACTAAAACTATGCATTGTTGTTGGCAGGTTCTTTATAAACAGTTTTTTAATTATGCTTTCTATTGGCAAACTTACGATATATGTATGTATATATTTAGCAGTTGGTCCAACTAACCTTATGGAAATCAATTTAATCGGTCAACCATACCAACCAATTGGTTTTTGGGATTTTCACATCCATAACCTATAAATATTTTAAATGGTGAATTTGTTAACTTTTTGTTGTTGTAACGTTAAGGACCACTCCCCGAAGGCCTTGAGGAGTATTATCGATGCTGATGGTGCTTTGCAGAAGGCAGATCCGGTACATTCCGGTAACAAGCACCATTAAGGTACTTGCCCGACCATCTCGGGAACGACTTATTATGACCACATGAAATCTTCAAAGCTATACCGCCCTCCAACCCCCTAGATCCATGGGGAACTTGGGGTTGCCAGAGTCACGGCTGTTAAAGAAACAGGATTCACCACGGGTATTTGAGGCTGACAATTGGGTTGGAGAAGCTATATATTGCGCTGGCAACCCTTTAAAAGGGTCGCGCTACACAACCCCTTGAATCAATTTGATATTTTAGTCGCCTCTTACGACAGGCATACCGCGAGTAAATTCTAAGCCCCCTAACACGTTGGGGGTATGAAATTCGTTAGTAATTTTTTGCATTTTCTTCTTTTTTATGAAATTGTCACCTTTTTTAGGTTAAGGCACCAATAACAAATGCCAATGGATATGGGTAAGTAAAAATATGGTTATGACTATGGCCTTATGACTATGTGAATTTTGCCAGGCCTTTATATATATATAATATATAAATTTAAGTATATATATAAATTCAAGTATATATATAAATTTAACTTTAAATATAAATTTTGAAAATTTTATAGATTTTTAACATGTTCGGAAATTTCTTGAGGACTTTCCTTGAAATCGGTTTAGGTACATATTTTTTTGTTTTACAAATAATTAAATCTATTTAAATATACATACATATTTTTTATATCTTCACGAAATTTTTTAAAAACTTCTCGGAATTTCAAATGTTTTTCAAAAACTTGGTTGAAATTGGTTTACATATGTAGTTCTCGTTATACAAAGTTTTATTTTAACAGTTAAAGTTAATCTAACGAAAATAAAACAAATAAAATATAATTTATAAAATTTGTTGTTAATTTTTGCTGCCTTTTTTATTATGCTTTTTTTATTATAGAGCTGTACATGTATTAGAACTAAGTTAATCATCTCAGTAGTTGGACTCTCAGATGTAAACATATCGAATGTAGAATATAATACCGCTGCCAGAGAGAATTTTTACATCATAATTAAACTTTGCGAGCCAAGGGCAGCAAAGAGAAAAATTCACCTTGATGTTGGTAAGCATTACACAGGCCGACAGCATCTCAGACCCAGAAACCGGACTATATATTTTCGAAGGATTTTGATGCGAAAATTGCTCTATCAGCTCTGGTTTTCGAGATATCCGAACCTAAAAGTGCAAAAAACACCGCTTTTGCCCATATTTGAGGATATGTTTTCTTTCACCAAAATTAAAAGATGGCATCTTTAAATATGTCTTCTTCTTTCAAATGGCGTTGAGTTTGCTCAAATATCATTTCATTTTCGCTGAGATATCGCATTTTGAAATTTTCATGTTTCTAAATTTTCCTACACCAGGGATACGGGAGTTGATGGGTTAACAGTTAAGTTGGTTAGCCCACTTGTGGTGTGAGATTTTTTTTGAAATTTTCATGTTTCTAAATTTTCCTACACCAGGGGATACGGGAGTTGATGGGTTAACAGTTAAGTTGGTTAGCCCCCTTGTGGTGTGAGATATCTAGATAAATAAGACTTATTTTTTTTTTTTTAATGGTGCAAATATGCAAGTAAACGCTGTCACCAGGGTTAAGTGGGCTAGCCTGCTTGCGGTATGATAGGGGTGGTTTCTAGAGGTTAGGGCAGTGTGTGACTTGGTACCCGAGGGTTAGATAGGGTAGGGGTGTGGTGAGTGAGCACACTTATGGTGTGAGACAAAATTTTAAGAAAAATAAGACTCAATTCAAGAAAATTAGGAATCGACTATATCATGTTTATCTCAATCGAATTTGAGGAGTAGAAAATTTAAATTTCAAAATGCGATATCTCAGCGAAAAAAATGATATTTGAGCAAAATCAACGCCATTTGAAAGAAGAAGACTTATATTTAAAGATGCCATCCTTTAATTTTGGTGAAAGAAAACGTCTGCAAGGCTACATAACCTCAAATATGGGCAAAAACAGTGTTTTTTGCACTTTCTGGTTAGGATATCTCGAAAACCGGTGCTGATTGAGTAATTCTGAGGCCATAAACCTTCGGCGCATCATAAACCTTCGGAAATATATAGTCTGGTTTCTGGGTCTGCATGTTGGTTAAATTTCGTCGGCCTGTGTTATTTGTGTAGGGAAAAATGTGTTATAGTTTTCAATTTTGTTATTGCAGATATGTTTAAGGTTCCCTCAATGATTTGTATCAAAGTGAATTGGATTTCACTTAAAGTCACAGCGCCGAGAAAATTTAGTTTGCTGCTGCCCACTAGTTGTCAAAGTTGAAGTATAATGCAAAGTTTTTTCTGCCATCGCCCTAAACTTTTAGAGCATAAATTATGTAACTTCTTTAGCATTTTTATGTATATAAAATACATATTTTTATATAAACGTTGCAAAAGAAATAAAATTTCATATACAATTCTAAAGTTTAACAATAAAAGTTATCACAGATATATTACGTGCATTTGACAGACACTTTTTCAGATTTTAATGCAACAAAGTTCCTCAGTTAACAAAAACGCTGAATAATTGCTGGAGTTCATAACGAAAGCGAAATCGGCCAGAGAGATGAAAAAGCGAAATTGAATTCAATGGAGAGATTTGCACTCTTCAAAATATTTCAAATATGTTTTGCGTGGTTTCGAAGTTGGAAAGCGTTTTCGATGTTCGAAAATTTGGAATTGGTTTCAATATTATTTAAATTTAATTTAGTTGCAAAAACATGAACTGCAAGCAATTATTCAGAGCAGTGACTGAAAATATTCATTCTCTTAAGCTATTATTATATTATTATTTACTTAAATTACTTAGTATTTTGAAAACATAATTCTTTGTTTTTGTGTTTTTATTTTATTGAGCATGTAAATGCATTAGTGCGATTTAATTTTTCTTCTTTCATTGTGTACATAGTAATATACACCAAGGCGGCATAATAACGTTATTTTTATCAAAAAACATAAATGTGGTTTTGTTTTGATGTGTTTTTCAATAGTTTTAACGTTATTATTCAAACGAAAAAATTTTGTCTGATCAATAAAAATCACAAAAAAATTAATTTTCGTGCTCGCGTATTTTTATTTTTTATTTTTTTTTTCAAATAAAATTTTCCACCACAAAAACAAGTCAATCTTCGAAAAATCAAAGAGAAACGAAATTTTTTTTAATTTCGATTTTGATACAAATTTTTTTTTTTTTTTCTAATATATCAATAACATTTAAAAAATTTTGTATTTTTGAAAACTTAAGTGCACTGGAATTAAATAAAACATTTAGTTTGACAAAATTCGTGCATACTCTATTCTGTAACATGATTCGATATTGAAATACATATACAAGAAATTCGTGAATACGTTTCTTATCGTTTCAGCTTCAATCAATATCTTAGCATTGATATCTTTGAAAAATTTGACAATTTTTCGAAAGATTTTTAAAAAAATTTTAGAATGTTCTAAATCAAAAAATTATAATAAAGCCGTTTAAAAATGGTCCCGAATAACTTTCACTGATATAAGAATTAGTATCGGTTAAACATTATATAAAGAATATTTTATATTTAAAAAGATTCTAGGGGTATTTTAAGGTACATAAAACTAGTCCTTATAAAACTTAACCTAAATAAATTATAAAACAGGATCAAACTTTTGATTAGAAAGATTTGAACAATTTTCGAAAATAATTTTAAATCGAGTCTTAAAAAAAAAAGATGTCAATTTAGAACAGATTTCCATAAGAGAAATATTGAAATTGAAACAATATTAATTAGATATCCTCTAAGAGAAGTGAGGCGTGCATGATTTAATCGTGCGCTCGGCTAGTAGTACATTCGAATATCAAATGCGAAAATAGAATAACAAAAATTTCGAGTTCGAAATCGAAGTACAAAGGATTTTTTGCACTTTATATGTATAAATATTTTTTTATATAAAAAATGTTTTAAGAATCAGCTCTCGATCCTCACTTTAACATTAGCCTTATTCTAATATAAATTTTAGTTGAATAATTTCTTTAATAAGTACATTAACAAATGATAAATTTTATTCGAAAACTATATGTGATGTCAAAGGTTAGTCAAAATTTGTATTTATAGTTTTCGTTTTGTTAAAACCTGTACTAGTTTTCAACTGGACCAAAACTCAAAAAACTTTAACAATTGAACTACCAAATTTTCCAAAATAAAAATGTATCAATTCCAACTCTACTTCCAGAACTATAGTTTTAAATTCGTTTCAATATTAATTTTTAGTATAATAAACTTTCTAAGAAATTACAAATTGAGAAATTTCATTCGAAAGCAAATTTTTTATGTCAAAGTTAACCAAAAGTTTGATTCGAAAAATTTGTCTTTTTTTTCTAATTATTTAATACAAATTTGCGTATTCAAAAACTCTTTTTTAAAAGTTTAAAAGTACCAGCTTTTCAATTCTTTAACAGGCAACTTAGCAACAAAAATTACTTTAATTCACGGTATTTTAGATACAGAGCAATAGTCACAAATTGTTTTGATCAAATCATTCAACATTTTTATTCACTTGCGGCCCACCCTAATAATCATAGAAAAACGAGACTTTATACTTTAAATATCTATTCGAAAAAAAGTAGTAGTAGCTTTTATTGCACTCCGTTCATCCTACATATAACATAATAAGTCCTATCATAGAATTTAACGAAGACTCTTTTTTCGACAAAAGCGATCAAAATGTTGTTCTTCGTTTCGAACAGCTACGACGTTCAAAGAATATATGCAGAGTTTTCAAATACCTATTATAAAACAATGAAAAAAAACCTTAAAAAACTTAAAAGTAATTAACTAAATACGTACTTGCTACATATACTTTTATAATTAAGTTTTTTCTCCATATTAGTTTTCTCCGTCATCCTGATCGCCAGGCAACGTCCATTTAACGTTCTTCTCTTTATTAGCGTCATCATTCTTAGCAAAGTTGAAATTACGATTTGATGTTTTACCATAGTTTCGACGGAACTTAAAATTTGCAAACACTTTAACGTTATTGCTGCTTACATCGTCTTCTACCACCTCAGTCGTATCTGATGTCGTAGTAGTCGTTGGCAAATCCAAATTTCGTAGCAAACCAACGGCTACCATTTCACTGTCTGATGATTTTGGGAAATTATATATACTTTTATGACGTTGTTTCAATCGTTGCTGATTTTCAGGTGTACGTGGCATACATTTTGGACTATTGCTACCATCTTTAGCGCTGGCAGCAGGTTGTTTCATCAAAAGTTTTGGATCGTATAGTAGCGATGGAAAAAGATTGTCATCCGCATAAAAATACCATGGCCGACTAAATTGATAATCAGCATTGTAGTAATGTTTGAATATGGGCTCATCCGCACAAATAGTAAATGCATGATAGGTATGTGATATTAATTCAGGAAATTTATTTATCCAATAATTAGTGAAATCATTTGGTAGACAACCAAGCTTTTGTTGCACCTCCGTAGAGAGATCGTGGTAGTGGTGTTTCTGGTGGAAAGAAAAAATTGTGACATTCATGAACTTATTCTTTTTACGTACGCACGAAAGGAATTACTATAAACTACTTATTCAGAACCGGTTACATTTACATGAAGGATTTTAACATTCAGTGCTTAACAAAAATATTTTAATTATATTAATATTCAACTTTGGTTCAGTTTTTGAAATTTTCATACTATTTTAGGAATGTCATATAAACCAAAATCTTAAATGGTTTTACCGCAAATTATAGCAATACATTAGACAGGGTTGGTCCCCATACAAAATAATCTAATAGCTTAAAAGGACATTAAACGTAAATGTGAAGCTTCTCAAGGCCAAAATAATGACATATCAATTTTAAAAATATGACGTCAAATAACAAGTTTCAACGAAAAAACCTTTTCGGCTGTATTTCGAAGGATCAAAAAAAAAAAAAATAAAAAAAAATTTTCCGAAACCCTCTTTTTAAGATAATCTTTAAATTTAGGGGTGGACATTAGCAACTTTTTTTTTGACCCAGTCTACAATACATGGCATCAACGAACAATTTTGTTCAAAACTTTCAACAATTCTACTCACTTTATTGCGTAATGCGCGCAGTAAATCACGCACACTGGCGCCCATATAACCACGATATTTGCGTAAATCTTCCGTTATACCAGGATCAACATGCGCATTCCAATCGTTACGCACAATATAATGACCATTCTTCTCTAACGACTTTAAGGGCTCCACATGAAGTTTTAACTTTTCAACACGATCGCTAACATCTTGCAGAAAAGCCAGTATTTTTTGATTATTCCAAAAAACTGGATGATCGCCTATGCAGTGCGCCAAAGGACGATATTGAGCATCTTTATGAATCATATCGGCTATAAGTTGCTCAGCAAGAATCTGTGTCATATATAAAAAGAAATATGGCAAATAAATTATTTGCAAATAAAATTATTATTTCGTTTATCACTAACATATTTGCTTGCCTCCTTCGGCATATTCTCTTCATTATCTGTGTCAACTTTAAGCTTGGATAAATTGTAGTCGTGAGTTAGTATGTTATGTTGGCGTTTGAGTGCATCACCAAAAGGATGATAGCCACCAGTAAGTACATAATAATATACACAGCCAAGTGAAAAAATATCGACAGCTGTTGTCTGCAATGAAAAGTTTAATTTAATAATTTTTAAAATTTTATTTGTATGCCGTTTGAAATTCCACAACTCACCGTACGCTGTCCGCGCATCATTTCAGGCGCAATCCATCCATCTGTGCCAGTTACACCAGATCGGCGTGAAAAACTTGTCTTGCCAAAATTCAGTTTTTTGCACAAACCAAAATCGGATATCATAACGCGTACTGCACCATTAACATCCGGCAATGAAAGTAACACATTTTGTGGTTTAATGTCGCGATGTACTGCAAACAAAACGATAAGGTGTGTTAGAAGTTAAAGGAGGTATATTCCGTTTGTCAACTACTCACCAATATTCAAAGAGTGTAAATGACTTAAACCTGCAGCAGCTTGACGCAATACATCCCAAACATTAATCTGTGCGCGCAATTCCACGCACCTTTCGCCCTCTGTATAATCTTGTAATGTAGACGAGCACAATTCTACGGCTATATAACGAAATTGACGATCTTGTTCAGTGCAAAAATAACGCACCACATTCTCATGCGCATCACTTTCGCGCAATAATGCAACCTCACGATCAGCAAATGTGAAGCATTCAGGTAGTAGGCGTTTCACCGCCACAGAACGCTCTTCAAAAGTGCCTTTAAATACGAATGTACCCTCACAACCTTTGCCTAGAACTTCATTTGAATTGAACGATATTTTACCAACACGTATATTTCCATCACCCAAATCAACTAGATCTAATGCATTGGTATTATTACTGCTGCTACTACTCTTATTGGAGGAAGAGTTAGTATTCGAACCATTTTCGCTTTGAATTTTCAATTCACGCATTGCACTGCACATATACCAGAACATAGCGACCATAGTTAATACAAGTACTATTAAAATCTGATGAACTTTTCCGCTCGGATGATCCATGAACCAGTCATTGAAGAATTTTTGTATTTTATTGCTATTGACCAGTATTATTCGCTTAGTTTTATTGAAG
Source organism: Eurosta solidaginis (assembly GCF_040869045.1). Lineage (NCBI taxonomy): Eukaryota > Metazoa > Arthropoda > Insecta > Diptera > Tephritidae > Eurosta > Eurosta solidaginis. Next base: position 62,411,410 of record NC_090319.1, on the reverse strand, counting down.
GCATTAGACGACGATTCAATTTGTATATCAAGTACTGGTTCACTTTGTATTCCAATTTCTGCTGAATTCTTTTCGTTATTCGTTGTTATAATACTAATGCCATTCGATCCAACAGTGTTAAGATTAGGTAAATGATTAATTGTGGCTAAGCCTTTGGCGCTCTCATCTTCTGATGGCAATGGCGATATTTGTAAATTGCCATCATTTGGCATATTATAGTAACCAAGTACAATGCCTGCGTTTTTACGTATTACATCATTAAGATAAATCATTTTAGGATCTGTTTCATCACTTGCAGTATTAGGACCATCCAACAGTTGTACGGGTGGCGTAGTTGAAATACGTGGTGTATCTTTACCCACTAACGATGGGAAAGCATAGAGGCCATGACGATGCTCACCCACATATAATGATTGACTGCAAATAAAGTGGTTCAAATTTAATATTGGGACGAATATTAGCATCACTAATTGTCTCACATCCCTAAGGTTATTAAATAAAGGCACAACAACAGGAACATTAAGCAAGCTACATAAAGGAATAAATCATCATTTACCCGCATACATAAAAGGCAACGAAGAGATAACTCACACACAGTTGTAGTCATCTGTCGAAGTAGTACTCACATATACAAATATACGTCTATATAGCTGGTAAACAAGCATCAGGTTCACGAAATTACTAGACCTTAGGAGAAATGGGTGAACGAGGAAACCGAAGAGTATAAAAGCAGCACAAGCTGAGGCATGACTAAACAGTTTAATCTAAGCACGCTATTGGTTGCGTAGTATAAGTGTTATTGTGAAGTACTTTCAAAGTAGTCTAATAAAGACCATTTTGCATTAGTGAATATTGGAGTTATTTATTCAACAATTTAGAGATACGAACGTTAGTAGAAGGCGTAAATTAAGTGGAGTTTCCTTAAATTCGTTACAATATGTATCAAATTGTGCAAAACAATATTAGCGCAGTTCATCGAATTCTGCGGTCAAAATTTGTGTATAGTCAAATAAATAAGCAGCCCTATTCTGCATTTCGACTTGGATTGGAATTTTTTCGATTTGGCAATTTTGGTATTCTGTGTTCCAATCTCTTTCGATCCAACTTCGAATCATTCGATTTTTTGTAGTCTGCATTTCGATCGTAGTTCCGTTTTTCTAAGTTGCAAATTAGTTGGCGGAAAAATATTTTCTTTTTATTTTTTTATTAATTTATAACAGAATTTTAATAAAAATGTAAGTAAAACTTGTTAAGAAACGTAGAAGGCTTGATGATGATTGTTTTTTATATGTTTCCAGGTCAAAAACAACATGTCAATGTCGAAGTCCTTGGACGTATTTGCCCCGCAAAAGTATCTAACACATACTTGAAAGCATCCTTGTTAAGTCGAAAGTTTTTTTTGAACCTAAATAAGAAAATAAGTCATTAAACTTTACCACTTATAAGTACAATTTCTTACAATTCGTCACTCATCTCAAATGGATTACACAAATTTCGCAATATTTGCCTTTCCATTCTCGCCTGGCCATTTTCGTAAGCATTGCTTTCCAACTCCATAAATAATTCCGCGGCTATTGTTTCCATTATAATAGACAGCTACAATTTGTGTCTGTTCGTTGGGTCCAGTTATATGCCAAAGCAAGCTGCCGGAGTAGAGGAAGGTGAAGCGAAAACGTAAACAATCCTTACGGAAAGATTTATATCTTCATAAAGTATTTTAGGCCAGTGCAATGAAATTAGCATCCTTAAAATTCAGAAAATGTCAACTATATTCGTGCAGGAATCCGTTTTAATAAAACTTGGTGGCCACGGCAGGGAATTGGCCAAAAGAACGACAAAAACACACTTACAGTTATGAAAGCACTTCACTCAAAAAATATAACACTGCGGCAATATATTGTATTGCTTTTTTTGTACAAAATGGCGTGGATAATAAAATATAAACGTTTTTCAGTGTTTTTTACAAATTTTCTTTAATTTATTTTGTTCCAATGTTCACACATTCCGTACCAACAGCTGATTTCGAAAAATCATTTGCTCTTCCTCTTCTCTTCACGATTCCGTCGTAATGCAGAATACCAAACTTTGATTGAAGCGGAGCGTAGAACGGGAACGTAATCGAAATGCAGAATAGGGGTGAAGAATTTTAGCATTTCAATTCGTAATAAAATGTCTACTTCAAGAGTGGAAAAATATTTAAATAGGTCACGTAAACAAGTTCGTATGCACAACACTTTATGCAATAACCTTTTGAATGGTTTTCGCAATCACCATGCACTGCAAGAACATTCTAAGACCCTTAATCCGCTAGATCCAGGACTTAAGTAAGTACGACAGACACCGTGTCCGAGCTTAGGCTGTTTTGCTCCTCTTCGCATTCGATACTAGCCACCCAAATGAATATGGTTGGACATTCTTTTCTTGATTGATTTGTGCCACATGCAGGCGGCAACCATGAGCCGTAACTTTCTAATACACGATGTTAATCACCACCGTACCAGTCGGACTGCTTTGCAGATAAAAGCTTTACATCACCGGATGTATTGTAACGTGGCCATCACAACAAAGTAGTGTTGGCTTACCGCTGAGTAGGGTCCGACCGATGCCGGTTTTTTTTTCAGAGGATGATGCCAACTAATCGTTCGATCTCAATGCAAATAACAGGAAATTAAAGAGGGGTCGTCCTACACCACTACTTCTACAGCGAAACCGAAAGCACTCGACGAAGTACGTAAGCAATAACCGTGACAAAACTTCCTTTCCTTTTACTACGACAAATAACCTTGCCGGCCCTCATGGAGTAATGTTGATAGCTCAGAATTAAAGTAAGATGGAGTCACATCCGACTTGTTGTTGTTGTTGTTGTAGCGATAAGGTTATTCCCCGAAGGCTTTGGGGAGTTTTATCAATGTGATGGTAACCTGAAAGGGTTGCGCTACATAGCCCCTTGAATCTCGTATTTTAGTCGCCTCTTACGACAGGCATACCTACCGCGGGTATATTCTAACCCCCTTAACCCGCTTCGACTTCAAACGATTATATAGGCAACATGTCGAAAGCACAACATCTAAAGCAAATGAGACAATAATGTTGCGTGAGCACATTGCGACAAGTTTTGGGGATGAGTGGATACAGTCTTCAGACGCTGAAATTTACTTAGAATATTTCCTGGGTAAGGCATGCCTGTCATAAAAGACGAAGGTTCGACGGGCAGAAAAATCGTTGCCGCGGCAGTCGGGCTAGTACCAGAATTTATATCCGGACTTTCCCCACTTGTAATACTCTACAAAACCTTCTGGTAGTATTTTTGCGGTTACAACAAAAATTTTCTAATTCTGCATACGAATGTTAATACTTATGTTCTAAACAAGCCTCTGCAGAGTGAAGAGCCACATGCATTGGATGGGTATCACGCCGGGAAACCTCTTTCGTGTATGACTTCCTCGCGTTGCTGAGTAATGTAGAAAGATTTTTGTAGGAGAAATTTCCTTGTTGTATTTGTAACTTAAACCGCAATTTACCACGAAAAATTTGCTAGATTGTTTTAATCCTCCAGCTATCTCAAAATTCTATAACTCTTTTTTAGTATTTCAAACTCGCCAGGGGGTTAGGGGGCTAAGGATATACCCCAGGCAGGTATGCCTGTCGTAAGAGGCGATTAAAATACGCAAATGATTCAAAGGATTTGGAAACGCATTCCTTTCAAAGGAATTCCAGCGCAATTTGTAACTTTTCCAACCAAATTGTCAACCTCACCTACCCGTGGTGAATTCGGTTTCTTTAGCTGCCGAGGCTTTGGCTACCCAAGTCCCTAATGGAACTATGGGTGGGGGTAGGGTGTCCTAGAAAGTTCAATTTGGTCACATTAAATCGTTCGTGAAACAGTCAAGGTTATACCTTAATGGTGCTTGTGGCCGGACCGTACCAGATCTATATCCGGTAAAGGGCCATCAACATCGATTACACTCTCCAAAACCTTCGGGAGTGTCTTTATCTCTACAACAACAACAACAACCACATCAACAGAGCAAAATAACACAAAAACAGATCAGTACCAAACAAACCATAACGCAAAAATGACCGCAAATGAATAAATCTAAATTTTCCATCTTATCATTTTATAAACTTACAACAATTTAATGGTATTAACATTGCCATCTTTGGACTCTTCCAATATAGACTCGAAAGCTTCATCTGAAACCGTAGTAAAAGGTACACTTAGTAAGCCCTCAGAACCGAGCAAGAAAGCAGCAACTACTGGACTTGTTAAATCATGTTTCCATAGAAATTTGCCATTCTTGCGATCCAAAGTGACTATATTTCCATTTGATGTAGTGGTCAAGTGCAAATATTCTGTTGAGTATAAAAATTTTTTTTATCAATATTGTAATTCAGAAATACTGTACTTTTTAAACCTGCAACCAAATACTCACCATACTCTTTCGATATATCCGGCGTCATTGTGTGAGCACTATAATCATAAAAGGTAATATTCCATGGTTTAGAATTCTTTCCTTTAGCCAGACTATCGTACATCATCACAGTGTATTGCGTACGTCCTAAATATATCGAACGTGCTGTATCGTGTGCTGCTTTATTTGCATCGCTTTCAGGCTGATTTTGTGTCGCATCAGAGTTGTCTGTACCAAATCCCATTACTGTTTCACGTTTGCCTGATTTGGGATCGACCGCAAACCAAGTATCGCTCTTTTTGCCCGAATACAAAATGCCATCGGTTGAGCGACATGGTGCACTGGCTACCAATTCTGGTATGGTATAGGGTAATTTTTTCAAATTTCCCATATCATTGAGTTGATAAATGCTGCCATCGCGAGGATCTGGCAAATATTGTGGCACTTGCACATTTTGTTCCTGATCAGCACGTATCGGTGGATCTGTAGAAAAGTATAATATCAATTATCTAGAACTGTTAATTGTTCTGAGAATATAAGTCTTTCGCACCTATACGGAGCGAAATAGTACAAATCAGTGATCGTCACCCCATAAACGCTTTCACGCAATTGTTTTTGTAAAACGCTCAGGCAAACGCACCGCATAGGGAGGCGCATCACACATCCCCGTGCACACGCATTCTATCCTCTCGCCTACAACCTAATGTATTCTGCTGTACCCATTAGGAACTAAACTGCTATAATTTCGTGTAAAATTACTTTTGGAGTAATATTTTTGGGTATATTTTTGGTTCATCTGTACGAAAACAATGAAGCTTTGTTTGATTTATTTAATAAATTAAATTTTAAATTAAATTAAATTTTAATTGAACGCATGAACGCATTTAATTAAAAACAATGCGATACGTTAATTTTGAAAGCTACCAATTCCGACTGGGTTTGCGTACGTGCCAGCGCCAATTCTGCTCGCTGATTGGTTGTCGCTATTTTCTTTAGAAAACAAAATGAAAAATATACATGCACTGACGAAAATTTATTTCGTCTCACTTGAACTTAAAAATTGAATATGGAATGTACATATTAGTGAAAAGTTTGAAGTAAGAAGATAATTTAAGATGATCACTGATTTATCTAATATCACTGATTTATCTAATAGAATATAATAAATAATAATCGTGTTTTTAAAACGGGTTTATATAGCTTGACTCTGTGTAGCGAACAGAATTTTGTAATCGAAATTTAACTAACTTCCCGATAAGTTACAAGCTTTAAGCTTGAAATATAGTTCAGAACCCAATGGCAATGCAATAATAAGAAAAAAATGTCCGATAGGTGGCGCATGGATCGAAATATTTCAAAAAATTGTATTTGTGCTCCGATTAGGCTCATATTTGGAACACATATTACGTACATGAATAGAAAGCGACATAATCGAAAAATCGTCGCCAGGTGGTGCAAGGATCGAGATATTAAAAAAAAATTTATTTTATGAATTTTCGAAGTTTTTGTAGTGTACTTTTTACTAGCTTCGTCGCCATTTTTTTATTTTTGGATTTCAAAGTAGGTGTGGTCACGTTCCATAAGACGCTTTTGTCGATCCCTGATACAAATAAATAAGAAGCAAACAAACCAACAAGCGATCATTACTTTCGTCCGTTTGTGCGCTTGTGTGTGTGACAATACTTGCATACATAATAATAAATCAATACTCAAGTAACTTGCCGGCAGCACTTGGGGAAAAGATAAAGAACAACCTACAAATTAATTTTCCGGCTGCTCATGTGCTACCCAAGGCCAGTATGGTCGTCTGACCTAAAAAAAACGCACACTGCAAAAGGTTGCAGGCCTACATAAATACTGCACTCAAAACTGTCACGGGATGTCTTCTTATGACTCCTGAACATCATCTACATAACAACTTGAAAGAGCTCAACATAAAAGAGCATAATGAAATTCTGAGCAAGCAGATTTTGCTGAATTGTCAAAAGCCCGCATATTCCAACAAATCACTGCTTGACTTAGTGCCGCCTCCAAGAGGAATATGGAAACATCTCCTTAAGCACTATGATACAATTGGGCACCTATCTACTCAGGCGTTTGACCCACATAAGCAGAGCAAAGCTCTAAGCCTAGTCCACACAGAGTCGGTAAACAGCTTCGCTGGGTTGCGCTCGCTGAACTTCGTTATCTATATACACTATCCAACCAATGCTGAAGAAGAAAGCAGACTACCGTTGGATACACGAGTAACTCTGGCCCAACTTCGTTCTGGATACGGTAACAGGTTAAACTCTTAATTGTTCAGAATCAACCCCAGCATACGTAATGTATGACCTGCACGCGATGTGTTCCTACATGACACCAACCATTTTTTCAATTGTTATGCGGAGCCTAACAGCAACATCGCTATAGTCCAACCCTGTTGCAACTGTTAGTTTCCTTGGACTCACGTTTGATTATAGTTTGTGAGGCGTTGCACCTATTGACTTTGGCGAAACTCTGTTAACACAACAAGAAAGACTTGATCTCTCTTAGGTAAATGTCCCCGAACTGCTGCTAATCGGATGCAGCGTGGAACAGTTGGTAGGCACACTTGTACCAACAGCGCTTAAGTATGACTTATATGAACTTAAATTAATTACTCAAAGGCAGCGCCTATTTTAGAACCACCTATGACTGAACCAGTTAAGAGCGCGTTAAAAAGGTCTGTAACTGGGGGCTAATTAATATTTCTTAGTTAAAGTTAAAAGTATCAGTTTAAATAAATGCGAGTACAGAACTAGCACCCTCTCTTAATACAATAGTTCTGCGCTTGTTCGGAACTGGTGCGTTCCGCTGCAGGGTAAGTTGTCAAGAAGTAGCATGACTAATGCACTAATAAGTGCATATTCTGATTTTGAAAATGATAGCATCTCAAATAGAATTTGATTCTAAAAAATTAATTTTCCTGCCATGTGCCTTAAAGAAAATTACAAATTTCTTATCAAGTTTTCAAATAAGTTACATACTTACAATTCCCAAAAATGTCATATGTGCATTCAAAAAATGCATTTTAAACTAATAAGCTAATAAGCTGATAATGAATAGAATCTATCTATGACTTATGACTACGTAGCCGAGCAGATAAAATTTATTTTTAATGTCATAGGAATAACAATATGCATTTCAAATGGTCCATTCCACGTTAATCAATACCAAGTAAATGCGTTATTGTTTAAGCAAGGACTTTTGTTGTAACAGCCAAGCAGCAATTAAAGCAATTATGTCGTATAGCACACCATCTAAAAGTATGTAAGAGTGTAAGCACTCCCTGAAAAGAATCCAGATAGTGAGAAGCATAGATCTACATATATTGGGCATATGGGAATAGATTGGGCGCATCCCTCGAAACTTGCTCCGCAAATGTTCAAATTAGGTGAGCTGAGATTAAGAGCGTTGAACATGATAGACCAAGCAGAAAAGGTGTGGAACGAAGCTGTAAAGTGTCAAAGATCATGTGTAGGTCTTACAACTTTAGACTAAGAAAGTCACTCCTATCATTAAAAAGGAAGGCATTAGACTCATGGCAGGTATTCTGACTGGACACTGTCTTCTGGCTTCACAGGCTTTTAAATTAGGCTTCGTCATTGATAGCAGGTGTGGGAAGTGCCAGTTGGAAAATGAAACGATTGAGCACGTTTTGTGCTCGTGCCATGCGCTTGCAAGGCTAAGACTCCAGCTATAAGGAGACAGCTGTCAACTCTAGAAGCAGCAAGTGACTGAATGCACTGTTGTTGTGGTAAGGCCCCATTCAATGGGCACGACCACTCGCAAATTGTCAGTCCCCTAACGGGAGTTCAAGGGAACTGGCAGTTTCAACAAGGGTAGGTTCCACATTACAATTGAAAATATGGTTGATGTCATGTTGGGACACATCGCATGCAGGACATACATAAAGTATGTCGGGGTTGATTCTGGACAAGCAAGAGTTTTACCTGAAACAGTATCCAGAACGAAGTTGGGCCAGGGGTACTCGTGTCTCCCTTGGTAATGTGCTTTCTTCTTTTGCTTCTTTTGCAGGATATTGTATATTGACGACAGGAGTTGCCGGACGCGTCCTGGCAAAAGCGTTTACCGATTCTGTGGGAATTTCGACTAGGGCCTCCTTATGCTTGTCTGGATCAAACGGCTGTGTTGGCAGATGCAGGGTCTCATCATTATGGGGCAATTGGTCACAGGTTTGTGACAGTTTAGCAAATACTGACTGTTCAGCATTTCATTGTGCCCTTTAATTTTGAGCTCTTTGGCCTCACTATGTAGGTGGTGGTCATAAGGAGACATCGCGTGGCAGTTCTGATTACAGCGTTTAAACAAGCCTGCAGCGTTTTCCAGTATGTTTTTAAAGACCAAACTGGTGACGCGTACCACATGAGCGGCCGCCCAGTGGTTTTGTACATGTTTCTGTACAACGTTTCTTTATCTTTTCAACAGGAGGATTTTTTTGCGACTTTGTACTTTATATACAATTTCGGTGGCATGCGCCTTGAAGGTGAGAGTATTATCGAACGTTACCCTTAGATCTTTGGGTGACTGACAGTCGGTAGCGTAGCACCATCGACGCGAACGTCCAATACTTGCGCCATCTATTCCTTCAAAGTCGTAGAGTGGCAGTGAATTTTGTCGGTGATAATGTCAGGTTACGCGAGGTGAAGAAACTAGAATGACTGGGGAGATAGCTGTTTGTTTTAGAAACTAATTCATCTATTGAAGGGCCAGGTACCGTTGCCATACTCGTGCAGTCGTCGGCATGGATTGGAACTCCTTATGGTAGGAAAGAAAGCTTTGATATGTAGACATTAAACACCAACGGAGATAGGACACCAGCCTGTGGTACCGCCTTTGAGATTTCGTTACTAAATCGAACAGACGCTTGCCGACCATTCAGATAATTTGTGGTACATCTTTTGAATAGCAAGCAAAAGACAATACTCAGAAACAAATTACAAAGCATGAAGCAGGACATAGTGTACCATACTAATAGAGTTTTCTTTTCTGGCAAAAGTGTTGCGGTTTTTGTACGCTGCGCAAGGGTTGTAAATTGTATTTGTTCTATTCTAAAAAATAGGAAGTTCTTTTGTGAAAAAAGGTAGCTGCTCGCAACGCAAAAGCGTTACACTTTTATCATGCATCAAATGACGGTGTGGCAGTGTAATGCTGCCAAACCAGGTGATCTTTCTTACTTAATGGCGCTTAACCGTTTAAACGGTTATGGCCGTCCAACAAGGCGCGCCAGTCGCTTCTTTTCCCTTCCCACCGGCGCCAATTGGTCACACAATGGAGTTTAAATCGTTTTCCACCTGATCCTTCCAGCGGAGTGGGAGTTCCATAGGCGGGTTCCGATAGAAACACTTTCTTGGCCGGAGCGTCATCTTTCATTCGCATAACATGGCCTAGACACCGCAGCCGCTGCGTTTTAATTCGCTGGACTATGTTGATGTCTGCGTAGAGCTCGTACACCTCATCGTTAAATCTTCTTCCGTACTCGCCATTGCCAACGCGTAGTGATCCATAAATCTTTCGAAGAACTTTTCTTTCGAACACTCCAAGTACCGCTTCATCTGATGTTGTCATAGTCCATGCTTCTCTTGTTCCAGAGCGATTAAGTTCTGCAGCTAATATAATTTTCTCCAGCATCAAATTAAAGAAATCGCACGATAGGGGGTCACCCTGTCTGAAACCACGTTTAGTTTCGAACGGCTCGGAGAGGTCCTTCCCAATTCTGACTGAGCTCATGGTGTTGCTCAACGTCATTTTGCACAGCCGTATAAGTTCCTTTTCGTGTTGTCGAAGGTGGATTTAAAATCGACGAAGAGGTGATGTGTGTGATTTTTTCGCGGGTTTTTCCAAGATTTGGCGCATTGTGAAAATCTGATCCATGTTAGATTTACCAGGTCTGAAGCCACACTGATAAGGTCCAAACAGCCGATTCACGGTGGGCTTCAATCTTTCAAACAATATACTTGAAAGGACCTTTAATGAGATATTAAAAAGGCTGATTCCGCGATAGTTGGCGCAGTTTACAGTATCCCCTTTCTTGTGGACTGGGCAAAGAACACTTAGATTCCAATCGTCGGACATGCAATCGTCCGAACATATTTTGCGAAGAAGCTGATGCATGCGCCTTACCAACTCTTCGCCGCAGTATTTGAATAGCTCCGCAGACAATCCATCGGCGCCCGCGGCCTTGTTGTTTTTCAATCTGGTTATTGCTATTCTGACTTCGTCATAATCGGGTGGGGGGACATTTATTCCATCATCATCGATTGCGGGATCGGGTTCGTCATCTCTGCTCGATGAATTGCTGCCTCCATTTTGGAGAGCAGAGAAGTGTTCCCTCCATAATGTAAGTACTCTCTGGATATCAGCTGTAAGGTCACCGTTTTCGTTCTTACAAGAGTTTGCCCCGGTCTTAAAACCTTCCGTCATTCGCCGAATTTTTTGGTAAAATTTTCGGGCGTTATTCCTGGTGGCTAGCAGCTTCAGCTCCTCGCACTCACGCCTTTTTGCCTCAGCTTTTTTTTGCTGTAAAGTCGTCTCGCTTCCCTTTTCAACTCGCGATAGCGTTCACACACTCCTCTTGTTGCGCTCGCTTTTAACGTAGCTCTGTGTCTTTTCTTTCGGTTGCAACGCGGCATTCTTCATCGTACCAGTTGTTTTTCTTTGGTCGTCAAATGCATAAGGGCGAATTTACATGCTAAACGCTTTGGTCGCTTCAAAGCTAAGACAACGGCAAGGCATTGCATTGTTTTGCATCTAGCGCTGTCAAAGAGAAGGCATGCAACCAAAGCGTTTATCATTTCTTACGAATTTTACAGGAGACGAAAAAATGAATAATTTTTGAAATAACCCTTTTTTCAAAACTATGAATGAGGATACCTTAGTTGCAATACTTTTGAGTGTAAAAGCTTTGAAAAAGATAAATAATAATCATGTATGCTAACCCAGCAGCTATTTTATGACTTAGCACAATTTTGCACTCAAAACAAATTTTTTCTCCTGACTTAGCACTTTTTAATCAATATGTTTCCCCATCACTCCTCACCTTCAATGATTGACATATAACACTAAAACTATATATTTCACAAAAAAATACTTTTATTTGTGAAACTATTTCTAATGGTTCTGATCTGGACTCTTTTGCCGGATGGTGCGCAGACAATAATTTATTTTTAAATTCAAACAAATGCGGTGTTCTGTCTTATTCCATAAAGACAACTGCCACATACTTTATCTACAAACTAAATGCTAAATCTCTTAATCGTTGTCAAGAGAGTAAAGACTTGGGTGTAATTTTTGACTACAAATTTTTTTTTTTTGTAGTCACATTGACTTCATTGTTTCAAAATTTTTTGCAATGGTTGGGTTCAGTAGACGTAACACCAGTGACTTTAAGGACCCTAAGGCGTTGAAGGCACTTTATATATCCTTGGTCAGAAGTGGTCTTGAATATTGTTCAATAATATGGAATCCTTTCTATGAATCTAACTCCTATAAAATTGAGAAAGTTCAAACAAATTTTACAAAAATTGCTTTACGTATGCTTCACTGGCCAGACGGCCTCCCATCATATACCAGCAGGCACAATTTGCTTGGTCTTCAGGCTTTGCATGACAGAAGAACTTTTATCTGACTCATGCTTGCCTATAATGTAATAAACTTTAGCACGAACTGCTCTGATTTATATAATTTGTTCATTCCATATATTCCACTGCGTGATCTTCGGCATAATAGATTATTTATCGAAATATCTCATAAAACGAATTATGCTATGAATGAACCTATAACTAGGACTATACATCTATCAAATAGATTCAGTAGTGTTATTAATTTTAATAACAGCTTATATAAGTTTAAGCTTAAATTGTTTTCTATTTTTAACTAGTCTGTAAGAAAGCATGTAGTTATCGACATGTAAGAATTGAAGTAGATTATGGTCAGCGCAAAGCATTTATCAAACACCAAAGGCATATCTGAATTGGGTGAATCAAATTTCAAGCTTCTCCCACCCAACTGTCAACCTCCTGTTTCATTGACAGCCGAGGCTCTGGCGACCTCAAGTTCCTCATGTAACTATGGGGTGGGGAGGGCGGTATAGCCTAGAAGGTTTAATGTGGTCATATAAATCGTTCCCGAGATGGTCGGGCAAAAAACCTTCGGGGAGTGTCTTTATCTTTAATACAACAACAACAACAAAGCATGTACTTTTAGACTGAATGAATTAAATAAATAAATAAAATGCGCGCACAAAAAATGACTAGTAATTCAGATTGATATTATATAACAGCTGACGACTTAGCACATTTACACATCATTGCCCACAGCACGTAAAAATTAAATATTTTTTTTATGATCGATGTATTTTGAATTCAGTTTTAAAACTGCATTAAAATTAAATTTTTCAAAAAAGTGACTTAGAACATTTTCACATTAAGCCAACGATTTTTCTTTTGTTGCCATACTTCGTTAGACAGAAGATTTCAATTTATGGCCGCACTAATGTAGATCTGGCTACGCAAGTTTGTCGAATGTTAAGGGAAACAAAAAGTTGAGAAATTACCAAAAGAGATTTTATAACCCTTTTTTTGCTTCAAAGCGCAAAAAATCAGCAAAGCGCGCAGCGGTGCATTCATATGGCTGAGTGGATAAAGGCATCTGCATTTACACTAGTATAAAGTATGAATGTTGGAGATTTCGAATTCAATACTCAGCTCCCGAGAAGCTAAGTTGTCCTGGTAACAATCGCCGTTTGTAAACTTTCTAATTTTTCTCTAATATCAATAACAAAAACAATTGTATAAAACAATACGAGCATGTGTCGCTGATTAAATACAGATAATAATATTGATATAATAGTGAACAGCGGAAGTACTACTTATAAAAGCACTGCTATAAACCCAATGTGACTAAGCTCTTGGAGCGCGCCTATAGTTATTCCACACAATTAGGATTAAAAAGCATATGGAATTAGTATGTACCTAAATGGTGAATAAAGAAATATCAACAAAAAGGCTCCACAAAGCCAGCAGCGGGGCATTCATATGGCTGAGTGAATGAGGGCATCTGCCTTTACACTAGTATAAAGTATGAATGTTGGAGATTTCGAATTCAATACTCACTGAAAAACTAGCTGATGAAGAATTGAAATTCAAAAACATGGCCTAGTAATTAAAAATATTGAATTAAAAATATTGCGATCAGTTTTGCCGAATGTCTGTTCCCTGCCATCATTCTCTATCGCCCAAGTAACTTATTCGATACAATATTTTTTAGTAAATGATCGCCGGAGGTATAGCCGCTGTTACGAAACGAGATTTAGGTACGAAAGCGAAACAGCAATTAGAAACTATTTAGGTAAGAATAAAAGCAACTAAACCGATAACACGAAAAGTGTCAAGGAAGAACGTACTTTGTATCACGAAAATAACAAATTCGATAGGATATTTTGGGAAGTTGAAATTGGAAAAGAAGATTCATAATGATGTGATAAAAACTTTTGACAAAAGTGAGCAAGTTGATATTTCTAAGGCAAAAGTAAAAAACCGTTGCCATTGTCTTGCCACAGTTGGGTTAACAGGAAGCGCCATTGGAAAGGCAGCCAATTCAAAAATGTCAATGAATTCGTTGCCCATACACAAGATTGCGATGTATGTTCTAGCAAATTTATAGAGCAGAGAAAACTAATGGGATTTTCTCACCTTTTTAATATTTACAAAAATATCCTTGTTTTGGGCCATCCACCATAACAGCGTCTTCAGGAAGTGAAGAACATTTAGTTGAAAAAAGAATTCTCAACAATTATTGAAATAAAGACAAATTCAAAACGTTACAATTATTTATCCCCCTAAATATCTGCTTAGAGAAATAAATTCCGTTGAAGTATTTTTTGTTTCTGAAATATAATTGTATCTTGGTGAAAGACGATAAAATTATCAGAAAATTGGTGGCAGCGTTATATCAAGAACGACAAACCTCATTTGTCGATGTTACTAGCGTAATTTCTTTCGGTGTATAAAAAAAGCATGATTATAACTAACTAACTAACATCTTGAGGTCAAAGTTCATTCTTTAATTTGGCATACATGAAAATGAAAGTATAAAAACGAAATGAATAAACAAAATCAAGAAAACATTTTTCTGATAAAAATTTGTACAATATCGCAGGAAAATTACGTGAAATTAAAGTGTCACTTTTTCGCATAATAGAGAAAACGCGTGGTTTTATAAATGAATCTGGGCAGAATGGATATCTCCATTCTAACTTAAACTGAGATATTTCATATAGCGTGTTAGTATATTTCCAACATATGGTGTTTATTTGCTAAAAAAAATAAGTACCTAATTAAGCCAAATTTTTTCTATTTGTACAAAAAAGTTCAAATTTGAATTCCATATTTGGATAACTAATTATCAAATAATACGCAGCTTTACCAACATGCTTTATTAGGACCGCAGTATAAATACATATATACAATTGTATGTATATATACATATATTAGAGCGTATCACTAAAATAATATAATTTAAAACAAGTAAGGAAGGCTAAGTTCGGGTGTAACCGAACATTACATACCCAGCTGAGAGCTTTGGAGACAAAATAAGGGAAAATCACCATTTAGCAAAATTAACCTAGGGTAACCCTGGAATGTGTTTGTATAACATGAGTTTCAAATGGAAGGTATTAAAGAGTATTTTAAAAGGGAGTGGGCCATAGTTCTATAGGTGGACGCCATTTCAGGATATCGCCATAAAGGTGGACCAGGGGTGACTCTAGAATATTTGCTGTACGATATGGGTATCAAATGAAGGGTGTTAATGAGTATTTTAAAAAGGAGTGGGCCTCAGTTCTATAGGTGGACGCCTTTTCGAGATATCGCCATAAAGGTGGACCAGAGGTGACACTAGAATGTGTTTGTACGATATGGGTATCAAATGAAAGGTGTTAATGAGTATTTTAAAAGGGAGTGGGCCTTAGTTCTATAGGTGACGCCTTTTCGAGATATCGCCATAAAGGTGGAACTGGGGTGGCTCTAGAATGTGTTTGTACGATATGGGTATCAAATTAAAGGTGTTAATGAGTATTTTAAAAGGGAGTAGGCCTTAGTTCTATAGGTGGACGCCTTTTCGGGATATAGCATTAAAGGTGGACCAGAGGTGACACTAGAATGTGTTTGTACGATATGGGTATCAAATGAAAGGTGTTAATGAGTATTTTAAAAGGGAGTGGGCTTTAGTTCTATAGGTGGACGCCTTTTCGAGATATCGCCATAAAGGTGGACCAGAGGTGACACTAGAATGTGTTTGTACGATATGGGTATCAAATGAAAGGTGTTGATGAGTATTTTATAAGGGAGTGGGCCTTAGTTCTATACGTGGACGCCTTTTCGAGATATCGCCATAAAGGTGGACCAGGGGTGACTCTAGAATGTGTTTGTACGATATGGGTATCAAATTAAAGGTGTTAATGAGTAGTTTAAAAGGGAGTAGGCCTTAGTTCTATAGATGGACGCCTTTTCGAGATATCGCATTAAAGGTGGACCAGAGGTGACACTAGAATGTGTTTGTACGATATGGGTATCAAATGAAAGGTGTTAATGAGTATTTTAAAAGGGAGTGGGCTTTAGTTGACGCCTTTTCGAGATATCGCCATAAAGGTGGACCAGAGGTGACACTAGAATGTGTTTGTACGATATGGGTATGAAATTAAAGGTGTTAATGAGTATTTTAAAAGGGAGTGGGCTTTAGTTCTATAGGTGGACGCCTTTTCGAGATATCGCCATAAAGGCGGACCAGAGGTGACACTAGAATGTGTTTGTACGATATGGGTATCAAATGAAAGGTGTTGATGAGTATTTTATAAGGGAGTGGGCCTTAGTTCTATACGTGGACGCCTTTTCGAGATATCGCCATAAAGGTGGACCAGGGGTGACTCTAGAATGTGTTTGTACGATATGGGTATCAAATTAAAGGTGTTAATGAGTAGTTTAAAAGGGAGTAGGCCTTAGTTCTATAGATGGACGCCTTTTCGAGATATCGCATTAAAGGTGGACCAGAGGTGACACTAGAATGTGTTTGTACGATATGGGTATCAAATGAAAGGTGTTAATGAGTATTTTAAAAGGGAGTGGGCTTTAGTTCTATAGGTGGACGCCTTTTCGAGATATCGCCATAAAGGTGGACCAGAGGTGACACTAGAATGTGTTTGTACGATATGGGTATCAAATGAAAGGTGTTGATGAGTATTTTATAAGGGAGTGGGCCTTAGTTCTATACGTGGACGCCTTTTCGAGATATCGCATTAAAGGTGGACCAGAGGTGACACTAGAATGTGTTTGTACGATATGGGTATCAAATGAAAGGTGTTAATGAGTATTTTAAAAGGGAGTGGGCCTTAGTTCTATAGGTGGACGCCTTTTCAAGATATCGACCAAAATGTGGACCAGGGTGACCCAGAACATCATCTGTGGGGTACCGCTATTTTATTTATATATGTAATACCACGAGCAGTGTTACTGTCAAGATTCCAAGGGCGTTTAATTTCGCCCTGCAGAACTTTTGTCATTTCCTTTTACTTAATATGGTAGGTGTCACACCCATTTTACAAAATTTTTTCTAAAGTTATATTTTGCGTCAATAAACCAATCCAATTACCATGTTTCATCTCTTTTTTCATATTCGGTATAGAATTATGGCAATTTTTTAATTTTTCGTAATTTTCGATATCGAAAAAGTGGGCGTGGTCATAGTCGGATTTCGGTCATTTCTTATACCAAGATAAAGTGAGTTCTGATAAGTACGTGAACTATGTTTAGTAAAGATATGTCCATTTTTGCTCAAGTTATCGTGTTAACGGCCGAGCGGAAGGACAAACGGACGACTGTGTATAAAAACTGGGCGTGGCTTAAAGCGATTTCGCCCTTTTTCACAGAAAACAGTTATCGTCCTAGAATCTAAGCCCCTACCAAATTTCACAAAGATTGGTAAATTTTTGTTCGACTTATAGCATTAAAAGTATCCTAGACAAATTAAATGAAAAAGGGCGGAGCCACGCCCATTTTGAAATTTTCTTTTATTTTAGTATTTTGTTGCACCATATCAATACTGGAGTTGAATGTTGATCTAATTTACTTATATACTGTAAAGATATTAAATTTTTTGTTAAAATTAGACTTTTAAAAAATTTTTTTTTAAAAGTTGGCGTGTTCGTAATCCGATTTTGCTAATTTTTCCTTAGCACACATATAGTAATAGAAGTAACGTTCCTGCCAAATTTCATCATGATATCTTCAACGGCTGCCAAATTACAGCTTGCAAAACTTTGAAATTACCTTCTTTTAAAAGTGGGCGGTGCCACGCCTATTGTCCAAAAATTCACTAATTTTCTATTCTGTGTCATAAGGTCAACCCACCTACCAAGTTTCATCGCTTTAGCCGTCTTTGGTAATGAATTATCGCACTTTTTTGGATTTTCGAAATTTTCGATATCGAAAAAGTGGGCGTGGTTATGGTCCGGTTTCGTTCATTTTAAATAGCGATCTGAGATGGGTGCCCAGGAACCTACATACCAAATTTTATCATGATACCTCAAAATTTACTCAAGTTATCGTGTTTACGGACGGACGGACATGGTTAAATGAATTCCTTTTTCCGCCCAGATCATTTTGATATATAGAAGTCTATATCTATCTCGATTAGTTTATGCCGTTACGGATTACCGTTATGCGAACAAAGTTAATATAATCTGTGAGCTCTGCTCAGCTGAGTATAAAAAATGTTTAAGTTAAACGGTTTTATTGAAAGCAATACTTACATGAAGTCATTATAATACTAAATGCTAGAAAATAATTAGGTAGGTCCTAGGTACTAGTCATCACACTCCTCATCAATCTAGTGCGTTGTTCGGAAAATTAAATAAAAGCGTTGGACGCGTCAAATTTCTATTGACAGTCATATATAAGACCAACTGAACCTTAATTAGTTTATGCTACGCCTAACATTTTTAGAAATTTCACGCGCCCAACGCGTTTTTTTAATTGTGCGATCAACGCCCTAGATTAATGAGGAGTGTGATGACTAGTACCTAGGACCTACCTAATTATTTTCTAGCTTTTAGTATTATTATTACTTCATGTAAGTATTATTTTCAATAAAACCGTTTAACTTAACATTTTTTTTTTTAATTATTTTATTTTCAAGTGTTTAGTCATTATTTAATTGCCTATTATTTCTCATTCTATTTAGTTCATTTAGTGACTCATTATTACAAGCACTCTCCTAACAATTTGTTACAATCTAAGTCCTCGATACATAATCCTTCCAAAGGCTTTACTCGACTCTGCGCCACATATGCTTGTCCCTCCTCCACCTCCAAAATATGTTGATGTCACTTCTACTGTACTCTATGTAATATTTGTTTCAAATATGAGCCAAATCGGACATGATAGGTCGCTTTCTATTCATGTATGTATTATGTGTTCCAAATATGGACCAAATCGTACCACAAATACGATTTTTTCAATATCTTGATCTTTGAGCCACCTAGCGGCGATTTTTTTCATAGGTCGCTTTCTATTCTGGTATGTATTATGTGTTCCAAATATGAGCCAAATCGGACCACAAATATGATTTTTGTGAAATCTCGATCCTTGCGCCACCTAGCGGCGATTTTTTTCTTATTATTGCATTGTCATCGGGTTCTGAACTATATTGCAGGTTTCAGGCTTGTAGCTATCGGGAAGTTACTTAAATTTCAATTACAAAATTCGTTCACATCGTTCATCCGTGCAGCCTGTCAAGTCAACCTAAATAAAACCGTTTTAAAAAAGATTTCAAAAATTTTAAGAAATTGTTTTTTAGTACCCTATAAAACACCGAAATTAGTTATTTCTTTAGACTTTATATATTTGATCATTGATTTCAGTGAGTGATGCATTGCTGTAAGTTAGTGACTGCTGAATCGTACAAAATTAGGGCTAGTAAAAAAGTTCTGCAAATTAAAATATGCCCATAAAGTTCTAGCAGTTACTTTGTTTCTACTTTTTTTATTTGTATGGAAACGAAACGCATATTTATATCAATGACAGGTAAAGAAATTTTATCAATTTATGTGTTGCTGTCCGTAGAACCGAACTTTTCTGGAGAGATTCAACACCAAGTTTTGTGCAACGGTTTTATCCATTTTTAGCGATATTTTTGACCACTACTTTATCACTTCTGTTATGGTTTTTGTTCGTTTCCCTATTGCTTGTTGTTGTTTTGTTTTCATGAGAGCGCAATAACGCTCAATCACCTGCAACTGAGGTCTCTTGGGCGGATTGAAGTTTTTGCTAACATAATGTACATTGTTATCTTCGAAAAAATTATGGGTGGCACAAGCGTAATGTGCTGAAGCCAAGTGCGACAAAAATATAGTTGGACCATTATGAATACATAGGAATGGCGGAAGAAATTATGGAAGATACTCATTCACGTAAATTTCTGTATTACTAATTACCATCGTAAAGAATGGCGTGGCTTTATGCCCACATGCACAAATATATATATATATATATATATATTTATATTTCGGTCTAAAAAGTACAAACTTCCTTACAGACTAGTTAAAAATAGAGAAAAGTTCAAGCTTAAATTTATAAATGCTATAATTAAAGTTAAGAAGACCACTATATCGATTTGCTAGGTGTAAAGCCTTGGATATGGGTTCATTCAAATTGTAATTCGTTCGATGAGTTACTTCAACAACTAGTCTGGTGTGCCTTAGATCACGTGGTGGAATATATGAAACGAATAAATTAGATAAATCAAGGCAGTTTATATTACCGTTGATAACGTTATAGGCAAGCATGAGTGAGATACAAGTTCTACGGTCATACAAAGCCTGGAGTCCGAGCAATTTACGCCTGCTGATATATGATGGGAGGCCATCGGGCCAGTGAAGCATACGCAAAGCAATTTTGGTGAAAATTCTTTGAACTCTCTCAATTTTATGTGAGCTACCTTCATAGAATGGACTCCATATAATCGAGCAATATTCCAGACGACTTCTTACCAATGCCGTAAAAAGTGCCTTCAAAGTCATCGGATCCTTGAAGTCTCTGGAATTACGTCTAATAAACCCAACCATTGCAAAAGATTTGGAAATAATAAAGTCGATGTGACCAGAAAAAGAAAGTTGGTTGTCAAACATTACACCCAGATCTTTTATCTCTCGACAACGGTTTAAAGATCCGGCATTTAATTTGTAGTTGAAAAAGGTGGTAGTGACCCTTTTAGAATAGGAAACCACGCAGCATTTGTTAGTATTTAAAAGTAGGTTATTACTTGAACACCATTCATTAAAAGAATCGAGATCATATTGCAAGTTAATGCAGTCAGAAGTATCCCGTACGGTTAGAAAGAGTTTGACGTCGTCTGCAAACATTAAACATTTAGCAAATTTGAATTTTTGAGGTAGATCATTAATTTATTATTGTAAAAAATTTAATGAGCTGATAGGCCTTAGTTAAATAAAACACAATATTTAAAGTTGTGTTTTAGTTTTACTTCGTCGATATTTCGATTTCAGTCTGAAATCATCTTCAGGAACATATGACTATGTTTGTCGATCAAACATAGTCATATGTTCCTGAAGATGATTTCAGACTGAAATCGAAATATCGACGAAGTAAAACTAAAACACAACTTTAAATATTGTGTTTTATTTAACTAAGGCCTATCAGCTCATTAAATTTTTTACAATAATAAGTACTTACAAGGCTATCAAAAATCAGCAATATGTAGATCATTAATAAAAATTAGGAACAACAGAGGGCCACAGTGGGTTCCCTGTGGGATTCCAGGCCAAGCGTTAATAAGCGCAGTAGACTGGTTGGCTCCGATTGACACAAAAAGCTTTCTATTCGATAAGAAACTTGAGAAGAACTTCAGCAAACTTCCGGTCACTCCGTACATCCCCAGTTTTTGCAAGAGTATAGAGTGGTCGACCTTGTCAAATGCTTTCGAGAAGTCAGTATAGATGACGTCTAGTTGCGCATGGTTCTCAAAGGCATCTACAATTTGGCTAGTGACTAAAGCCAGATTGGTAGAAGTAGACCTGCCAGGAAAAAACCCATGCTGACACTCAACAATAGCCTTGACTATGTAGTGAAACAATTTGCTATGAAGGATACTATCGAATAGTTTTGCCAGAGTACTCTGCTTAACAATAGGTCTGTAGTTGCGAATATCATTGCGGTCAACAGACTTAAATACCGGATTTATGGAGCATAACTTCCAAGAGTCTAAAAATATCCCATGGTTCCAGCATCCTTGGAAAAGAATTGCCAGGGGTTCAGAAATTGTATTTGAACATAGTTTGAAGAATAACGGAGAAAATCCCTCGCTATCTGATTTCGGACTATTATTCAATTTTGAAATTGACAGAAATACATCTTCGGCTGTAATATCAAAAGAAGAAATTTGACGCAGAGAACCAGAGTAGAATGTCGGACTAGGTGAAGAGGTAGGATCTGAGTATACCTTCTGAAATAATTTGGCAATAAGTTACAAATATCTACCGTATTACTGGACGATACACCGTCATACTCCATGCACGTCGGAAATCCGTTAGTCTGCCTCTTGGAATTAATCACCGACCAGAAACTAGATGGATTCGTCTTCAGTTTTGATTCCAGATTATTCATATATTGTCTAAACAAGAACTTATTGATACAGTTAAAATTCGATTTAAGCCTGACAAAGGTAAGACGATCAGATTCACTCCTGCTCCTTTTATATTTCTTAAAGGCCTTACGTTTTTTATTTTTAATATTATTAAGTTTAGTATTGAACCAGGGTGGCCTGTTGTTCAGAATTTTCCGTTTTCGCGGAACAAAATTCGAGACTGCTAATGAAAGCCTTTGCTTTAAGAGTTCATAAGAAGCCTCAGGCCCATTAGCGGAGTCCAAGAAGGACCAATCAGTGTCGAGGATAAACTCGTTTATCGCTGGAGCATCAGCCTTGAAATAGTTATATTCTGAAATATTTACAACTGGGTTTTTATCAAAGCTATAAAACTCGAAATTTGCAACCAAAGCATTGTGATGTAAACTGTTTTCCAAGATTGGAGATAGACACTCCAGGCAAGATATTCTTAAATCATCAGATCCAAAAACGAGATCAAGGAACCTACCATTACTGTTTGGTTGAGTATTATATTGTATAACGTTCCAAATCATAATCTTTCTGCCAAACTTTTCTATCTAGTTTTCTCCGAATTAGGAATATCCTATTCAGACTGCAAGCAGGGGTGTCTGGCAACGTTTTTAAGTTCATTTTCAAATTATATTACACGAAGATGTTTTACTTTATCTTAAAACTTTAAAAGAATCTTTTAAATACGGCCCTGATAGTATGCCTACATGTATGTATACTTAAAAAATGTACTCTCCACATCTACCAGCCACTATCTAACTTGTTCAATCTGTAAAGCAAGGCGTTTTTCCATCGGCATGGAAAGAATCTTTTCTTTATACCTCTTCACAAGAGTGGGAGTAGGTACGCTATTCAAAAATTGTTCGAAGCTATCGTTACATATCAGTTTGCTGCGGCTATTTCTACAATTATTGCCGGTTGACAACGCGGATTTTGTAAGGGTAAATCAACTGTCATCAATTTACTTGAATTTACACCGCTTGTATCAAATGTATTTAGAAAAGCCATGTTTACGGACGTTATTTATACTGATTTCAGTAAAGCGTTTGACAAAGTTTGTCACTCGTTGCTTATCCATAAACTTAAACAGCTTGGCCTTCAACCGAGTCTCACTCGATGGATCTCTTCTTATCTTCTTGGCAGGACCCAAAGAGTGTTTTTTAAAAATATATTATCCGTTGTCATAAATGTGTCCTCCAGAGTTATTCAAGCCATCTTGACCTCATTGTGTTCTTGCTATTCAGTAACTATATCTGTACAATAATTAAATTCTCCAAAGTGTGGATGTATGCTAATGATTACGTAAAACTTTTTAAATCCTATTTGTCGTCTGAGAATAGGAAATTATAACAATCAAATCTAAATTTCCTAGTGACTTGGTGCCATTTAAACACTAAACAAGTAAACTTAATGATATGTAAACACAAGTGTTTTTCACGCAGAACTTCGCAGCCAGCTTCGTATAAAATTAACAATTATAACCTTGAACAAGTGTATGAGTTTGTTGAGTAAGGGCTGCGATGGATAGCAAGTCTAGTTTCAACCTTCATATTAATTACTGTAAATAAGGCTAGAGTAGAGTGTGTTAGCAGCAAATTGGTGCAGTTGGTCAAAAGAATTTAGCGATCTTAATGTTACGAAAGCTCTTTTTACAACAAAGGTTAGGGCAATAACGGAATATGGATCGATAGTAGCTGTATTTCGTTGCTAACTAGTACAATTAACACACTAGCTAGCTTACCGAATTGCATGGAAAGCAACAATAAGAAGTAATCGCGAGCTCGAAAAAAACGCTCCAACTAGCTAAACAATTTCATTATGTCAAAACCATACAGATAGTTACTTTGTTTAGCTGCTTTGACATTTCTACTTCTAGCGCAGTATGTTTTTGACACTCAACCAGAGAATTACAAAAACAAAATACAAGAAATGCGTGGGTTTGTTTGTATGTATGTCACCCTGCCGCCACGCTGTTATTTTGTTATTTTTGTTTATCTGCACATTCGTATGTTCATTTCATTCGCTCGGTCACAATATGCCCTATTTTTGAATATGCAACACTATACAACACTATCAATCAGGTCGACAATTACCTAAGCGGTTTCAGTTGAAACCGCTTAGCCAACTCAACTCGATTACTTTTTATACTCAGTCGAGCAGAGCTCACAGAGTATATTAACTTTGATTGGATAACGGTTGGTTGTACAGGCATAAAGGAATCGAGATAGATATAGACTTCCATATATCAAAATCATCAGGATCGAAAAAAAAATGTATTGAGCCATGTCCGTCCATCCGTCCGTCTGTCCGTTAACACGATAAATTGAGTAAATTTTGAGGTATCTTGATGAAATTTGGTATGTATGTTCCTGATCACTCATCTCAGATCGCTATTTAAAATGAACGATATCGGGCCATAACCACGCCCACTTTTTCGATATCGAAAATTTCGAAAAACCGAAAAAGTGCGATAATTCATTGAAATTATGACGCAGAATTGAAAATGAGTAAAATTTTGGACAATGGGCGTGGCATCGCCCACTTTTAAAAGAAGGTAATTTAAAAGTTTTGCAAGCTGTAATTTAGCATTCGTTGAAGATACCATGATGAAATTTGGCAGGAACGTTACTACTATTACTATATATGTGCTAAATAAAAATCGAATGAAGAATACGCCCACTTTTAAAAAAAATTTTTTTTAAAGTCAAATTTTCACAAAAAAATTTAATATCTTTAAATTATGTCAACATTCAACTCCAGTAATGATATGGTGCAACAAAATAAAAAAATAAAAGAAATTTTCAAAATGGGCGTGGCTCCGCCCTTTTTCGATTAATTTGTCTAGGATACTTTTAATGCCATATGTCGAACAAAACATTACCAATCCTTGTGAAATTTGGTAGAGGCTTAGATTCTAGGACGATAACTGTTTTCTATGAAAAAGGGCGAAATCGGTTGAAGCCACGCCCAGTTTTTATACACAGTCGACGGTCTGTCCTTCCGCTCGGCCGTTAACACGATAACTTGAGCGATATATCTTTACTAAACTTACACGTACATTTTATCTTGATATAAAAAATTACCGACTAAGACCACGCCCACTTTTCCGATATCGAAAATTACGAAAAATGAAAAAATGCCATAATTCTATACCAAATACGAAAAAGGGGATGAAAGATGGTAATTGGTTGATTGGTTATTGACGCAAAATATAACTTTAGAAAAAAACTTTGTACCGACAGATGATGTTCTGGGTCATCCTGGTCCACATTTTGGTCGATATCTCGAAAACGCCTTCACATATACAACTAAGGGCCACTCCCTTTTAAAACCCACATTAATACCTTTAATTTGATACCCATGTCGTACAAACACATCATAGAGCCACCCCGGGTCACCTTTATGGCGTTATCTTGAAAAGGCGTCCACCTATAGAACTAAGGCCCACTCCCTTTTAAAATACTCATTATCACCTTTCTTTTGATTCTAGAGTCACCCTGGTCCACGTTTATGGTGATATCTGGAAAAGGCGTCCACCTATAGAACTAAGGCCCACACCCTTTTAAATAATCATTGACACCTTTCATTTGATACCCATATCGTACAAACGCATTCTAGAGTCACCCCTGGTCCACCTTTATGGCAATATCTCGAAAAGGCGTCCACCTATAGAACTAAGGATCACTCCCTTTTAAAATACTCATTAACGCCTTTCATTTGATACCCATATCGTACAAACAAATTCTAGAGTCACCCCTGGTCCACCTCTATGGCGATATCTCGAAATGGCGTCCACCTATAGAACTATGGCCCACTCCCTTTTAAAATGCGCTTTAATACCTTCCATTTGAAACCCATGTCATACAAGCACATTTCAGGGTTACCCTAGGTTCATTTTCCTATATGGTGATTTTCCCTTATTTTGTCTCCAAAGCTCTCAGCTGAGTATGTGGTGTTCGGTTACACCCGAACTTAGCCTTCCTTACTTGTTTTTATACTCAGTTGAGCAGAGCTCACAGAGTATATTAACTTTGATTGGATAACGGTTGGTTGTACAGGTATAAAGGAATCGAGATAGATATAGACTTCCATATATCAAAATCATCAGTATCGAAAAAAATTCGATTGAGCCATGTCCATCCGTATGTCCGTTAACACGATAACCTGAGTATATTTTGAGGTAACTTGATGAAATTTGGTATGTAGGTTCCTGGGCACTCATCTCAGATCGCTATTTAAAATGAACGATATCGGATAATAACCACGCCCACTTTTTCGATATCGAAAATTTCGAAAAATCGAAAAAGTGCGATAATTCATTACCAAATACGGATTAAGCGATGAAACTTGGTACGCGAGTTGAACTTATGACGCAGAATAGAAAACTAGTAAAATTTTAGACAATGGGCGTGGCACCGCCCATTTTTAAAAGAAGGTAATTTAGAAGTTTTGCAAGCTGTAATTTGGCAGTCGTTGAAGATATCATGATGAAATTTGGCAGGAACGTTACTCTTATTACTATATGTCTGCTTAATCAAAATTAGCAAAATCGGAGAACGACCACGCCCACTTTTTAAAAAAATTTTTTTTTGAATGCAAATTTTAAAATAAAAGTTAATATCTTTACAGTATATAAGTAAATTATGTCAACATTCAACTCCAGTAATGATATGTTGCAACAAAATACAAAAATATAAGAAAATTTCAAAATGGGCGTGGCTCCGCCCTTTTTCATTTAATTTGTCTAGGATACTTTTAATGCCATAAGTCGAACAAAAATTTACCAATCCTTGTGAAATTTGGTAGAGGCTTAGATTCTAGGACGATAACTGTTTTCTGTGAAAAAGGGCGAAATCGGTTGAAGCCACGCCCAGTTTTTATACACAGTCGACCGTCTGTCCTTCCGCTCGGCCGTTAACACGATAACTTGAGCAAAAATCGATATATCTTTACTAAACTCAGTTCACGTACTTATCTAAACTCACTATGTATTGGTGTAAAAAATGGCCGAAATCCGACTATGACCACGCCCACTTTTTCGATATCGAAAATTACGAAAAATGAAAAAAATGCCATAATTATATACCAAATACGAAAAAAGGGATGAAACATGGTAATTGTATTGGTCTATTGACGCAAAATATAACTTTAGAAAAAAACTTGGTAAAATGGGTGTGACACCTACCATATTAAGCAGAAGAAAATGAAAAAGTTTTGCAGGGCGAAATCAAAAGCCCTTGGAATCTTGGAAGGAATACTGTTCGTGATATTACATATATAAATAAATTAGCGGGAAATTTGAGCTACGTAACGCACAAGTCGAACTATTTAGAAGATTAGGTCATACCTTCATGGCTAGCCTCCTGAGTGTTGCAGGCGTTGTAGAATTCTACCTCGTTGAAGGCCCAACTCAATGCACGTCCTTGCATACTTTTAGGCGAACACGACTTTCACCAAGATTCTTTTAGACTTTAAGGTGTATGCGAATTTCACCACGGGTTTTAACTGTGCAACAGCAAAGTAGCTGATTAAGTTATGATGTGAGGTGGAATTCTGTTGTTTTCGCCAGTGTTGTCAGTGAAAATTCCACTAATTCTCTTAAATCTTGCTATTTTGAACAAATAAATCAAGATACGAATTTTCACTTAGGAATTACTTAAATTACTAATCTAAGGTGCATTGCCTTCACTCCATTTTAAAACCCTCATTAATACCTTTAATTTGATACCCATATCGTACAAAAAAAATCTAGAGTCACCCCTGGCTCACCTTTATGGCGATATTTCGAAAAGGCATCCACCTATAGAATTAAGGCCCACTCCCTTTTAAAATACTCATTAACACCTTTCATTTGATACCCATATCGTACAAACAAATTCTAGAGTCACCGATATCATTTCGTTACGATAATTAACGTTAATAAACGAAATGACTTTGTTTCGTTTATTAACGTTAATTATCGTAACGAAATGATATCGGTTCGTTGGTTAGGCATGCCTGCCCCTGGTCCACCTTTATGGCGATATCTTGAAAAGGCGTCCACCTATAGAACTAAGGCCCACGCCCTTTTAAAATACTCATTAACACCTTTCATTTGATACCCATATCGTACAAACAAATTCTAGAGTCACCCCTGGTCCACCTTTATGGCGATATCTCGAAAAGGCGTCCACCTATAGAACTAAGGCCCACGCCCTTTTAAAATACTCATTAACACCTTTCATTTGATACCCATATTGTACAAACGCATTCTAGAGTCACCCCTGGTCCACGTTTATGGCTATATCCCGATAAGGCGTACACCCATTGAACTAAGGCCCACTCCCTTTTAAAATACTCAATAACACCTTTCATTTGATACCCATATTGTACAAATGCATTCTAGAGTCACCCCTGGTCCACGTTTATGGCGATATCCCGAAAAGGCATCCACCTATAGAACTAAGGCCCACTCCCTTTTAAAATACTCATTAACACCTTTCATTTGATACCCATATAGTACAAACAAATTCTAGAGTCACCCCTGGTCAGGCATGCTTAACGAACGAACCGATATCATTTCGTTACGATAATTAACGTTAATAAACGAAACAAAGTCATTTCGATAATTAACGTTAATAAACGAAATGACTTTGTTTCGTTTATTAACGTTAATTATCGTAACGAAATGATAGTTCTATATGTGGACGCCTTTTCGAGATATCGCCATAACGGTGGACCAGGGGCAGGCATGCCTAACCAACGAACCGATATCATTTCGTTACGATAATTAACGTTAATAAACGAAACAAAGTCATTTCATTTCATATCGGTTCGTTGGTTAGGCATGCCTGCCCCTGGTCCACCGTTATGGCGATATCTCGAAAAGGCGTCCACATATAGAACTAAGGCCCACGCCATCTTAAAATACTCATTAACACCTTTCATTTGATACTCATATCGTACAAACAAATTCTAGAGTCACCCCTGGTCCATCTTTATGGCGATATCTCGAAAAGGCGTCCATCTATATAACTTAGGCCCACGCCCTTTTAAAATTATCATTAACACATTTCATTTGATACCCATATCGTACAAATAAATTCTAGAGTCAGGCCTGGTCCACCTTTATGGCGATATCCCTAAATGGCGTCCATCTATAGAACTATGGCCCACTTCCTCTTAAAATACTCTTTAATACCTTCCATTTGATACAAATGTCATACAAACACATTCCAGGGTTACCCTAGGTTCTTTTTACAACATGGTGATTTTCCCTTACTTTGTCTCCACAGCTCTCAACTGAGTATGTAATATTCGGTTACACCCGAACTTAGCCTTCCTTACTTGTTTTTTTTTTTAATTTTTCGAAAATTATTGAACATAATTTATTAGTATCATTTATTACATTGACAATAAAACCCGAAACACCAAGCTCTGTTTTTTACTCCATTAGGCATTAAATAAAGCTATAATGGGATAATTAATAATCTGCATTTTGTATGGGAGTTTTAGTTCAATAAGGACTTAAACGCAGAAAATTTAACTTATTATTTCATTAAACCTCTGTATGAAACTAGCATAAGGCATATCTTAATCTTAATATATAAAAAACACGTGTCACAACATTTTCGGCCGCGATGGACTCCTAAACTACTGAACCGATTTTGAATTTGTTTTGCACCCCGTGTGTAGTTTGATCTAACTTGAGACATAGGATATCAGTGAAAAATGTATCCTTATATAAAGATAAGACATATTCTTGCTGAACTTTGATTTTAAAAATTTGACATAGAAATTGGAAAAATATTTTTGAGAAATAAAAATATAAAAGTGGAGTGCACTTGCCAAGCTTGAATTGCTACAAGTGAGTATGTGGATGAAGTTTCAAGATTGTAGCTCAATGGAAAGTCCCTTGAACGATTTTTCTTAATATCCCAATTCGTGCGCACCCTATCGAAACTTTTTGTATTATGTTTTATACTTTCATTGACCTCTGAATTAAGTTTTAAATTTCAAGTCTCTAGCTCATCCAGAAGTTACTTAAAAGCCGGTTTCAAATTTCTAAATTCTCATCTAATTATTTTTTGCTCCTTTTGTTGCATTGTCTCCGTGTCTTATTAACCTATATGTGAAGTTTCACGTTTGCTCAATGAGAAGTTACTTAAAAATCGATCTCAAAGTTTAAAATTTCCAAATTTGTATCTTATTATTCCGATCCGTGCGCCACCTAACGGATTTTTCCCCTTTTGTTGCATTGTCTTGGTGTCTTAACCTATATATGAAGTTTCACCTTTGTAGCTTAATAAGAAGTTACTTAAAAATCGATTTCAGAAAATGCGTACAAACATTCAACCGACCTAATATAGTTAAAGGAAATATAATGGCCTAGATGGTTCAATGTTGTCATATTAAATCGTTCCTGAGATGGTCGGGTGCTTGGTACCGGAACGTTCCGGATCTATGTATATCCGGCAAAGGACCATCAACTTTGAAAATCCTTCCCAAAACCTTCGGGAAGTGTCTTTGTCGCTACAATAATAACAATAACGCGCCCTGCACAAAGACGGCGCTTAAGTTATTTGTTTTATGTTTTTATTTTAATAGAAGCATTCTATACAAATCGACTTTTAGTTTATTTAATAATGCAAACAAATGTACTTAAAACAATAAATAATAATTATATTCTAAATATACGATTTATGGTGGTAACGTAATAAATACTGAAATGTATATATATTGCCCGCAAAATCGATAGGTTTGTTTGCATGTAATATACAGATTTTGTTTTTTTCCCGTTATTTATATGTGCCTAAGTATATTTGTATTCTATTATGACTAATAATACTTATATTTGTTTTATTATAATTTAGATAATATCGTTAGCATAGGTTGGAGAGGGAATAATTTGAATTTACAAGTATTCAAGAGAACGAAGCAACTCTATCAAAAATCCAAAAAATGTGGTTTGGTCTAGGCAAGGTTGGGATTAACTCGCCTGTAAATAAAGACTAAATGTATTTATAGTGCTACCATAGTTTGCGACCAAACGGAAAGATACCAGAACTTATGTTATAGAATAACTCCGCCCTCTTGGCAAAAAGTAGACGTTTAATAGGACCTAGTTCAATTGCTGCTTTGAGATCTGGCAACTCTGCTGCCCCTAGTAGCTTAAGCGTTGATCTCGCTAGCGCAGGACACGAAAACATAACGTGCTCAACCGTTTCCTCGTACAACCCGCACTTTCTACATCTGCTGTTACTGAAGCCTAATTAATAAGCTTGTGACGCCAGAAGGCAATGTTCAGTAGTATGCACATCATGAGCCTCAAGTCTTTCCTTTAGAGATATGTTCAACTTTTTAAGTCTAATGTAGAATTTGCACATGACTTTAAAAATTTTGCTGATCCCCGCTTCTTCCACGCATTTCTGCTTTATTGATCATATGTAACGCCAGTCTCCTTTCGATTTCTCTCAAGCGAATTCTCCATTTCCAACTAATTTCCGGCCTTCTCGTTACCTTCTATTTTTATTGCAAAAAAGCCAGCTCAATTTGTATCAACTCGCATCGAGATATGAGCAAAATACTTAAATGATCTTAATACGAAAAAGGATAATATTACGTGTAATCGGGTCAATGGCTTTGGGAATGGACTCTTGAGGTAAATTCTAAGTTTTCAAACCTTTAATTCGTTAACAATTCCGATATTGTATTATTTTAATCATTTTTGGAGTTTCCCAAAATAGCATAGTAGTTTATCTTTAAGAAATACTGGCCTTCGATTTCAAAAGGTTTCACTTTTCCTTTTTACACTCATACCGTGTTTCGTTACTTCGTCGTTTTCACAAAAACTGCTATGCAAGAGCCTGTTTCATAGAACTGACATGAACAATTTTGTCAAAAAGAGTTTCATCGCTTTGTAAGAGACAATTCAATATTTGATAAACTTCTTTCTCAGAAAAATTCAAGTTCATTTTTTTTTTTTTCTATGTTAAATTTCACTAAAATGGTGGTAAAATGTTTGCTTTGTCAAATTTGCGAAGACAATACTTAGAATTAGTGAAAAACACTTAATTAATATACAATACAACGCAATTAACGAAGTTTGTCCTCCTTATGTTTCCTAGAGAGCTATTTAATTATGCTATTATTGTCACAACAACTTTGTTAGTTCGACAATTGTCACTTCTATGAAATAGGCCCCAGATAACAGAGCTAGAGCATGTTATTCCAAAAACTTTAAATATATACCTAAATAGCAGACCCGGCAGACGTTGTTCTGCCCTAAATTTGGTCTATCTGCATACATTTTAATATGCTTTTTCCGTCTAACTCTGCCCTCGCCACTCTACACTTTTTCCTAATCTTTGTATTCACTCCTCCCTCCGTCTTTTTCGCTTCATCTATCTCCATCTTCGTCTCATTCTATCTCTTTCTCAGTCTTCTTCTCCTTCTCTCTTTTCTCTTCTCTCAAGTTTTTCTCATTCTTCTTCATATCTTATTGGCAGTCCCAGAGGGTGGTATTTATTTTGTTCCAGTCCTATTCCGAGTCTCAGTCCCAGTCCCTCTCCGAGTCGCAGTCTCAGTCCCAGTCCTAGTCCTAATCCAAGTTCCAGTTCGTCTCTGGTCTACTTTCCGGAAAAAAAGCATCGTAAATACTAATATAGGCAAATTTATATACAAAATTTCAGGCAAATCGAATAGGACGTATGTAAATAGGTATGTGGGTATTATTAATTCATGTCTTTATATCGGCTTCGCATGCATATTTATCAGTTTTGCCAGGTTGATGCGAATAAATCGATTATCACAATGAAAATTACTTTAAAGCTCTCAGCAACAGCTTTCATTTGATATCCATAATACACACACATTCTAGGTGTATCCGGGTCCATCTTTTGGCCTATATCTCGAGACCCTATTCACCCAGCGGAATGAAACTTACTCTGTACTAAAGCACACATCAACAGCTTCAATTTGATACCCATAGTGTAAAAACACTATCTAGGCGTTCACGGGCCCACGTTTTGGTCTATATCTCGAGACCCTAATCACCCAGGGGTATAAAAATTACCATCTACTAAAGCACTCATCAACAGCTTTCATTTGTTATCCATATTTTATAAACACATTCTAGGGGTACCCGGGTCCACGTGTTGGCCTATATCTCGAGACCCTAGTCACCCAGGGGTATGCAAATTATCCTATACTAAAGGAATCATCAACAGCTTTCATTTGATATCCATATCCTATAAACACGTTCTAGTGCCACCCCGGGTCCACATTTTGGCCTATATCTCGGGACCCTAGTCACCCAGGGGTATAAAAATTACCCTATACTAAAGCACTCATCAACAGCTTTCATTTGATATCCATATTCTATAAACACATTCTAGGGGTACCAGGATCCACGTTTTGGCCTATATCTCGAGACCCTGGGCGTCGACCCAGAATTTGCTTTGCTATAAACCTTACGAAGGCTGAGACCTTTCCAACGAATGCAAAACCGTTGTAATCGGTTGGTGCGTTCTGGAGTTATAGCGTTAGGAAGGAAAACCCGACTTATTCTTTTCAAATTTTGAATTTTTTCTAAAAAAAAAAATCATAACTCAAGAATGGCTAAACCGATTTGGGATTTCAAAATCAACTTACCATCATCTCTCCTTCCTGTATCTTTCCTAAAAATTTCATGGCAATCTTTCTATCCGTTCTCGAGTTATGGAGTGACAATCAAAATGTAATATATATAATATGAAGGTCACGTTCATGTTGTGAATAGGTTAGTTGTGTACCTAAATGTTTTATGATCACGAAAAAGTCTGGCATGCTTGACTATATCGAAAGCTTTATATAGTTCAAGAGCCACGAGGGCAACGTTGGTTAAATTCGTGGCTGATGGTTGCAATTCGCGGCATACTACAAGAGTTGTAAGGCCTCTTGAAATACCCAGCGTGTACTTGTACACAAGGGTATTAAAGCTTTAATTGGATAACGGTAGTACGTAATGGCAAAAAGTAATCGAGATAGATATAGGCTTCCCTATATCAAAATTATCAGGATCGAAAAAGATTTTGATTGAACTATGTCCGCCTGTCCGTTCGTTAACAGCATAACTGGAGCAAAATTGAGATATGGCCTGATTGAAAAGGATATTGTGACGAATATTAGTGACACTAAGTCATACTCACATCACTAGTCTGATGCTAAGTAAATGAAGCCACAACAACAATAAAGCAGGCAGTCACTTGTATCTACATAAACAAATCAATCATTATGTCTACACATATGTACGTACACGCAGCGGAGAGAGACGCACAAACACATGCATATATCTTATCTTAGATACTCCCAAAAGTAGGCAATCATCTGTGGAAGTATCACTCACATATACACGCGCATTTAGCTATGCGAGAAGCTATAATAATTGTGCATCTGTGTTATAGCTGATAAGTTTATAGCTGGTAGTAAGGAGGAAACCCAAGAGTATAAAAGCAGCACCAGCTGAGGCACGACGAGTCAGTTTGATTTAAGCACGCTATCTGTCGAGAAGTAGTAGTGTTATTGTGAAGTACTCTAATAAAGGCCATTTTGCATTATTGAATAGTGGAGTTATTTATTCAACAGTTTAGTGATTCGAACGTTAGTAGAAGGTTGCAAATAAACAGAATTGCACTAAATTCGTTACAATATGTTGTTTTTTGGAGTATTTTCGATGTTGATGGTCCTTTGCCGGTGCTAGCCCGACCATTTCGAGAACGATTTAATATGACCACATTGAACCACTCCATAGTGCCATGATGAAATTGGGACGCCATCTTAGTATGTATATGATATATAAGATATTCTTTGTGAACATGTATGGAATCGGTTGGCGACCTCGCCCATTTTACTATAAAAAATCTATATCGAAATTTCGAAAAACGATTCATTACCAAATATCGATAACATGATGAAACTTGATATGTAGGTGAACTTTATAACGACAAATGGAAATTTATTAAAATTTTGGAAAATTTTAGATGAAAATTTAAAAATTTTGTCAGCCGTTAATCAAAAGCCATTGAAGATTTGGCATGAAGGTTTTCATTGCTGTTAAATACATTTTATGGACAGTGTCAACTCGATTTAAGTTCATCCAGCTTTAACAAACTGGATCGGCTCCACGTTAAGCTGCAGAATGATCAATCGCAATGGGGTCTTTGCGAGGCAACAAAATCTGTAAAAAAAGGAACGCCGCAGGGTGGTGTTCTATCACTAATGCTATTAACGTTGGTTATAAACCAATTGCTTAGGCGGTTCGACAGAGGACCTGTCAAACTTATGGCATATGCAGATGACGTTTCAGTCATCATAAGCGGCAGATGCCAAACAACAATCAGCTCTCTGATGGATCAGACACTTCGGAATGTACATGTCTGGACATCTGGCGTCGGGTTAACCGCCAATGCGGAAAAACCCGATCTAGTATTATTTACTAGGAAGTATAAGATCCCTAATTGGACTAAGCCTAAGCTCGGAGGGGTAACCCTACAAGTAAAAAATAGCACAAAGTATCTAGGAGTTATACAAGATAGTAAGTTGTCGTGGAAACTCCATGTAGAAGATAGAGCAAGGAAAACCACCACAGCACTGTAAGCATGCAAGAGGATGCTGGGATGCACGTGGGGCCTATTACCCAAACTCTCTCATTGGGTATTTACGGCAATTGTAAAACCAATACTTTACTATGGAGTTCTTGTTTGGTGGACAGCCACATAAAAAAGTTCTATGGGGTATGCAGAGTGTCAATGATTGAAATAACGGGAGCCCTAAAAACTACCCCGAGAGCAGCATCGCACGTCATTGTACACATCCCACCTGCAGACCTAATGGTCAAAAACATCGCGTTAGCAACTGCAACAAGGCTTGCAACACTCGCGGACATGACAATAGACATCCCAATCCGTTTGGGAGAAATTAAAAGAAGTCAGGAACTGCATATGATCCATCAAGCAGTAAAGGCGTGGACAAAGCGCGGGGCTGCAAAATTTCTAAGATCATGTGCAAAGCCTACGATATTAGATTCCGAAAGTGGCAGATGTCTCTGAAGAGAGAAGACTTAAGGCTCACGATGGGTACACTAACTGGACTTCTGGCGTCACATGCTTATAATGCAGGTCTCGTCAATAACAGCACATGTAGGAAGTGCGAGCTGTAGGAAGAAACGGTTGAGCACGATCTGTGTTCGTGTCCTGCGCTCGCCAGGTCAAGGCTACAGTTATTGGGGGCGGCAGAGTTGCCAGATCTTGAGGCAGCAATTAAGCTAGATTCTAGAAAACTTGTAGTATTTGCCAAGAAGAGGGAGTTATTCTGCTGGTCGTCTCCTTCTAGTTAAGTTCTGCGGACTACTATCACAAGGATACCCTAAACTCGCAGTGGAGGAAAGCAGACTCTCCACAAAGTCGGCAGTTGCTTTGACCTATATTCACTTCTGTTGTTTGGTTGAAAAATGTCGATATTATGAAGTGAGTGTTGAATATTACAGCATAAATTGATATTTTTTGGGAAGATTAATATTTACAACCCTAGTGTGTTAGGGGGCTTAGAATATACCTGCGGCAGGTATGCCTGTCGTAAAAGGCGACTAAAATACCAAATTGATTCAAGGGGTTGTGTAGCGCAACCCTTCCAAGGAAGGGGTTGCCAGCGTATTATATAGCTCCTCCAACCCAATTTTCAACCTCACCTACCCGTGGCGAGTCATGTTTCTTTAACAGCCGAGGCCCTGGCGACGCCAAGTTCCTTATGGCCTATAAGGTTTCATGTGGTCATACCAAATCGTTCTCGAGATGGTCGGGCTAGTACCTAATAACTAAATGGTGCTTGCTACCGGAACGTACCGGATTTGCATACGGCAAAGGACCATCAACATCGATAACACTCCTCAAGGCCTTCGGGGAGTATCCTTATCGCTATAACAACAACAGCAACAACAACATTAACATTTACAGATGTCGAATCGCACTAATACATTTTCGAAAAAAAAGTGACTCTCGGTTAAGCCGATCGATCGGTTTCGCCCCAACTTAAGACTTCCTTACTTGTTTCTAAATATGTTTGAACATTTAATTTACATATACTTAAAAATGTTCCTATTTCTTTCCACTAAGGGCTTAGTTTAATTGTAAGACTTTCAATGCAATTTTGCAGCCCAAATTTATTTTACCCTTAATTTAAAAGAATGATATTAGAATATATATGGATTTTATAATTTTTTATTTATTTTGTTTTTTTTTTTTTTTTTGTTTTTTGATGAAGCTAGATTTACTGAACTTTGGCTCTAAAAAGTATCAAGTTTGCCACATGGTAGTATTTGGAAGGTTTTGCAATTTTTTGATGGGCGATTTTGCGAAATATCGACGTATAAATATTTCTTATAACTAAAAATAAAATTCGCAAGTGTCTTTCAATTTTGATAAAGACTGTGAATCCAGACACTTCAGAAGGTAATACCGTAAGGTTAGTACCTAAAAATAAATAAATGTAAGGCGCGATAACCTCAGAAGAGATTTAGGCCGAGTTTCTCTTCCAATTTCCATCGTGGTCCTTTAAATTTTTCTTACGGGACAGGACCTACGTGTTTTATGCCAACTTCGAACGGCATCCGCAAGGCAGATGAGCTTTAACTGAGGAGTTTTTCATGGCAGAAACACGCTCGGAGCGATTGCCAAATCACAGCCGAGAAGCACCTCCACTTACAAAAACTTTCATCTAATTGAAACATTTCTAAAATTTTGATGTTGCTTTGTCCGCGGCGTCAATCCAGGATCTTCGGTGTGGTAGGCGGAGCACGCTCCCACCACATTACGGCGGTGAGTACCTAAGTTGGTGTTTTTTGTGATAATTTCGTTAAGTAGTTTCTTAATTTCAACTATGAATACGCCCCATATTATTACGAAAAAAAGAATAGCAGTGATTTGTTATCATTCTAAAAAGTCTACAAAGTGCACGAGCTTATATGTTTATACATTTGTAGATATATACATTTGTATATGTAAATATATTTATGTATTTATTGCCATTTATTATATATATAGCATGTGGCTTCTTCTTATCAATTTTGTTTTTCTTCATTTTTAGACCGCTACACTTGGATAGATATTCTAGGTACACACATACAAACATATATTTGAACCTATAAACTTACAAAACAAACAATTGGTTCAATTAATGTTATGACGATTCATATTAATTTATATGAGTTAACCGGGGATTGCCCGTATCGCTTTAAATGTATGAAAACATTTATTTCAAGCAATTTTTTATTTTATAATTTATTTAATAATTTGGGAAAAATTTAAACAATGTGACATCAGGACGGGCAAGGCGACAGCTGTTTCGATTATACCTTGTAAATCTCTTCAAAGCCTTTTCTCCCGGTTCGACTCCCACTCCTGGGAGAAAAGGCTTATAATCGAAACAGCTGTCGCCTTGTCCGTCCTGATATCACGTTGTTTAGATTCATATTAATGTTTAACAAAATTACTTAGAATTTGGATTGCTACCTTCGTAAACTATTTTTGCAATGCTCTGCTCATAAATTTAATTTGAAAACTTCAAGCTACCTTCATCTCTAAAATACTTTATAGCTTGTCCGCTATAGTTGGGTCTTAGAGCTGGAAAGATCGTCTTAAATGACGGACCATCCTATTATCCAGTTAAAAACTGCCACCCTGGCCGCCCACTCCATGAACATGTCGGGGATTGTT
This sequence comes from Eurosta solidaginis, assembly GCF_040869045.1. Classification (NCBI taxonomy): domain Eukaryota; kingdom Metazoa; phylum Arthropoda; class Insecta; order Diptera; family Tephritidae; genus Eurosta; species Eurosta solidaginis. The sequence goes on along the minus strand of NC_090319.1, from coordinate 62,372,544 downwards.
TTTGGCATGATAACCACAAAAGATAGAAAGGGTCTATGTTATCAAGAGCCTGATAAACTTTAAAAGCTCTTTGTACACCACTCTTACAAAACATTACTTAAAATTCATTCCAATGTTCAGAAAACGCGAAACACCGACTGGATTCGTCAATCCAATTTTTGTTTTTTAAAAGACCTTTTCGCGCTCGTTAGTGGAGTAAGTTCTAAATTTCAGATTTTTCAGTTAGTTCCCTGTTCTTGTTGTTGTGGTAGCATTACTTCGCCCCATGCAATAGCAGCGACCACTCACAAGTTGTCATCAATATCTTCTAACGGGAGTCAAAGGAAACTTGCAATTTCAACAGGGGTGGACCAGAGTGAGAGGAGTATTAGAGGCGTTGGTTCCGCATTGCGATTAAAGAGATGTTTGGTGTCATGTAGGGACATATTGCAAGCAGGACATACATTATGAGTTCTGGATAGGTAAGAGTTCCCTCTAGAACAATTCGCTACCTGCCCAACATCCTGGAAAAAAGTACCGTATCATATGCTCAATATGCTATATAAATATGTACTGAAGTTGAAGCAAATCGGATGGTTATTTTGGGACAAAAACTTGGTACGACAAATATAATAGTTCCTTCCAGATCTTTGGCGTAATGTGGTATACAGTTACGACAGCTCTCGAGAGCTGGAGTGCCATTAAAACCTTTTTGTTTCGTCCAGCTTATTTTCATATTGCGGCAAGGATGGTCAGCCACATGTTGGAGACCTCACATAGATTGCGCCCTCCCTAGAGGAAGGCTTCAATTTTTTTATGGGCAGCATTAGTTTTTTTTACAAACCTTTTTAAATAGCTTTTGATCACGTTTGAAATTTTCAACTAAAAGTTTAGAAAAAATTTGAAATAAAAAATCTCACGACTTTAGTTGCATAAATTCTTTTTTTTATTGAAGGTCGCTCCTCGGTAGTGATTTGGCAAGCCTTTCTCCTCCAAGTATTTCTGCTTTGAAAAGCTTCTAAGCATATACATAAGTATTCGCCTGCCTTAACAAATGATTGCAGAGAAAAGAAGCGCTCCACAAAAGGAAAATAATGAAACTCTCAAAGGTACTTATTTTATTAACTTACTTATTTGGGGCCTAACCTTTTAAACGGGTTTGGTTTTCTCACAGAGCGCACCAGTCATATCTTCCTTTTGTTACCTGGCGCCAATTGAAAATTAAAAGGGACTTGAAATCATGCTCCAACTGATCGTTCCAAAAGAGTAGGTGTCTCATTAGCTGGGTTAAGATAGAATACCTATTGAGCTAGAGAATCATACATTCCTTAATAAACGGTGCTTAGTCAACGCAGCAGCTTGGTTTTCATTAGTTGAGCTTGATAGATGTCTCCATTAAGCTTAGTTCATCACTACTTTTTGAAATTGCATCTGTTATATTATTATAATAATTATACCTACTTGTGATTTAGGGGTGTATAGGCGCAATATAAAGCTTTATAGCTTCCGCAACCCGATTGCTAACCTCACCTACCACAGGAAAGGGGCGAAGCTCTGGTAACTTCTTCATGGAACTAGGGGGTAGGGCGGATTGACCTAGAAGGTTCAATGTGGTGATATTAAATCGTTCCCGAGGTGGTCGTGGTTGTGACGATAAGTGCAGTCCCCGAAGGCCTTGGGGAGTGTTATCGATGTTGATGGTCCTTTTCCGGATGCAGATACGGTACTTTCCAGTAACAAGCACCATAAAGGTACCAGCCCGACCATCTCGGGAACGATTTGGTATGACGACATGCATACTTCAAGGCCATACCGCCCTCCCACCCCCTAGATCCATCAGGAGTTATAGGTCGCCAGAGCCTCGGGAAGCAGGATTCGCCACTGGTAGGTGAGGTTTACAATTGGGTTGGAGAAGCTACATATATATTGCGCTGGCAACCCCCTGAGGGTTGCGCTACACAACCCCTTGAATCAATTTGGTATTTTGGTCGCCTCTTACGACTGGCATACCTACCGCGGGTATATTCTAAGTCCTCCAGCCCGCTGGGGTCGGGCTTGTTCTTTAGTGGTGCCTGTTGCTGGAACATACCGAATCTCTATTCGACAAGGGGTCATCAACAAAACAACAATCCCAACTTAGTAGAAAATGTTTAAACTACTAGAATAGCCGCGTGATTAGTGATATATAAATCATTCGTAAATTTTTGTTTCAATATAACTTTTATTAATTTTAACTCTCGCATGGCTTCGTACAGAATGAAATGTACAAATATATTTGGCCCCAGATCACAAAATTATGGAAGAAAAGAATAATTTCATATGCGGACAATATCTTAGATGTCCACATCATAGTACAGGTTAGAAGTAGGATATATGTGAGAAGGAAATAATTCCTTCTCTTTCTAACACACTGCCGTTTGACACTGAGCGAAGTGTGAAACTAGTGTGGAGCCTGCGTAGAACATGAGTTTCACACTGAGCGAAGTGTCAAAATTAACGAGGTTGCTGTCGTCGAAAGCGACGCAGGGAAACAAAAAAGGAGCGGAATAACAGATATGGGTAGCTGTGATGGTAACTTTTTTTGAACGATTTTGGTATGAAAATATAAAGTGCACCTATATGGGTCGTACAGAAAATTATACAAAAGTCTTCGATTGGGGTATCTGACGACGCGTGGTTATGCCAGCATTAAGAAACTAAACACGGGTGCTAAGTTTTTCTACCCGTTCAAAAGTTCTCCGCGAAAAAAAGTTTTAAACCGTGATCGAGAGATGTAATTAAGTGCTCGTTTGAAAATAAATAAGGGTATTTCTTTGTAATTTTACAATGAAATTTTTACGCAGTTTTCGTTAGCGGCTACTACACAATAGCTATCATCCGGTGGCAAAATCCTGAGCCAGATAAATAATTTTGCATGTAAATGCAACAACAACGATTTGAGCCAGATAAATCCAGATAGAAGTCTGGTTCAATTTGTGAGCCAGATAACTTGTTAATTACTTCTTTTTAGGTTGGCAACGCGGCCTTAAATTACCAACTTTTTCAAAAATAGATGTCGCTGCTTAGCCTTTCGCCGTATGAGTTAAATGAAAAACAGTGGCGACATCTGCCTATCACATTTCACGTGTGAGAAAATTTCACGACATCTGCTTCTCAAGTCTCTCAATGATCCAGAGCATTCCCGTGAGAATTGAGCGTGAGCCGGAGCTGTAAAACTCACTGAAAGACGGCAAATAGCTATCATCCGGTGGCAAAATCCTGAGCCAGATAAATAATTTTGCATGTAAATGCAACAACAACGATTTGAGTCAGATAAATCCAGATAGAAGTCCGGTTCAATTTGTTAGCCAGATAATTTGTTATACTTCTTTTTAGGTTGGCAACGCGGCCTTTAACATACCTAATTTTTAAAAAAATAGATGTCGCTGCTTAGCCTTTCGCCGTATGAGTTAAATGAAAAACAGCGGCGACATCTGCCTATCACATTTCACGTGTGCAAAAATTTCACGACATCTGCTTCTAAAGTCTCTCAATGATCCAGAGCATTCCCGTGAGAATTGAGCGTGAGCCGGAGCTGTAAAACTCACTGAAAGACGGCAAATATGAAGTACAACAGTGCCAAATGGCAACCACAAAAAAACGAACAAGAACAAGCATTTTGATCAGGTGAGTGTAGCTGTTGCTGTCATCCGGTGGCAAAATCCTGAGCCAAATAAATAATTTTGCATGTAAATGCAACAACAACGATTTGAGCCAGATAAATCCAGATAGAAGTCTGGTTCAATTTGTGAGCCAGATAATTTGTTAATTACTTCTTTTTAGGTTGGCAACGCGGCCTTTAATAAACCTAATTTTTAAAAAAATAGATGTCGCTGCTTAGCCTTTCGCCGTATGAGTTAAATGAAAAACAGCGGCGACATCTGCCTATCACATTTCACGTGTGCGAAAATTTCACGACATCTGCTATTAAGTCTCTCAATGATCCAGAGCATTCCCGTGAGAATTGAGCGTGAGCCGGAGCTGTAAAACTCGCTGGAAGACGGCATGTGTGTGCTGCTACATATTCACAAAAGTTAAAATTTCCACATAATTAATAAGCAGACAGAAAGAAAGTGCAATGCAATATTTCAAAAATTTTAAAATCCCTGTTGAGAAATTAGTATCATATGGCCGAAATTTTTCAATGCCACGCTTTATTCGTACATTGATTTTGCGCATATCTCTTAAACTATTTAGCTAAAGTAGGACTTTCTAAGCACTTTTCGAAAGGATTACATAAGCATTATACTTTTTATTGAAATTTCGATGTGCCGTTCATGGCGTTAAAGCAATGGTGGATTTTGTAGCTATCGCATCTATATAAAAGATGATTTGGGGAATTTATCCCTTACATAGCACTGCCACGCTACACACTTTTGGAAGTGTGTTAAGATGTTACTACACTTTTTCGGAAAAATCTGCGAACTAGTACAAGGGATACGATCCCCTCTCCTGTATGTCGCAGACAAGATATCAAGCCAAAGCCAGAGACCTGCTATTTTGTTATAATCCAATTTTAATACATCTTATGGCAGTATTTCTGGCCACTGCCACGCTACAAAAAATACGATTTTTATAAATATAGTATTTAGCGTAGTTTCAGCATTTGGCTAAAACTTTATGAAATCATAAAAAAAGTGAGACAGGGATAGAATTTCGATGATATCCTTTAATAAATGTTTGAGCTGTTAAACAATATTTTATTATACAAAAACGTAAAAATCATATTCTCAGCAAGGATGTTAGTTATATCCTTGTTTAGAGATAAAAAAAAAGGCACATGCTTTTTTCTCCCGCGTTTGTATTGGGTGGGCACTGGAAATATTGGGTATGAGCCGGACCCGTGCGCATCTTGCGCCACCAATATTGAAGTCTCTTATCAAATATCAACATAAATCCGCTGTTCTATCAATCAACTAAAACTTGCCGGTAATGCAGTGCAAATATTCACAATAGTGCCATAGTACAAATATATTTCTTTGTGTGCTTACAATGGTTTATTTTTAACAAATTATTTAAATGAAATATAGCTTAACAAAAACACTACGGCCAAAATTGCCCAAAGCTCGCTAATAGCCCGAATCTCCATCTTTACAACCAAAACTTTATTTATAGATTTGGATTCCAAAAAGAGCTAAAAAGGGACCCGTACATAAAACCAGGAATTAGAAGTAATATATATGACGGTAAGCTGTCATGGCAGCTCAACGTGGAGGAGAGGGTGAAGAAAGCCTCAACGGCACTTTATGCATGTAAAAGAATGCTGGGGTATACGTGGGGCCTATCGCCCTCTCTCTCTCATTGGGTTTTTACAGCGATTGTAAGCCCTATTCTATACTATGGAGTTCTTGTTTGGTGGAAAGCCACACAAAAAACTACATACCTCAAAAAATTAGAGGGGTATGCAGACTATCGATGCTTAGCATTACGGGAGCCCTGAAAACAAGCCCGACGGCTGCACTGTATGCCATTCTGCACAATCCACCTGTAGACCTGGTAGCAAAGAACATAGCGTTAACAACTGCAACCAGGCTCGGTGCCTCGAGCAGCTTGAGCGCCGACCATATGGCCATAGTAGTATAGAGTCATCAATCACAATACGAACAGACTATCTGATTCCCTATCAGCGCTTCGAGGGAGATCTTAAGGCCACAATAGAGGTGGACGATTGGCGCAAGGGTGCGCAAATGGCAGACGAGGCGATACATGTGTACACAGATGGTTTCAAAGTAGTGGAAGGAGTAGGGTCTGCGGTATACTGTGCTGATCCGGAATAAAACAGATCATACAGGCTGCCGGATTACTGTAGCGTTTTCCAAGCGGAAATATTAGCCGTAACCAAAGCAGTAGAAACCCTGGAAGAGAATAGCTTAAGCTGCAACCGTGTTAACTTTTATATTGACAGTCAAGCAGCGATTCAGTCAATAATCTCGCATAGCACAGCATCTAAATGCATGTTAGAGTGTAAGCAGTCTCTGGAGAGGATCGGGACAGGGAGAAGCATACATCTATATTGGGTCCCAGGGCATATGGGAATAGATGGGAATGAAAAAGCGGATGAACTAGCTAAAAAGGGCGCATCCCTTGAAGCTTGCTCCGTAGACGTCCCAATTAGACTGGGCGAGATTAAGCAAAGGCGAGACGTACACATGATCGACCAAGCAGAAAAAGGCGTGGGTTCAAGCGCGGGTCTGTAAAGTGTCGAAGATTATGTGTGGGTTGCTTCTATCATTAAAAAGAGAGGACTGTAGATTCATTACGGGTATTCTGAGTGGACACTGCCTTCTGGCGTCTCATGTCTTTAAATTAGGCTTGGTCAGCGATAGCAGATGTAGGAAGTGCGAGTTGGAGGAGGAAACGATCGAGCACGTTCTATGCTCGTGCCCTGCATTTGCCGGGCTAAGACTCCAGCTATTAGGAGTGATACAGCTGTCAGACCTAGAAGCAGCAAGTGGCCTAAGTCCTAGGAAGCTTCTAGTATTTGCCAAGAGGACGGAGTTATTTTATAACATAGGTCCTCGTTTTTGATAGGGGTTTTCAGTTTCGTCGTTAAAACAAACTTCTGGTAACACTACGGACTCGAATCAGTCTATGTGAGGTCCTCATGGACCGGCCAGTTCAACCTAACCTAACCTGCCTGCTATTATTAAACGTTTTTTCAACAAATACCAAAATTCCATCAACCACGTTAAGAGAATTTATCAGTTCGTCATTAAAAAACGGCTGAATTACAAAAAAAAAAAAAAAACTAAGGATTTTTTGCACTGCTACGCTACACAAAATTGCAGTCTTAATCCTTGCAGCCAAACATGCATACCGGACAAAATTCAGTTACCACTTATGTATTTGAATTTAATTAAAATAAACTATTTTCTTTGTAGTAAGCTTAAAATTGTACGAAGAAAATAATTCATTAAAATGTTATTCGCCTTTTTCTCCGATGCTGATTTTTTCTCCATTTTTCCACTTCAGTTGTTTTTTTTTTCAAATATAGAAAATTTTAAAACAAAGATATTGGCGATTCTCCGCGAGCTCTCAGTTTTACTAACCCAAAATTTTGAAAATAAAATATTCGATTTTCAAATATTTTCAATCATTTTGAGTTTTTATAGCTAAAAAACATTCCCAAGGTGGACGAGCTACAGCTATTAATTTCTGTTCTTGATACTGAAACCTGCCACGGTTGTGACGCTTTGACTATAAATTGCTCATTAAAAAAGCTAGTATGACTCGCAAGATTTTGCGTAAAATTTTAAGGTTATGTCAGCAAACTTTAAAGAAAAATGGTACAATAGACGGTACTTAACTTCAAACTAAAAAGATACAAGTGCCACGGTTGTGACACGATTTTTTGATATGTACCGTTTTTCCAGTTCTTCAGTGGATATTAGTTTATTTTAAGACTGCAATCATTAACATGGAAATATTCGGGGACACTTGCTGATCAAAATTCACCCTCACATGCCACAAACCATTGTGCAATAAAGCAGTACAAACCTAACGATTTGAATAACATTTTTTACTCAAAAACTCATGGACAGGACTTTGTTCAAGTTTAAAATATTGCGAGGATGTTAAAGTGGACAGTACAAATATGAGCTGTGAATATTTATAATAAGTACAATCGCATTAGACTTTTCGTTTTCACGCTTCCCAGGGCAGCCGGTTCTATGTACCGCAGCGACTCGGGATTTTTCCCGAACAAGGACTGCCATTTCAGTGTAACTCCATTTAATTTGTTGCGCCCCTCGCACAAATTGTCATCTTCCCAGCAGATCCTTGCAGCAGGACTGCGCCATACCCTCCTGCTCCGGGTCCTTTTCTGACCCCGGTCCTGAGAAATCGTTTTGCTGTGTTTGCCGGAAAAGAATATTTTTAGGACGGTCATGCTCTTGTCCGAGTGTTACATGCAAGGGATGGTTGCATCGGACAGGTTGCTCTGGGCTAGATCCTAAAACCCCACATCCTCCTAACTTTTATAAATCTTTTGTGGCTCTTTCCTGTTCACGCCCAAGGGCGTCCCGTAGTCTACGCCTCAGCGCCCCCCCCCCCCCCCCCCCACCGGCCACAATACCTTCCAGCAGCTCTGCTGCTCAGCAAGCCACAACAAGTACCCGCTGCTGCTCGCGCCCTGCGGTTCCACCAGCTCATACGGTCGCGCCCACTCATAACTACAATCTCCGTAGTAGAGTCCGTAGCAAGCCCGAGTATCAGCCCCGTCCCCGTCTTCTTCTCCCCTCTTTTCCGGCAGCAATCGTGTAGGTCAGGAAAAGAGACTCTTAGTCTCTACCACCTTTTTGCATCGTTTGCCAGCACAGAATAGATATGTTTGCCATCTGCCCAGATGTTCTGGTATCCGCGACGGCAGCCCCCGACGGGTTTCATTGCGCCATGTTGCCAGGCCGCAAACCCAACTACACCGGGTACCAAAATGCTTACGCAGGGACGTCCAGTCCCAGGGCCACAACAGCAATTGCGTCGTGGCCTCCCTCAACTCAGGCGTAGTCACCCGTCACTTACACCTAGTGTGACGACGTTTCCCACGCTGCACTTCATAATTATGCAGTTAAACAGTAATGGATTAACTGCGAAGATCATGGGGATAGTCGATTTCATGAAGCGGCATAACATCCGCATCGCTGCGATTCAATGGACTAAACTCACAGCAAGATCTGCTCTGCAGACCTGTTCTGGGTACAATGTCCACAGAAAAGATCGCGCGAATGGAAATGGAGGCGATCTCGCGTTTATTATACACCACTCAGTGCAATACAATATATTTAATCCCGACATTGGCCGCAGGGACTGTGTCCTATACCGTCACGGCTTATCTGTCCGTTCAGGCGATGTAAACGTAGAAATCATCAGCATCTACATCCTTCCTGCCACCTGTTTCCCCAGTAGATACCGCCCTAATGGAGCACTACTCACTGGCGTTAATCACATTATCCTAGGCGATTTCAATGCCCATCACGATCTATGGTATTCTAACCTGCAGGCGGACAGCAGAGGTGATATGTTGGCGGATCAAACTGCGTCAACTGGCAGCCGATGATAGCATTGGCATCTGACCCACTGCCTATACTTATTTCGCTCGAGCGAACCGCCGACTTCATCGTCACCGAAAACCGCACTTTCATAAACTTTAAGAATGGCAAGTGGGATGGTGACAAATCCTTTACACACAATCGCTTTGCTGCCCTCCCTATCCCGGCTGATGCTCACCAAGGGGAACGTGCTTTCCGCAAGGTTGTTGTTGCTGTTGTAGCGATAAAGACACTCCCCGAATGCCTTGGGGAGTGTTATCGAGTTGATGGTCCTTTGCCGGATGCAGATCCGGTACAGTCCGGTACCAAGCCCGACCATCTCGGGAACGATTCTTATGACCACATGCGACCTTCTAGGCCATACCGCCCTCCCACCTCCTAGATCCATGAGGAGTTCGGGGTCGCCAGAGTTTCGGCTGTTAATGAAACAGGATTCGCCACGGATATGTGAGGTTGGCAATTGGGTTTGGAGAAGCTATATATTGCGCTGGCAACCTGAAAAGGTTGCGCAACACAACCCCTTGAATCTGGTATTTTATCCACCTCTTACGACAGGCATACCTACCGCGGGTATATTCTAACCCCCAAACCCGCTGGGGGCTTTCCGCAAGGTCATCGAATCTGTCTCGGCTCGTTTTATTCCCGCCCGAAGAATTCTGGCCTCATTTTCCGGCGGAGGCCGCAAATTTAGCGAGAGAACGTAACCTTACAAGACAGCACAATCCCGGCGACCCCCAAATAAGGGATATAAACCAACGCATCAGATTGCTTGTGGATGAACACAAGCGGGCGAAATGGGAGGAGCATTTAAAGGATTGTAACCTCTCTGCCGGTGTGGGTAAGATTTGGTCCACCGTAAATTTCATATCGAATCCGTCTAAGCACAATGACAAAATTTCCATTGCCTTTGGCGATAAAATGCTTTCGGATGCGAAAAAATGCGCAAGGCTTTTTGCCCACAATATATAATATATTTTACGATAAAGCAGTGGGCCCAGACGGCATAGCCATGCCGATGCTAAAAAACCTAAGTCAAGAGGGATTTAAATATCTAGCACATGTCTTCAACATATCCCTTTCCACCTTAGTCATTCATTCATTTATTTAAAAAAAAAAATAGATACAATGAGACTTAACATAGTCAATGTCCTGCTTGTAATGTGTTCCCACATGACACCATTCACATCACAGTAAAGAGTGTGATTTATTAAGATATCACAAATACTTCCTCTGTGAATTGGAACAGTTTCAAGTTATTAAGTTCAATATATTCAGTTTTATTCTGTTGTAAAACAGAACTGTAATATGATAAGAGGTGAACATGCTTAGTCGATTTCAAAGCAGTTTATGGCAGTCTGAAAAGAAGTTGTCTATATGCTGATAACTCTGAGTTTCCTGGAAAGCCAAATAACGTTTAGTAACACCAAGGCAGCCGGTTTTATGTACCTGAACGACTCGAGATGTTTCCCTACCAAGTGCTGTCATTTGAGTGTTACCCCATTTAATTTCATTGCTACAACAACAACCAACTACTCTGACAGCGGGTTAGGGGATCATAATATACCCGCGGTAGGAATGTCTGTCGTAAGAGGCGATAAAAATACCAGATTCAAGGGGCTGTGTAGCGCAATCGTTCAGGTTAAATAAAAAAAATAAATGTAAGGCGCGATAACCTCCGAGGAGATCTAAGGCCGAGCTTCTCTTCCAATTTGCGTCGTGCCCCTATTGATTTTCCCTAAAAATTGGCCGGACGGGACCTACATGTTTTATGCCGACCCCGAACGGCATCTGCAAGGCAGATGAGTTTTCACTGAGAGCTTTTCATGGCAGAAATACACCCGGAGCGCTAGCCAAACACTGCCGAGGGGCGACCCCGCTTAGAAAAATTTTCTTCTAATTGAAAAACCTTATTTCTAAAATTTTGATGTTGCTTTGCCCGGGGTGTGAACCCAGGGCATACGGTGTGGTAGGCGGAGCACGCTACCATCACACCACGGTGACCCTTCAGGTTGCCAGCGCAATATATATCTTCTCCAAATCCAATTGTCAACCTCACCTATCCGCGGCGAATCCTGTTTCACTAACAGACGAGGCTCTGGCGACCCCAAGGTCCTCATGGAACTTGTGGGAGGGGAGGGAGCGAATGGCCTGAAGGTTTAATGTGGCCACATAAATCGTTCCCGAGATGGTCTAGCACCTTAATGGTGCTGTGGTACCAGAGCGTACCGGATCTGTATTCGGCAAATGACTATCACATCGATAACACTCCCCAAAGCCTTCGGGGAGCAACCTTATCGCTACAAAAACAACAACAACAACAACAAGAACAACAACTCTGACAGAAGCGAGAAGGACTCCCACCGTCTAGGTGGGTAATTCCCGACCATGATTTATACTCTTAATATTTATATCAAAAGTCTTAAGTAAGGCGCCGTAAGGTCCGCCTTCTCATGCCTGAATAATGAGGTGTAAAAACGGGTTATTAAGAAACGTAAGTCAAGAGCTTTCTGTTAGCAAGCTCTGTATTCGAAACGGAAAAACGAAATAAAGGCAGCTTAGAAATCAACCAGTGCTCATTTGGACTGAGTAGCCAAGAGGATTAAAATTCGCTCCAAGAATATAAATGATGGTCTATAAATATTTCATAATATCTGTGCTGGTGTGTGGCTTCGAATGTTGTTGTTGTTGTGTTAACAGTGTTCCGCCCCATCCAATGGGCACAACCACACACAGCCTTGAATCGAGAAAGCTGTCGAACAAAGATGCTCTGTTCCTACTGATATTAGGTATAAAAAATCTTCTCCCGTAAACATACTATTAAAGAAACTTTTTGATTTTGAATACGAGCGACAATCACTGACCATCAAAGATATGTGCTCATGTGTAGAGGGTATCTTCAGATATCGTGTAAGGGCATGTTTTTGCTGTTATAACCACCAAAACATTACCCGATGGTTAAGGGGATGTTACAGAAGTGGGCAGTCCTTTTCCGGATATGATTTCGGTACTTTGTATTCCTTTCATCATCTGGTACTGGCCCAGCTGCAGCGGGTATTACATTTTTGATCTCCTGAAATTTCGTAACCTTAGATTATATGTAAGTCTCCTTTTACGACATTTATGTCTTTCTCGAGGAATATTAAACGATTGTTACTAAGGTATTTAAAGTGATAGTCATTGGTTTAACTTGAACTATCATAAAAGCATTGTAGTTTTGGCCATGAGAAACCCAAAGCCACGAAGAACAGGGGCGTATAAAGATGTGAAAATATATTTGTACTAGATAATAATTACCATCTGCAATATTCCAACGTATTTCACTTGTTATCGGATCGATGGCTGTTAGTCCGCCTCCTAGTGTGGAGAAAACCATTAGCGTTTCTTCGTCGCGCGCCAAATCTGTACATGCCTGTGAAATAATATACCAAAAAACACCATTTTATTTATTATGCCACTTTATAAATCCACTGAATTGGCAGTTTCACTTCCATCTATTTTATTATTTATTGGGACTATTCTTATCAAGATAACTTCGTTCGTATGTTGTTATTTTTATTTATTCATACACCCACCTCTCGCATGCGGAATACTCGTAATTGTTCATTTGCCACACCATCATTTGTTGCACTATTATTATTTATATCTGGCTGTGTTAGATTTTGTACACTTGTAGCTGTTTTTATTTTTGTTGCACCTGGTTTAATTGTTGCTGTTGCCACAGCGGCTGATGCAATCAAAATATACAAACTGAAACAAAGTGCGATGTTCCAATGTAAAGACCACATCGTCTTCCAAGATCGCGACCTCATCTCCGCGCTCCGACCAACTAATATTTTCTTCATAATATTGCACTCCTTTTTACACAGCTTTTAATTTGTTTTTTTGTATCATCACTTTCTTTAAATCGTGTATTGTTTTACGCAACATATATACACATTATATTAAGCATACACTTTTTTAATCACGTTATTTTCACTTTGTAAGAGAAATTTATTATTTGACACCACAATTAACAAAAACCGAGAGGATAGATTAAAGTTGTCAAACGAAAAATCATCACTGTGAAGAATTAACTGAACATCGTACAAAATTTACAGAAACGTAATGGAAAGAAACACAGTGTGCAGCAGAGCTCCTCTGAGAAAGAAATTGAACCATTAGATCATGGCGCAACTATACAAGGTGGGAGCATGGGACAGCTGATGTGTACTTTTTTTATCGGATTTGATACATCAACTTCCGGCGTAGTACGATTTTGACATAAGTCCAACGAATTTACAAAAACAAAGTACATGAAACATTTATTTATGTTTGTAGGTACGTCACCACGCTGCCACCTAGTATGGTTCCGCCATGCATTAAATGAATTCAGTACAAACGATATGTCAAACAAAACAGCTGACCAAATGGGACTTTCACTTTTGGCCGCATCAGAATGAACTATGTCACATAGGTGCGTTCAACGCAATCTTATGCATTACTGTAACACCCCTACAATCACGCAAGATGTTGCGTTTGTACATAACAGAACATCAGACTTAACAATAACCTTATTTTGCCTTGTCCATTCACCTACTAAATTTCGCGGAGTACTGCTAGATACATTCTCACCTAACAATAAAAAATAGGAAAACATATAGAATAAGAGACATTCTTTTGTTAAAATGCAGTTTTTTATTGTGAAAAACGTTTGAAAAATACAAAAGAGTTAAAAAATAGTTATACTTGCATTGTGTGAAAGCACTTAAATCCAAAGCAAATGTCACATTCCTCGTCTAATGCTTTACATGTAGCGAAAGATTGTTATGGTCCCCTTGTGAGGATTCCCACCTTGAACGCACTAGTTGGCTAGTGATAGGTGAAAAGCTCAGGATTCACCCTCACTCATGTCTGCCTGGGATAGCTAAAACGATTTTTTTTAAATTTATGAAGGTGGCATCGCCAAAGATTCCAATGACTTTAACAATTTTTCAATATCACATGGTTCCATTGTACAGGTGGCTCATCTCATCAGGGGCCTTATTCAGTAACTGTGAGTTTTAAAATGAACACTTTTTCTTCATATAATTTATATAAACGAAAAATGTACATTTCAAAACTCATAGTTACTGAATAGGGCCCCAGGACTTGGGTTTCTTTCATTGTAGCAATCATCCAGTGAGTTTTACAGCTCCGGATCACGTTCGATTCTCAAGGGAATGCTCTGGATCATTGAGAGACTTGAGAAGCAGAGGTCGTGATATTTTCGCACACGTGAAATGTGATAGGCAGATGTCGCCGCCCTTTTTCGTTTAACTCATACGGCGAAAGGCTAAGCAACGACATCTATATTTGAAAAAGTAGGTTTATTTAAGGCAGCGTAGCCAAAGTAAAGAAAAGTAATTAAAAAATTATCTGGCTCACAAATTGAACCAGACTTCTATCTGGATTTACCTGGCTCAAATCGTTGTTGTTGCATTTACATGCAAAATTATTTATCTGGCTCAGGATCTTTGCCACCGGATGATAGCTTGTGCTGGCATAGAGATTGTCAAACGAAGATGGCAAGCGCAAAATGTAACCAACACCTTGACAATTAAATACGACGTGGTGGTAAATTTTCTTTTAGTAGAAAAATTTCCCCATCGCATTTAAAATTTCTTCTATTAATAAATCCATCTTACTTAGCGCATAATGCTCCCACGACACAAGAGTTGCAAATGGTATGCTTCCTCTACATTCGCCTAACATCAGCACAAAGGTTTTGACAGTCGGAACACGGCATGTGTAACGCTGTAGAGATGAGCTAACCATAACAAATGAGATTGTATGCAGCGTTGACAGATTGACGACGGTGTCGTCATTTTGACGATCATTGTTTACTATATAGTTTGGCAGCTTAAGTAGAGGTTATGTTACGAATAGAGTGGAAGGCAGTGGACTAGGCAGTCGAATGTCATATAATGAAGGAATGGTGTTCGGAGATTTTTCAAAGTTAAAAAAAAAAAATGATAAAAGCTTTAATAAAAATAAAACTATTGTTTTAATAACAACAAAAACGCCATATATATTCTGTATACATAAATTTGTAAGGATTATCTCACTTTAAAATTTGAATTAAATAATCTAAAGTTTTGTTTTGAAACTGAGTCGAGAACTGTGCGTGTGAATGTGCGAATTTTCACCGATCAGCTGTTAGTTGCGCTACTTGGTAAAATTTACAATGTTGACGATTTTCAACTGGAATGACACTTGGACGATTTTGTAAAGAAAAATGACGATTTCGTAATGAAATATGACGATTTAAGACTGCCTCTAACATTTCCGAGCAAGAAAAAGCAAGATTGTGTTATTTTTATAGTGAACTGTATGATTAAATTAAAAAGCGTTTTGATTTTAACAATGTTGTACTACAAAACTTATGTTTCATGGATCCCAAAGAAGTTGTTCTTTGCATCTGGTTTTGCAACATTCTTCACACACAATAGATCATAAAATTGTTCAGGATATGTTTTTGTTGTTGTTGTAGGTACAGATCCGGTACGCTCCGGTAACACAGCACCATTATGGTGCTAGCCCGACCATCTCTGGAACGATTTATATGGCCACATTAAACCTTCATGCCATCCCTCCCTCCCCACCCCCAACATCCATGAGGAGCTTGGGCTCGCCAGAGCCTCGTCTGTTAATGAAACAGGATTCGCTGTATATTGCACTGGCAACCTGAAGGGTTGCGCTACACAGCCCATGAACCTGGTATTTTAGTCGCCTCTTACGACAGGCATACCTACCGCGGGTATATTCTGACCCCCTCACCCGCTGGGGGATCGTTCAGAATATCGATAGCGAGTATAGGTAATTGAAGTTTTTAAAATTTAAGACATATTTTGAAGACATTTCTAAGGTTCCCCAGAAGTTTTTTGGAAAACTATTTCTATTACCAAAAGAGCTGACTCCACATACGCTGCATTCGTTGCAGATGTAATGTGCTGGTCATACTCATCAGCGAATGTAGAACGTATTTTTCTAAAACAAATTTAAACAAAATTAAAATCAGAAACCGTCTGGAAACTGATACATTAAAAGGAATATTGCTGGCTCAAGATTACAATTTTTGTTGTTATATCGGCCTACTGACTTGTAAGATCGCTTGTTCGAATCGAGCTCAAGGCCTAACAATAATTATTTTATCTTATTATTGTTATGATAAAATTTTTCTTAAATAAAAAAAATTTTAAATTAAGTTATAATAGAAAAAAGAAAAAAAATTATCATAACAATAATAAGACAGAATAATTATTGGTAGGCCTGGAGCTCAAGATTATTTAAAATTAAATAACTTTTCCTGTCATAATATTGAACCGCAAATTATCTTTATCTTTTAAGACGTTTTCGTCATTTATAAAATAAAACGAAACAAATTAAAAAGGCTTTTATATGTTATATGTGGCAACAAGAAATAACAACCAAAGACAATTTTCAGGAAAATGCTTTTAAAGATAATATTGTTGAATGAAACCGGCGATCTCATCGTACGGCACCTGTTAACCCAATTTCGTCCTAAATCGACTTTGGTTGTTGCTATAGATATGACGATTTTTGACGATTTTTTGGGCGGCGATTGACGACTTGGAAAAAATATATGGCAACGCTGATTGTATGGCGTATAGTCATATTCAAAATAAATTGGCTCGTAGTCATAGTCGTAATAAAAGAGGGTACTAGTCTATTTGAGGGGTCGACCGCTAATACGCTACCAGTATTAATAATCCGAAGGCGGAAAAGAAAAATTTTAACTCATTCAAAAGATATTTACGAAAAACCGAAAAATTACCCACGGGTTCTTCGGAAACCGGGGGTGGTATCAGTACTTTTTTGCAGAATACCTTTCTGCATTGGCGGCCTTCGGTCTGTCATAATCCAATTAAACACTATTTTATCTATAAAAAAGTACTTTAAATTTAAAATGACATTAGCGCGATTTTAATTTATTAAACTAGGTTTTAAGTTGGTGGTCTGCTGTCAAAAGTTGCGAGAAATTAAAAAATTTTCTATATAAACCCGAGGAACTTAAATGCAAGTGAAACAAGTAAGGAAGGCTAAGTTCGGGTGTAACCGAACATTACATACTCAGTTGAGAGCTGTGGAGACAAAATAAGGGAAAATCACCATGTTGTAAAAAGAACCTAGGGTAACCCTGGAATGTGTTTGTATGACATGTGTATCAAATGGAAGGTATTAAAGAGTATTTTAAGAGGAAGTGGGCCATAGTTCTATAGATGGACGCCATTTAGGGATATCGCCATAAAGGTGGACCAGGCCTGACTCTAGGATTTGTTTGTACGATATGGGTATCAAATGAAATGTGTTAATGATAATTTTAAAAGGGAGTGGGCCTAAGTTCTATAGGTGGACGCCTCTTCGAGATATCGCCATAAAGGTGGACCAGGGGTGACTCTAGAATTTATTTTGTACGATATGAGTATCAAATGAAAGTTATTAATGAGTATTTTAAAAGGGCGTGGGCCTAAGTTCTATAGATGGACGCCTTTTCGAGATATCGCCATAAAGGTGGACCAGGGGTGACTCTAGAATGCGTTTGTACAATATGGGTATCAAACGAAAGGTGCTAATAAGTGTTTTAATAGGGAGTAGGCCTTAGTTCTATGGGTGGACGCCCTTTCGGGATATCGCCATAAACGTGGACCAGTGGTGACTCTAGAATACGTTTGTACAATATGGGTATCAAATGAAATATGTTAATGAGTATTTTAAAAGGGCGTGGGTCTTAGTTCTACAGGTGGACGCCTTTTCGAGATATCGCCATAAAGGTGGACAAGGGGTGACTCTAGAATTTGTTTTTACGATATGGGTATCAAATGAAAGGTGTTAGTGAGTATTTTAAAAGGGCGTGGGCCTTAGTTCTATAGGTGGACGCATTTTCAAGATATCGCCATAAAGGTGGACCAGGGGTGACTCTAGAATTTGTTTGTACGATATGGGTATCAGATAAAAGGTGTTAATGGATATTTTAAAAAGGAGTGGGCCTTAGTTCTATATGTGGACGCCTTTTCGAGATATCGCCATAAACGTGGACCAGGGGTGACTCTAGAATGTGTTTGTTCGATATGGGTAGCAAATTAAAGGTATTAATGAGGGTTTTAAAAGGGAGTAGCCCTTAGTTGTATATGTGAAGGCGTTTTCGAGATATCTACCAAAATGTGGACCAGGGTGATCCAGAACATCATCTGTCGGTTACCGCTAATTTATTTATATATGTAATACCACGTACAGTATTCCTTCCAAGATTCCAAGGGCTTTTGATTTCGCGCTGCAAAACTTTTTCATTTTCTTCTACTTAATATGGTAGGTGTCACATGCATTTTACCAAGTTTGTTTCTAAAGTTATATTTTGCGTCAATAGACCAATACAATTACCATGTTTCATCCTTTTTTTCGTATTTGGTATATAATTATGGCATTTTTTTCATTTTTCGTAATTTTCCATATCGATAATCGGATTTCGGCCATTTTTTACACTAATACAAAGTGAGTTCAGATAAGTAAGTGAACTGAGTTTAGTAAAGATACATCGATTTTTGCTCAAGTTATCGTGTTAACGGCCAAGCGGAAGGACAGACGGTCGACTGTGTATAAAAACTGGGCGTGGTTTCAACCGATTTCGCCCTTTTTCACAGAAAACAGTTACCGTCCTAGAATCTAAGCCTCTACCAAATTTCACAAGGATTGGTAAATTTTTGTTCGACTTATGGCATTAAAAGGATCCTAGACAAATTAAATGAAAAAGGGCGGAGCCACGCCCATTTTGAAATTTTCTTTTATTTTTGTATTTTGTTGCAACATATCATTACTGGAGTTGAATGTTGACATAATTTACTTATATACTGTAAAGATATTAACTTTTCTTTTAAAATTTGAATTAAAAGAAAACATTTTTTAAAAAGTGGGCGCGGTCGTTCCCCGATTTTGCTAGTTTTTATTAAGCAGACATACAGTAATAAAAGAAACGTTCCTGCCAAATTTCATCATGATATCTTCAACGACTGCCAAATTACAGCTTGCAAAACTTCTAAATTACCTTCTTTTAAAAGTGGGCGGTGCCACGCCCATTGTCCAAAATTTTACTAGAGTTCTATTTTGCGTCATAAGTTCAACTCACCTAACAAGTTTCATCGCTTAATCCGTATTTGGTAATGAATTATCGCACTTTTTCGATTTTTCGAAATTTTCGATATCGAAAAAGTGGGCGCGGTTATTGTCCGATATCGTTCATTTTAAATAGCGATCTGAGATGTGTGCCCAGGAACCTGCGTACCAAATTTCATCAAGATACTTCAAAATTTACTCAAGTTATCGTGTTAACGGACAGACGGACGGACGGACGGACATGGCTCAATCGAATTTTTTTTCGATACTGATGATTTTGATATATGGAAGTATATATCTATCTCGATTCCTTTATACCTGTACAACCAACCGTTATCCAATCAAAGTTAATATACTCTGTGAGCTCTGCTCAACTGAGTATAAAAAGACTTCCCTGACACGCAAATATACGTCAGGAATTAATTTATTATCGCTAGAGTGTGTATTAATATGTTTGTGATGAAAATTACACAATTTCAAAATGTGCGAGGGTTACTTGGCTCCACATATGCGAAATCTTTAATTAAGATTATTCCACATTCACAGATATTTATGAGTTTTGATATTTTAGTATCTTTTGAGGAAAAAGTAGCATTCTATATTGATTTTGGCATTAAATATAGAAATAAGTATTCAGTGATCGATTTTTAATACGGCCAACCATGGCGAAACGATACAAGGTGGCAGCATGGGACAGCTGATTATAAACTTTTTTTATTTGATTTGATACTTCAACTTCCGGCGCAGTACGATTTTGACATTTGTCCATCGAATTTACAAAAACAAAGTACATGGAGGTTGGGTTAGGTTGAACTGGCCTGTCCATGAGGACCTGACATAGTCTGCATAAGTCCGTAGTGTTACCACAAGTTTGTTTTAACGACCAAACTGAAAAACCCTATCAAAAACAGGACCTATGTTATAAAATAACTCCGTCCTCTAGGCAAATACTAGAAGCTTCCTAGGATCTAAGCCGCTTGCTGCTTCTAGATCTGACAGCTGTATCACTCCTAATAGCTGGAGTCTTAGCCTGGCAAGCGCAGGGCAAGAGCACAAAACGTGCTCGATCGTTTCCTCCTCCAGCCCGCACTTCCTACATCTGCTATCACTGACCAAGCCTAATTTAAAGGCATGTGACATCAGAAGGCAGTGTCCAGTCAGAATATCAGTCATGAGTTTACAGTCCTCTCTTTTTAATCATAGAAGCAAATTTGTTAGTCTAAGGTTGTAAGACCTACACATAATCTTAGACATTTTACAGCCCGCGCTTGAACCCACGCCTTTCCTGCTTGGTCGATCATGTGCACCTCTCGCCTTCGCTTAATTTCGCCCAGTCTAATTGGGACGTCTACGGAGCAAGTTTCAAGGGATGCGACCTTTTTAGATAATTCATCCGCTTTTCATTCCGATCTATTCCCATATGCCCTGGGACCCAATTTAGATGTATGTTTCTCCTTGTCCCGATTCTCTCCAGGGACTGCTTACACTCTAACATGCATTTAGATGCTGTGGTATGCGAGATTATTGCCTTAATTGCTGCTTGAATGTCAATATAAAAGTTAACACGATTGCAACTTGGTATATTTTCTTCCAGGGTTTCTACTACTTTGGTTACGGCTACTATTTCCGCTTGGAAAACGCTACAGTAATCCGGCAGCCTGTAGGATCAGCACAGTATACCGCAGACCCTACTCCTTCCACTACTTTGGAGCCATCTGTGTACACATGTATCGCCTCGTCCGCCATTTGAGCACCCTTGCGCCAACCGTCCACCTCTATTGTGGCCTCAAGATCGCCCTCGTAGTGCAGATAGGGGATCAGGTAGTCTATTCGTCTTGCGATTGATGACGCTATACTACTATGGCCGTATGGTCGGCGCTCAACTGCCCCGAGGCACCGAGCCTGTTTGCAGTTGTTAACGCTATGTTTTTTTGCTACCAGGTCTACAGGTGGAATGTGCAGAATTGCATACAGTGCAGCTGTCAGGTTGTTTTCAGGGCTCCCGTAATGCTAAGCATTGATAGTCTGCATACCCCTTCTAAGTTTTTGAGGTAGGTTGATTTTTGTGTGGCTTTCCACCAAACAAGAACTCCATAGTACAGGATAGGGCTTACAATCGCTGTAAAAACCCAATGAGAAAGAGAGGGCGATAAGCCTCAGGTACACCCCAGCATTCTTTTACATGCATAAAGTGCCGTTGAAGCCTTCTTCACCCTCTCCTCTACGTTGAGTTTCCATGACAACTTACTATCTAGGATGATTCCTAGATACTTTGTGCAAAGTTTCTCCTGTAAGGTCACCCCTCCTAACTTGGGCCAGGTCCAATTTGGGACCTTGTACCTCTTTTTAAACAAGACCATATCCGTCTTCTCCGCATTGACTTTTAACCCGACATTAGATGTCTAGGTATGAATATCCCGAAGCGCCCGATCCATCAAAGAGCTAATCGTTGGAAGGCACTTTCCACTTATGACAATTGCAACGTCATCCGCGTAAGCCGTAAGTTTTACGGGTCCCTTATCAAATTTCCTGAACAGTTGGTTGATGACCAGCATCCACTGCAGAGGTGATAGCGCCCCTCCATGCGGCATTCCCCTGTCCACTGATTTCGCGGCCTCGTAGAATCCCCATTGTGATGTAATCTTCCTGCAATTTAACATGCAGCCGATCCATCTGGTTAAGGCTGGATGTACTTTAATGTAATTAAGACCATCCATAATAGCCCATTTAGAGACATTATTGTCTAAGAAGACTCCTAGAGCATATCCCTTATATTCCAGGGCTTTCTACGCGCTTATTATCACCCTATGCAATGCGGTGTTTACCGAATTACCTTTGGTGTACGCATGTTGTGTTGTGGAGAGCAGCTTTTCATCCACCGCCGTACTTGAGACTTGTAGCATGGCCGGGAATATACCATCTGGGCCCGGCGATTTAAACTTAGAAAACGTCTTCGCTGCCCACTCCATCTTGGTATCGGTCACCAAGCCTGGCACTACCCGCTCCGTGATCGAAGTGCGAGTGCTGTCTGCTGGCTCTTCTAAACCATCTCCCGATGGGAAATTTGTATCGAGAAGCACCTCTAGGGGCTCCTCACTATTACGCGACCATTCCCCGTTCTCTTTGTTTATTAGTCCCTGGACTATATTTCCATTTGCTAGGACTTTTCTCAACCATGCTGTTTCGCTGGAGCACTCTATGTTCATGAGATTCTCTTCGCCCTGGAAATTTCACGCTTGTAGATCCTCAGTAGATCCCTGTACTCGTCCGGACACGCATCAATTTCCGCGGTCTTTGCTAGCTTAAACATTTCTTTTACCTGTCTTCTTAGAAGACTCAGCTCATTGCTCCACCATGGCGGCTTTGCTTTTTCTCTGAATCTTCTTAGAGGGCAAGCTTTGTTATACGCAGTCATAAGCGTCCTAGTTAGGAATTCATTAGACTCCTCCAGTTCTTCCACATTGGCAGCCTCTTTGGGTTGTCCCAGTTTCGTTTCTACCTGTTTCTGGAATTTAGTCCAGTTTTTTGACCTAGGGTTTCTAAAGGTTCCTCCCTTCTCTACTTTCTTTAGGGGGATGCTGAAGCTGATATACGCATGGTCGGAGAAGGATGGTCTATCAAGAACCATCCAATCATACCTTGATATATCACATTGCTGGATGTTGGACCAATGTATGTAGGGACATTTGAAAGCCTGATATTTGTTGATCTTAAATATGTAGACCATCGGCACTTGGTAAAGTATCGGGGAAAAGTATTGAGGTAATTACGCTTCATTTTCACTTAAATTTTCACTCCAATTATCATTCCAATTTCCACAACAATTGAGGGCTGTGGTCAACCGTTTCTTCTCATAGACCTTTTTGCAACGCGCACATGCCTCAACAATATCTTCGCAAAGCAGTTCGTCCACTGCTGTCACCAACATACTCACCCGATTTCTCAATATCTTCCGTCAATTCCCACTACATTTTTGGATGTGTCCATCCATTCTTCGAAAGCATCCTTTCAGGCATTCTTTCTTAACGTAGCCTAAGGCAGCTTCAAACATCTCAAAAGACAATATGAGCACTGGCCCACTCATACATTTATCGATTATTTTTAGCTGACGATAGGCATTCGTTTCTTCATTTCAGCACCGTTTTTTCTCCGATTGTTACAATTATGGGATGTAGTCAACCTTTTCGTCTGCCACTCAGGGTCAGTTTTCAATTATTGAGGTTTACCGAGACAAGCAAGAGACCGAATTCCCCTGGTTTGAACTCCCAGGGAAAAACTGTATTGTCTACTCAGAGCAAGTCTATAAGTAAACTCTTAGGGGTGAAACCACAGCCCACGCGATTATCTCACAAGGGAGCCGAACCCAATGACAGGAGGTGAGACCTGAATACAAGCATCACGCGATGCAGTGTATGAGGTCACAAATGGCTTTTCCTGCTCCCCACGAGTACAGTTATTAACGACCGTGGTGGGGTCGCGCGGGTGATACGCCGCGTCCACTGTGCTCCCTTTCGAGAAAAAACACCTTACTCATGGATATTATGATCGCCTTTTACGATCGATATACTTACCGTAGGTATATTTTTGACCCCTAGCCCTCAGGGGGAACATAGAGCGAACAATTGGAATTTTAACAAGTAAGGAAGGCCAAATTCGGGTGTAACCGAACATTACATACTCAGCTGAGAGCTTTGGAGACAAAATAAGGGAAAATCACCATTTAGCAAATTGAACCTAGGGTAACCCAGTAATGTGTTTGTATGACATGTGTATCAAGGTGTTAATGATTATTTAAAACGTAGTGGGCCTTATTTCTATAGGTGGACGCCTTTTCGAGATATCGCAATAAGGGTGGACCAGGGGTGACTCTAGAATGTGTTTGTACGATATGGGTATCAAATATAAATGTATTAATGAGGGCTTTAAAAGGGAGTGGCCCTTAGTTGTAATGTGAAGGCGTTTTCGAGATATCGACCAAAATGTGGACCAGGGTGACCCAGAACATCTTCTGTAGGGTACCGCTAATTTATTTATATATGTCATACCACGAACAGTATTCCTGCCAAGATTCCAAGGGCTTTTGAGTTCGCCCTGCAGAACTTTTTCATTTTCTTCTACTTAATATGGTAGGTGTCACACCCATTTTACAAAGTTTTTTCTAAAGTTATATTTTGCGTTAATAAACCAATCCAATTACCATGTTTCATCTCTTTTTTCATATTTGGTATAGAATTATGGCATTTTTTTCATTTTTATATCAAGAAGAATTTCTGAGCTCTAGGCCACACATATATATTAATAATAAAAAATCAATTAATTATACCATATATGTTGTATTTATTTATTGTGTATTTTTCGTAATTTTCGATATCGGAAAAGTGGACGTGGTCATAGTCGGATTTCGGCCATATTTTACACCAAGATAAAGTGACATCAGATAAGTACGTGAACTAAGTTTAGTTAAGATATATCGTTTCTTGCGCAAGTTATCGTGTTAACGGCTGAGCGGAAGGGCAGACGGTCGACTGTGTATAAAACCTGGGCGTGGCTTCAACTGTTTTCGCCCATTTTCACAGAAAACAGTTATCGTCATAGAATCTATGTCCCAATCAAATTTCACAAGCATTGGTAAATTTTTGTTCGACTTATGGCATTAAAAGTATTCTAGGCGAATTAAATGAAAAATGGCGGAGTTACGCCCATTTTGAAATTTTCTTTTATATATGTATTTTGTTGCACCATATCATTACTGGAGTCGAATGTTGACATAATTTACTTTTATACTGTAAAGATTTTTTTGTTAAAATTTAACTTAAAAAAATTTTTTTTTTAAAGTGGGCGTGTTCGTCCTCCGATTTCGCTAATTTTTATTAAGCAGACATACAGTAATAAAAGAAACGAGCCTACCAAATTTCATCTTGATATTTTCAACGACTGCCAAATTACAGCTTGCAAAACTTTTAAATTACCTTCTTTTAAAAGTGGGCGGTGCCAAGCCCATTGTCCAAAATTTTTCTAATTTTCTATTTTGCGTCATAAGGTCAACGCACCTACCAAGTTTTATCGCTTTATCCGTCTTTGGTAATGAATTATCGCACTTTTTCGGTTTTTCGAAATTTTCGATATCGATTTCGTTCATTTTAAATAGCGATCTGAGATGAGCGCCCAGGAACCTACATACCAAATTTCATCAAGATACCTCAAAATTTACTCAAGTTATCGTGTTTACGGACGGACGGACATGGCTAAATGAATTTCTTTTTTCACCCAGATCATTTTGATATATAGAAGTCTATATCTATCTCGATTAGTTTATGCCGTTACGGATTACCGTTATGCGAACAAAGTTAATATACTCTGTGAGCTCTGCTCAGCTGAGTATAAAAATAGGTTTAGATGCATGTTGCAGGCAAGAGCCCTTCACTACACACCAGAAAAAGCAACACAAATTATGAGCGTGTGTGCGGCTTTGCACAATATTTGCATATTTTACAAAGTAGAAATTTCTGTAGAAGGTTATCTAATAAAGAGCACAAACATGATATCACATTCGCCGAAATTGAATCTACAACCAACTCGGAAGCAGAAGGAATCAGAAACCAAATATTGCGAATTTTGTAGATACTTCATTTTAATTTATTTTGTTGATTTTCCGACAGGGTGGATAAATGATGTATATTGGAACGATTTTCTGTCATCCCTTGTGAAAATTTGGTTTTGAGACAAACCGGTTTCGGCGTTGTGCCATCATCAGTGTCGAGTTTCGTTCTCTTGGAGAACGGAAAGGACAGACGCAGTGCGCAAACCTCTTGAGCCACCTTATTCTGGGCCCTACGAGGTGGTGAAGCCTTCAATTGATCATGTTTATGTAATCAAAATCGACGGAAAAGAGGTTGCAGTCTCAACGGAGCGCCTTAAGCCTGCATTTATCATCGATGATTCGTATGTCACAGGAGTGTGAAGCCGCTTAGGACATATGATCGCTCAAAAAGACTAAAGTTCGCTCCCGGCCTGGTCACTGGAAGGGGGGCAGATGTGGCGGCTCACACCGCCATTTATCCGTGAAGTCACGAAACTGACATGAAATGTTCATGTAAACAGCTGATGCAATTTGCGGATTTTATTGTATTGTATTTGATTTGTGTTTGTATGTGTATGAATTTCTAGAATCTTCGTGGAATAGTAAAATGATTGTTCATTCTTGTTTGTAAATCCAACATATTAGGAAAATTAATTTTAATTTGGGAATCTTTCAATCCATTTTTAACTAACTTCCCGGTTACCTAGAGACTTTTAACTTAGCACATAGTTCGAGACCCGGTGACAATACAATTTATAGAAAACAAAGATCCACTAGGTGGCGTCCTAATTGAGATAACTACAAATCCCTGAAAAACGAGGGGAATCTTGCGATCGATTTTTGAGTAACTTGCCGGTGAGCTAGAGACATGAAACTTGGGCCGTGGGTCAGAACCCGGTGACAATGCAGCATTTGATCAAAAAAATTCGTTAGGTGGCACGCGGATCGAGATATTAAGAAAACAAATTTTCATTTGGGAATTTTTCAATCCATTTTTAACTAACTTCCCGGCGACCTAGATACTTGCAACTTGGTACACAGTTCGAGGCTTGGTAACAATACAATTTACAGAAAACAAAATTCCGCTAGGTGGGGCGCTAAGTGAGATAACTACAAATCCTTGAATATCGAGGGGCATCTTGGAATTGATTTTTGAGTAACTTCCCCGTGAGCTGGAGATATGAAATTTTAGCCGAAAGTCAGAACCCGATGAAGATTTTATCAAAAAAAAAAAAAAAACGCTAGGTGGCCCATGGATCGAGATATTAAGAAGAACGAAAATCGACACTGATGATGCCACAACGCCGAAACCGGTTTGTCTCAAAACCAAATTTGACAAGGGATGGCGGAAAATCGTTTCAATATACATCATACTTCATTTTATTGAAATAAAAAATTCATATACATATAGTATATATATAAAAAATATTTGGTAAATTCATTGTTGATTCTTAAAAGCTAAAGATTTTGACGACTTATGGTCTAGAACAAATCAACCTAATGCTGTCACAGAAACAACCAAGCGTAAATGGTCGTGGATTGGTCACACTCTCAGAAGACCTCCAATAAATATAGCCAGACAAGCATTGCGATGGAATCTACAAGGAAGCCGACGATCTGGTGCACCTGCGAAAACTTGGCGCAGAACTGTGGATAAAGAACTCGAATACGCAGGATACACGTGGAAACACATCACAAGAACTGCACCTAACAGAATAAGATTTAAGTCGGTGGTCGAGGCCCTATGCTCCAATAGGAGTTGAGGATGATGATGAAAGATTTTCAGTTTTCATAATGTAATACTTAAAAGCTAACAGTTTTAAATTCTATTTTAAACTAGCTATAAAAAATTTCACTTCAATTTCATAATTGTTTAAAACAAAAAACAAGAAATTCAGGTATTGTTCAGGGGGTCTATTCCCTAACTGTGAAAAACTGAAAAATGTACATTTATTGAAAACTCATTTGCATACAAAATTTACACTTTAAATTTTCATGCGATTCTGTAAAGTATTGTGCACATTGTTTTGCTGAATGAGCGCTGAATGTAAAGTCATATGTCAGTGAGAAAATGTTTAACAAACACCATGAAAAGAAAAAAGTTATTCTGCAGCGCATATGAATTTTGAATGTCACAATAGTGTACACTGGCTGTCAAGAAAACTCACGAGGTTTTTTGTTTATATTTGTAACTTATAGTTTTTAGTGTTACCGAGTCTTTCAGAGGCAGTGGCTTCTTAAGCGTCCAGATCTAAAACCGCTCAGCTACAGAGAAACTCATCAGTTTGGAACTATAGGTTCACAAATACAATAGATCAAAAGTATACATATGATTTTTTGATTATTAAGAGAAGATAGAACCGTTTTTTTATGGCAAAGATCGAGTCCTAAACATGAATTATTCTCGAGTGAGGGTTATAATCTTTACACAAACATAGAAATGGTTCGTTTAGTTGGAAATTGCTTCTGTCTTGCTTAAGAATTTTAGGTTTATAATGCCTGGAAACTCGGCATGGAACATTAAAGTTTATTTCGTTCAAAAGAAATGGGCTAGAAATCGATCCATTTAATAATTAAGCTATAATTATTACACCTAGCATTTCTCTACGACTTGCGATTAGGAAGATTTATTAGTTTTAACCGATTAGTGTAAGGAGGAAGATTATACGAAGAGTCCCATTTATCAGTGAGTTTTCTTGTTCACAGTTTTGCTTTACAGAATCAGAATTTCAAAGTTTACACCAATTTTTTGTGTACACTTTAAAACTCACAGATAGGGAATAGGGCCCTAGCACTTAAAGCTTAAATTTGAGAGAGTCCTATTTTTTTCATTTAAATAGCACTTTGTTTGATCTCTTTCGTTGTTTTCAGCATCTTTTCTTCTCATTTTTTTGATTTGTTACCCGCTCTTGCAGTAATTTGAGCCTAAGTTCTCACCATTGTTGCCAGGTTAGCCTTTTCGAGGCTAGATTTAGCGTTTTTTTCCTTTAGCCTCGAAATTTTGGGTTTAGCTTCGTGACTTTTTTCTAGTCTTTTTTACTCCGAAATTATTTTTTATAATTTCTAAAATAAAATTATTTCAATAGTTCCTTAGAACACCTTGTACATAAGCAACGCCGGGGAATATTTTATATGGGAGCGTGTCATTATTCTGTATTACAAAATTCTGGGTGACAAAATTCTGTAAATTGCAAAAAAATTCTGCTTGAACAAAATTCTGCTTTTTAAAATTCTGCTTTTTCAAAATTCTGCATGTTTAATGCGACATCAGCGTGGCGGTAGCCACGGTTATACCACACACCCGAACTTGGCATGGCGTAGCCCAGGGCTATCTATATATATAAAAATAAGTGTACATTTTGATTGTCACTCCATAAATCGAGAAATGATAGAAAGATTGCCATGAAATTTTCAGGAAAGATACAGGAAGGAGAGATGATGGTTAGTTGATTTTGAAATCCCATATCAGTTTAGCCATTCTTGAGTTATGATTTTTTTTTAGAAAAAATTCAAAACTTGAAAATTTGGTATATAAATTTGCCTATATTAGTATTTACGTTCCTTTTTTCCGGGAAGTTAACCAGAGACGGACTGGGACTGGGATTAGAACTAGGACCGGGACTGAGACTCGGAGTGGGACTGGGACTGGGACTGGAACAAAATACATACCACCCTCTGGGACAGGCAATAAGGGATGAAGAAGAATGAGAAGAAGGTGAGAGAAGAGAAAAGGGAGAAGTAGAAGGATACTGAGAAAGAAATAGAATGAGACGAATATGGAGATAGATGAAGCGAAAAAGACAGGAGGAGTGAATAAAAGGATCAGGAAAAAGTGAACCCTTTTATATAAATAATTAGTTTGTAATATTTTTTGTATGTATGTATATACACATGCAATAGGGTGATTCAAAAGTAAAAAATTTTGGAATTTTCATAGAGAACGTTCGGATTCTTGAAGATAGCTGGAAAAATAGCCCCCTGTTAAAATTTGGACTTTTTTGAAGGACATTTAGAGGTCGCTCAACACCATTTTATATTTTTCAGAAAATGAGAATTTTAAAAGCAATCCTTTAGAAAAGTAATCATATTTTCATCATTTCCTTATGGATGTGGCTGAAACTTTGCAAATATATTGCATAATAATGTAGTGGAGGAATGGGATAAAAAAATCCTATAAAAAAAATCCTATAGGTTATTAATAATCACTTGTATTAACTAGTTAATTAGCATGTTTTGTCTTTGAAGCAATTGGTATTTGCAATGTTTTTTTTTTCGTTCTTAACCAGAAAACGCATACTAAATCCTTCAAAGATTACTTTAAAAATCATTTTTATAGCCGCTCGTATCATTAAGGACCAAAATCATCAATTAAAAAAAAATCACCTCATTAGCATCACTCATACGCCCCGTTGATTCCATATTTTTTCACAACTATGTATGTGACAAGTACAAAAAATTATTTATTCTGCATAAAACCACTTACCATTCCATAAAGAAAGAACAATAACAAATTAAACAAAACAAGTTGTGGCAAATTTTTTATGAGTCTGTCACGCTCGTGTGTTTATTGCATGAAACATAATAAAAAGCGAACCTTATGATTGGTGTATTATTTTGATCACGTCTTCTTTATTTGCCCTTGGTAACATCTTTTGATGGTTGCGTACAGTCAAAAATAGCGCTTGATGCGGCTCTTCGGATTTTGAAATTGTATTGTTAAGTCTTTGAACGAGTGCGACTCCACGTTCAGCGGGATCGTTCACAACTTTTAAATTTGCTACAATTTTTTTAAGTGTTTCATAGTAATTTTTTGGCCAGTATCTTGCATTTAAACTTAAGAAGCTTATATCCTCAATTCCAAGTATTTTAAAAAAGTTTTTGCTGTTAGCAGAAACGAAGTTTTCTAACTTAAGGGCTTTAATGCTATTCATATTTATTTCAGCCCGTACCTTTCTATTACTTATCACTTTGTCTTCTTGAGTGGATTCATCATTTAATATTTTAGCAATTTTGTTTTTTGTTGCAACACATACTTGTTCGTCAAATAACGAAAGGCAGATGGCTTCCAATACTTTTTTAAGCATGCAGCTTTTTCAAAAATATCAGGTCGTTTCGCGGTGCTTCGATTGTAACTGGCGCATTGTACCATCCAAACACATATACAGTTGCAACAAACATACTAATTCGCTTAACGTAATTTCTTTCATTATCAGACATGGCAAATTCGTTGCGAAAAATTTAAATCTTTAGCGCGTAAATAGCCTTTGCCATCCATCTTGCGCGGTGCATAGCTCCAGGAATCCTAAACTTTGGGTTTTTCAAACTACCTGTAAAAACAAGGACCAACTCCAAGAGTTCCTTATAATCGTTACGCGGTTAAACCAAGAGTAGCTTTTCGGAAACAAATTGGTTGACTTCGTGGCAGTTATGTGTTATGTATGTAGCCACATCTAGATCACTTGATCCACTCTCAAAATTATTTTTGTCTAAATTGCCCCACGATTCTTTGAATCGTTTGAAAATAGAGGGCTCTGGTCCAGCGGATGGACCAAAACATACGGAAAAGACATCCTCTATTACGAGCTCAAATACGTGATCCCGACAAGCAAAAAATAGTAAGTCTCTTTTTAATTTATTTTGTAGACTAACGCAGGCCCCATTCTTCAGCCCTGTATTAGAACTTGTTGTGTCAAAACACATAACACGGGTCAAATCTGCGATATTCCACTCAATTAAATGTTCAAAAAGTGCTTTGGTAATTTGATCACCTGTTCCGTAGTTCAGTGCTGGTATACCTAACAGCTGTTCATCTCCGGTTGCAGTTGATACCACAATTGGCAGTTTTTCAACTTTTTTGATACCTTAAAAATTATGAAATATGTGTAGCAGCTGCAATGTTAAATATTATAACTATTACATACCATTACGGCCACCGTGGTGTGATGGTAGCGTGCTCCGCCTACCGCACCTTATGCCATGGGTTCACACCCCGGGCAAGCAACATCAAAATTTTAGAAATAAGGTTTTTCAATTAGAAGAAAATAGTTCTAAGCGGGGTCGCCCCTCGGCAGTGTTTGGCAAGCGCTCCGAGTGTATTTCTGCCGTGAAAACTCTCAGCGAAAACTCATCTGCCTTGCAGATGCCGTTCGGAGTCGGCATAAAACATGTAGGTATCCCGTCCGGCCAATTTGTAGGGAAAATCAAGAGGGGCACGACGCAAATTGGAAGAGAAGCTCGGCCTAAAATCTCTTCGGAGGTTATCGCGCCTTACATTTATTTATTTTATTTACATACCATTGCCTGCTGGTAACAGTTTACCATCCCAGTGAAGCGTGAGTGGACCGACTGGTTTAAAATCTAATCGGATTTTATTTGCTTCCGCTAGCCGTGTTGTTTGCCTAGTTCGACGAATTGAAGAATAGCTAACCGGCTGATTCGATGCACTGTTCCCCAACGCTTCAGTTATTACTGGAAGAAGCATTGCGGCTTTTCTATTACTAACTTTAACTCTGTCTAAAGTAAGAGCAACATTTTGGGTTAGAATCTTTTTATAAGGTGCTTTGTTCTTTAGTTTGAAGTATTTTGAAAGAGCGAACTCAGCTTCGCGGTTTGTATCACTACAAATACTTAACGACGGAGACAGAGATGATTGCTTTAATTCATTGGTGCCTGCCTTGATGTCACACAGATCAACATTTACACTGTCTTCAGTAATAGCATCATATACTGACTTGTGTTCATATTGTAACGAATTTGCTTGCAAATCCTCTTATTTGCCCCTTTTGCTAGGTTCGTATCGCTAAACTGTTGAATAAATAACTCCAATATTGAATAATGGAAAAATGGCCTTTATTAAAATGCTTCACAATAACACTCAAACTGTGCAACGAATAGCTTAATAACCAAACTGATAGCTTAAATGAAACTGACTTACAAAATAATACTGCTATTGCTCGCTAGATATCGTCTTAGTCGTAACTGCTTGACAACTCAAATCAAACTGAATTACTTCTTACTCGCCTGCATCGCTTTTATAGTTTACGCTGCATACTTCTAGGCTCTTCGATTTCCAGAAGTTACTAGTTGTTTCGGCTACAAAATCGCCAGCCATAACTACGTGCACAAATTGTTGCTCTCTCTTGTGACAACTCAGATAAGGTATATGCATGTGTTTGTAGTTTACAGTCTCCCGCACACACATAAGCGTATAAGTAAATTCATCGGTGTGTGACATCTCATCTCTCGCTGCCTTGTATGTAAATGTTGCTCGTCGGAATGTGTACATATGTGTAGACGCAATTATTGATTCGTTTATGTAGATACATAATGATTGAATTATTGATGTGCATTCACGTCACTGCTTAGATCGGCTTAGAGCTGGCAGCACTCCTTAGTTTTGCTAATATTCGTAACACTGCCCTCCACCTAAGTCTGATCGTCCCGATCAGACAAATCTCTTGATCTAAACGCTGCTAGCATCGCCAAATGTACCACTCTTCTACTCCGTGGTTTCTCAATGCTTTGTATGCGGTAGATGGTATCACTGAGCTTCTTCACAATCTTGTACGGGCCTTCCCAACTGCACCGAAATTTGGATGGAACAACTTTCCGCCGGTGAGGGTTGTATAACAGTACCAAATCTCCCGCCAAGAAACTTTTCGAATTATTGTTCTCATGGTACCTGTGTTTCATCGTATCACTCACTACCCTGGTTCGTTCCTTTACACTCTGTTGTTTGGCCGATGAACTACTTCGTAGAGCTTGCGCTGGACGGATTTGCTTTGCATAATCAGTATCGTTCCCACGTTTCCCCACAGTAGTGCGCTCTGGATTGAAACTACCCTCGCATTCCTTCTCGAAAATTCGTTGCTTCATTTTTCTGCGTCTTTTAGGTTTTGTCAATGCCAGTGTTTCTCTCGCAGGTACTTTTGATTTTGATCTATTTGGCCCATTCGATCTATCAACCTTTGCCTTCGACTTCCGTGGCCTTCGTCGAGTCTTCTCCACCAGTACCCGATTACTGCTGAACCCTTTTTCCAAACTAAAGTTAAGTGGCACATCTTGGTTCTCATAACGCATCACCCTTCTCTGCATATCGATCTTGATGTCATGGTCAACCAAGAAATCTACTCCCAATATAACTTCATCAACAATCTCCGCCACAACAAATTTGTGTAGGACCATGACCTTCCCAATCAATACTTCACATATCACTTCTCCCTGAACTTGGTTATACTCGCCAGTGACCGTACGCAACTTTGCTCCAGGTAACGGTTTTACTCTCCTGTTGACCAAGTCAGATCGGATCAAGGAATGAGATGCGCCCGTATCTACAGTCAGTATTCGTTCTTTGCCATCCACATTCCCTCTGACGGTAAGACTGCTTGATTTCCTTCCAATTTGCGACACAGATATCACAGGGCATTCA
This sequence comes from Eurosta solidaginis, assembly GCF_040869045.1. Classification (NCBI taxonomy): domain Eukaryota; kingdom Metazoa; phylum Arthropoda; class Insecta; order Diptera; family Tephritidae; genus Eurosta; species Eurosta solidaginis. Next base: position 62,338,325 of record NC_090319.1, on the reverse strand, counting down.
ATAGCTGGATCTAGCTCTCTACCTCTTACTCGCTCTTGCTCATCTCCTCCAGCTTTGCGTTTACGCCCACCCACATTGTTGGAACTATTAAGGCCAAGATCGCAATGACGTGCAATGTGACCGGACTTCCCGCATTTGAAGCATTTGATAACTTTTTCACTCCGCTTTTGCGATACTTTCAGCGCCTCCAATATTGCGTCTACCCACTCCGGCCTTTCTACTTCCACACGGCGTGCTTTGAAAACTGGCTTACACAGAAGCGACGCTGTTTCCTGAATCAGAGCTTGTGACACCGTTTCTGCGAATGTTGGCTTTGGGCTTGCGTATGTAGCCCGCTTCGTTTCCACATCTCGTATGCCATTTATGAAGCTCTGGATTTTCACCCTTTCAGTGTATTCCACGGGTGCGTCCGCATTCGCTAAATGTGCTAGCCTTTCAATATCCGACGCAAACTCTTGCAATGTTTCACCAGGCCTCTGGAAGCGGTTCAGCAACTCCATTTGGTATATCTGTCTCCTATGCTCATTTCCGTATCGTCTCTCTAGAGCGCCCATCAATGCTTCATAACAGTTCCGTTCGCCCTCTGGAATGGTTTGTAAAATCTCAGCTGCAGGCCCTTTCAACGCCATGAACAGTGCAGCAACTTTATCTTCCGAATTCCAGTTGTTCACTGCTGCGGTCTTCTCAAACTGTAGCTTAAAGACCTGGAAAGGAACAGAACCGTCAAAGGATGGTGTTTTTACCTTTGTATTGCTTGCTGAAACAGCTGGGCGGTTTAATTGCAACTCTTGTATACGACCTCTCAAAGCATCCACCTCGGCTTCGATTTTTTCCTCAAACTGCGTTATTTTCTCGTCCATACGTGCTTCGAGTTTTGATGATATACGCGCCTCTTGTGCTTCGAGTTGTACTGTTATGCGTGCCTCTTGTGCTTTCAGTTGTGTCTCCATTTTTGATGTAATCTGTGTCGACATTTCTGACATACGCGTTTCTTGTGCTTCAATCTTGGATGTTATGCGTGTCTCCTGCGATTCCAGTTGAGATGACATTTGTGACGACATTTCTGAAATGCGTGCCTCCTGTGATTCCAGTTGGGATGCCATATATGTCTTCTGTTCTTCCATCTTCGATGTTAAACGTGTCTCCTGCGATTCCAGCTGAGATGCCACTGTCGATGTTTGAGCAGTTATTGCAGCCAATATCACGTTCAAGTCCGTGCTCGTAACTGTCTGCGATGTTTCGCCTTTCTCCTCAATTTTTGTCGTTGTTTCGTCCCCATCAGGATAAAAGACAAACTCGTCCACATCAATTCCTTGCGACTCCATTACCTCTCGTAGCCGTGCTTGAAGTTCGATCTTATTGCCGGTTGTATTTAATCCACGGTTCTCCAACTCCTTTTTCAGTTGCTGGATCTTCAATTCACTGAACTTTGCCATGTCCAAGTTGTATTCCCAATCTTTGGAATTTATTCAACAATTCCTCTTCTGACACCAATTGTAACGAATTTGCTTGCAAATCCTCTTATTTGCCCCTTTTGCTAGGTTCGTATCGCTAAACTGTTGAATAAATAACTCCAATATTGAATAATGGAAAAATGGCCTTTATTAAAATGCTTCACAATAACACTCAAACTGTGCAACGAATAGCTTAATAACCAAACTGATAGCTTAAATGAAACTGACTTTCAAAATAATACTGCTATTGCTCGCTAGATATCGTCTTAGTCGTAACTGCTTGACAACTCAAATCAAACTGAATTACTTCTTACTCGCCTGCATCGCTTTTATAGTTTACGCTGCATACTTCTAGGCTCTTCGATTTCCAGAAGTTACTAGTTGTTTCGGCTACAAAATCGCCAGCCATAACTACGTGCACAAATTGTTGCTCTCTCTTGTGACAACTCAGATAAGGTATATGCATGTGTTTGTAGTTTACAGTCTCCCGCACACACATAAGCGTATAAGTAAATTCATCGGTGTGTGACATCTCATCTCTCGCTGCCTTGTATGTAAATGTTGCTCGTCGGAATGTGTACATATGTGTAGACGCAATTATTGATTCGTTTATGTAGATACATAATGATTGAATTATTGATGTGCATTCACGTCACTGCTTAGATCGGCTTAGAGCTGGCAGCACTCCTTAGTTTTGCTAATATTCGTAACAATATGAATAATTTTGCAAAACATAGATCCGAAGTGGTCGGCACGTTTTAATTTGTTTCCACAAAAAATCTTGAATTTTTTGATTTTTCACATTTTTTGTAGCACTGTTATTTACCACGCTAAATATCTTTTTTATTTTTACTTTGAAATGTTGTTCTTTGTATTTGTCTGTTTCGGACATTCTATTTTTGTTCTTTTTTAACTTTGACCAGATTAGGCACATCACCAACTACTCGGTTTTTTTTTATAATTTATTTAATAATTTGGGAAAAATTTAAACAACGTAACATCAGGACGGACAAGGCGACAGCTGTTTCGGTTATACCTTGTAAATCTCTTCAAAGCCTTTTCTCCCGGGAGTGGGAGTCGAACTCGCACTCCCACGATAGTTTTTCGCTCGTGTTGGTACTCGCAATTTAAAATATAGTTGCAGAACATCTTTCGTTGTATTGTGTGCGCTTTCTTTTAAAGTGCACTTTTTTTTAAATGATAGAAACCGAACAAGGATAGCACATGACTCTGGGCTGGTAAGGTTATATTTGGTAACTTTGATATCACTTTACCGACTAACCATTATGCAATTCAAAATTGTTCACAACGCGTCTTTAAAAAATTTACTTTTTGCACGAATAAACATATGGAGAATGAAATTTGTCTTTCAAATAAGAAAGTTATGTCAAGGCCAACAATTCTGTCGTGTTTAAAGTACAATGGAAAAGTACAACTTTAATAAGAACAAGTACTACCCGAAAGTCATCGACCAACTACAACTACCACGAGAAGATTTTGTTTTATTTGTTGTTGTTTTTTTTATGGAATGGTAGGTGAAGAAGAAGAAGAGCAGCAGCAAGCGCTATTTTTGACTGTACGTAACCATCAAAAGATGGTACCAAGGCAAATAAAGAAGACGTGATCAAAATAATACACCAATCATAAGGTTCGCTTTTTATTATGTTTCAGGCAATAAACACACGAGCGTGACAGACTCATAAAAAATTTGCCACAACTTGTTTTGTTTTATTTGTTATTGTGTTACGAGCCCCTTCAGCCTCTTACTTAAGATGGGCTTGCTTAGCATGTTAGTAGAAGTGGTGTGTGCACTGGCGTTAGTACGAGCTTCAGCCTGGGGAGGGTTCGAAACACCTTTACTGAACCAAGCCATCATCCTTCAGCTTGGGGGCATAACACGAAATTTAATTTGCACACTAACGAAAGCTACCGGAAAGCCTGAGTACCACCAATTATGCCTGGAAAACCCCATACCTAGCAGGGCGTATCTTATTTTGGCGGCTGCACTCAACCCACCCTACCATGGCTTTAAAGCTGTTAGTAAACCCCAATAAATCCACCCACACTAACTATGGAATCAGACCAACGCAATTAAGTTTAAAATTCCATAATTACAAATATTTATTAAAGCTCAATTCATTCTTCTTATATTCTAATAGAAGCTTCAAAATAGGTATAATGCTAACACTAAGATTACAATTAATCCTAAAGTACTAACATTTATTTGTTTGGGGGTATCAATCAGCTGACCAAAACCAACCTATCTCAACCATACATACATAAGGTTAGTACGAGCTTCAGCCTGGGGAGGGTTCGAAACACCTTTACTGAACCAAGCCATCATCCTTCAGCTTGGGGGCATAACACGAAATTTAATTTGCACACTAACGAAAGCTACCGGAAAGCCTGAGTACCACCAATTATGCCTGGAAAACCCCATACCTAGCAGGGCGTATCTTATTTTGGCGGCTGCACTCAACCCACCCTACCATGGCTTTAAAGCTGTTAGTAAACCCCAATAAATCCACCCACACTAACTATGGAATCAGACCAACGCAATTAAGTTTAAAATTCCATAATTACAAATATTTATTAAAGCTCAATTCATTCTTCTTATATTCTAATAGAAGCTTCAAAATAGGTATAATGCTAACACTAAGATTACAATTAATCCTAAAGTACTAACATTTATTTGTTTGGGGGTATCAATCAGCTGACCAAAACCAACCTATCTCAACCATACATACATAAGGTATTCCATAGGCTAACGACCTTGTCATTCTTGTGGGTTATTCAGAAAAAATATAATAGAGAGGGAAGAAAAGTCCAACTCTAACTCACTTAGGTTGGCAAATCAGAGCTCTCATAGATCCATTCGAAAATAGAAATTAATGATACAAAAAAAACTAAGTTGACGTGCATATATAGATATGTATGAACTTATGTGCAATTTGGCGCACGCAAAAAAAAAACAAAAATTTAATGCATCTACGTACATACATAACTAATATGTATGTAAGTACATGTGTAACTAAGCACCTTCTCTGGTTATGCTAAAATAGTTGGTGGACAAAATGACTTAAATTCACTTACATGCTTTTGTCGTTATGTACCCATTTGCTTAGTCCAACGCTGTCCCACGAAGCGAAGAAGGCCTTCCTTGCTTTGTATGAAGCGGCTGGTACGCGATCGTAAGCTTAACCCTATGGAAGAAGCCTTAGGGCTAGGGAAGATTTCATCCACCCAACAAAAAAGAATCCTGCGATATAATTAATCTTAAAAACCGACGGGGGCTATTTTTTTGTCATGCATTGTATGACTGGTGTGCGAAGGTCGCTTAAAAGGTATCAAAGATTAATCGCCGCCGGCATGAGCGCAAACAAATGAAAAACTGAGAGATTCTAAGAGAATTTCCAAACTTTTGTTAAAGTAAGAGTTTTAGTAAGTTTAATGTGCCTTTCGGTTTTCTCTGGAAAAAGTAAACTGAAAGTGGGTAAATGGAATGAAAAGTTATGACATTTTGTGGAACTAGGTCAGCTTTAGCAGCGATCATATGGTATTCTATGTAAACGTACATAGAATAATTCTGTTAATAACAGGTTGTTTAACATATTTGCATATAAAAAAAATGTTCTTAATCAAATTAAATATCCGACGGCAAAGTTGAGATCTAGGTTGAAGGTAAGTATAAAGAGTAGCTTAACTGGAAGTAGGAGAATACTTGGTATATCTTAAGGGTAAGTATTAGTCTAACGTATTAACCGTATATTTGCTTTCAAATTCATTTCAGCTTAAGTAAAATTATAATTATATTTATGAGTATATCTATCCACCTGTGTAATTAACATACAGTAACATAGTTACAAAATAATAGGTCTTTTCAGCTAGCTTTACACAAGGGAACTCAGACTTTAGGTTCAAAGGTAGGTATTACTAAATTAAATTAGGTTAGGATCATTTTAGATCAGCATGCTAACCATCTTTCTAGATGCATATGCATTTTTAAATCTATTTACTGCCCTATCTTCTTTTCTAGCGACCACGCATCGCTAGAACATTGAATTATGGGAACTAAATTTAATTTATTATTTTATGTGTGATTCGGTTGCATAATTTGCGAATATACAACTTTATGTATTTTCAAGCGCCTAATTGGATCGGGTTTTGAGGGGTTAGCCGCATGCAACTCGATGGGGGCTCCTGCACCCGTCTTCCAGCGTTCCGCTCGCTAATCTTCTCCAGTGTATGCGCAGTAGGTATTTGTCTGCAAGGGTACCAAATTTTAATTCCCATTCGTTGTTTAAAATACTAACACTACCCGTCAGCACTAAACTACACGGACACTAAGTTATAGGTTATCACTGCGTCTTACCTAATTTCTGGGCCGGATCTTGTGCAAGAATTGATGATTTTGTGTTGGTATGTTCGATCTACCGTGGGTAACGTCCTACGAACACACTCGCGAATTTAGACGCCTTACTAGGCTTAACTTAAAATTGAACACTCGACCCGGACTTAAATTTCTGCACCAGATGTTTACCGCACGGTAGTTCCTCAGGGAAAGAAAGAGCTGAGCTCCGGAAATCGCTCAAGACCCATATGGTTATCATTGACATCTTGATTATCGATATATGCATTTTGTTATCAAAAATCATATGCAAGCATTGACAGACGGACGGAAGTTGAGTTTAGACTATTGTTAGATAATACAGAGTGTTACAGAGTCATGAAACTTGTAATAAGAAAAATCAAAAGCATAAAAAGAAAAAAATTTAAATGAAAAGATGGAAAGTATGTTTGGTGCTGAAGTGTTCATGTACCCATGGTACAATTGTTCTTTCTTTATGAAATGGTAAGTGGTTTTATGCAGAATAAATAATTTTTTGTACTTCTCACATACATAGTTGTGAAAAAATATGGAATCAACGGGGCGTATGAGTGATGCTAATGAGGTGATTTTTTTTAATTGATGATTTTGGTCCTTAATGATACGAGCGGCTATAAAAATGATTTTTAAAGTAATCTTTGAAGGATTTAGTATGCGTTTGCTGGTTAAGAAAGAAAAAAAAAACATTGCAAATACCAATTGCTTCAAAGACAAAACATGCTAATTAACTAGTTAATACAAGTGATTATTAATAACCTGTAGGATTTTTTTTATCCCATTCCTCCACTACATTATTATGCAATATATTTGCAAAGTTTCAGCCTTATCCATAAGGGAATGATGAAAATATGATTACTTTTCTAAAGGATTGCTTTTAAAATTCTCATTTTCTGAAAAATATAAAATGGCGTTGAGCGACATCTAAATGTCCTTTAAAAAGGTCAAAATTTTAACAGGGGGCTATTTTTCCAGCTATCTTCAAGAATCCGAACGTTCTCTATGAAAATTCCAAAATTTTTTACTTTTGAATCACCCTAATATGCAACCGTTTAAAGTTAATCCATGTGATAGTCAAGGAAAATGTGCCTGATATGTTTTGAAACAAGAAGTTATGTTTAAGTTCTGTTTATAAGTTTTTATTTACAAATGTCTATACTAAAATATAAAAAAAAAATTTATGAATTTACCAAACAAATTTCTGGCCTTTTTTTTAGCTTCTTTTTTTTTTCTAAATTCAGCCTTTTCTAACTTTTTTTTTTGCCAATCCAGCCTCTTTTTTTCATCACCTGGCAACACTGGTTCTCACTATATATTCACTCCACAATCATATCTTCACATTCGTCATTCGCATTAGTACTTAGGCCATGCTCTTGTCCAGGTGGATATACGCTGGTCTGAAGGCTTAATAAACCCATTATAGCCTCTTCTGAATGCGTAAATATATTTAACCTGTTTGGTCCACCACCAGTTGCACGGTATTGTACTATGTTGTCCGACATTTTTATACTCAGTTGAGCAGAGCTCACAGAGTATAATAACTTTGATTGGATAACGGTTGGTTGTATAGGTATAAAGGAATCGAGATAGATATAGACTTCCATATATCAAAATCATCAGGATCGAAAACAAATTTGATTGAGCCATGTCCGTCCGTCCGTCCGTCCGTTAACACGATAACTTGATTAAATTTTGAGGCATCTTGATGAAATTTGGTATGTAGCTTCCTGGGCACTCATCTCAGATCGATGGTTAAAATGAACGAAATCGGATTATAACCACGCCCACTTTTTCGATATCGCAAATTTTGAAAAGCAGAAAAAGTGCGATAACTCATTACCAAAGACGGCTAAACCGATGAAACTTGGTAGGTGGGTTGATCTTATGACACAAAATAGAAAATTTTGGACAACGGGCCTGGCACCGCCCACTTTTAAAAGAAGGTTATTTAAAAGTTTTGAAAGCTGTAATTTGGCAGTCGTTAAAGATATCATGATGAAATTTGGCAGAAACCTTACTCCTATTACTATATGTATTCTTAATAAAAATTAGCAAAATCGGAGAACGACCACGCCCACTTTAAAAAAAAACATTTTTTTAAAGTCAAATTTTAACAAAAAATTTAATATCTTTACAGTATATAAGTAAATTATGTCAACATTCAACTCGAGTAATGATATGGTGTAACAAAATATAAAAATAAAAGAAAATTTCAAAATGGACGTGGCACCGCCCTTTTTCATTTAATTTTTCTAGGATACTTTTAATGCGATAAGTCGAACAAAAATTTAACAATCCTTGTGAAATTTGGTAGGGGCTTAGATTCTAGGACGATAACTGTTTTCTGTGAAAAAGGGCGGAATTGGTTGAAGCCACGACCAGTTTTTATACACAGTCGACCGTCTGTCCTTCCGCTCGGCCGTTAACACGATAACTTGAGCAAAAATCGCTATATCTTTACTAAACTCAGTTCACGTACTTATCTGAACTCACTTTGTATTGGTGTAAAAAATGGCCGAAATCCGACTATGACCACGCCCACTTTTTCGACTGAAAAATTATAAAAATGCTATAATTCTATACCAAATACGAAAAAAGGGATGAAACATGGTAATTGGATTGGTTTAATGACCCAAAATAAAACTTTAGAAAAAAACTTTGTAAAATGGGTGTGACACCTACCATATTAAGTAGAAGAAAATGAATAAGTTCTGCAGGGCGAAATCAAAAGCCCTTGGAATCATGGCAGGAATACTGTTCGTGGGATTACATATATAAATAAATTAGCGGTACCCGACAGATGATGCTCTGCGTCACCCTGGGTCACATTTTGGTCGATATCTCGAAAACTCCTTCACATATACAACTACCACCACTCCCTTTTAAAACCCTCATTAACACTCCAGTAGGCGCGCGTTCTACAATAGTAGAACGCTTGTGCATTTCGTTGAATATTCTCGCTTACCTTATGTCACTCACCACACAGTCTTATTCCTCTTCTATTACTAGACATTAAACTTTTTCAGTGTCATTGCGGCGACCGATGCGTACTCATATTGGAGAAATTTGACGGCAAAAGTTCATTTCTACAATTGTAGAACGCGGGCCTACTCGTGTGACATTTTTTTATACATGTAACAAATGGATTTGTCCTGATCATCAGATTCTTCTTTGTCTGGACTGCGCTAAATATGAAGAATCGGAGGTGGAATACATGACCGATAAAAAAAATTAGTATTTTATTATTATAAGTAAAAATTTTGTGTTTTTTTTAGTTATGTAGAAAAACTCTGATTTTATGATTTAATGTGTTTAAATTGGTTATATTTTATTTGTTTTAGTTTTATAATAAAATCCTTTTTATTATTACCAAAAATACTTTTCAATTTATATACATTTCTTTTCAAAACCTTCTATTAAAAATGTTCTACATAAGAAGAGCGCGCGACTACTAACGTCCCATATAGGGGCGCGCCTACTGGAGTGTTAGTACCTTTAATTTGATACCCATATCGTACAAACACATTATAGAGTCACCCCTGGTCCACCTTTATGGAAAAGGCGTCCACCTGTAGAACTAAGGCCCACTCCCTTTTAAAATACTCATTAACACTTTTCATTTGATACTCATATCGTACAAACAAATTCTAGAGTCAGCCCTGGTCCACCTTTATGGCGGTATCCCTAAATGGCGTCCTCCTATAGAACTATGGCCCACTTCCTCTTAAAATACTCTTTAATACCTTCCATTTGATGCACATGTCATACAAACACATTCCAGGGTTAATTTTCCTACATGGTGATTTTCCCTTATTTTGTCTCCATAGCTCTCAGCTGAGTATGTAATGTTCGGTTACACCCGAACTTAGCCTTCCTTACTTGTTCTTTTTATTTTTGACTTCATGTCAGCCACACCTGAAATGACAAAAATAAAGTTGTATTATACTGAATTGACTTCTATGGTTATTTAGTTCACCTTACTCCACTTTTTCGTCGTTCTTACTGGCGCTCCTAAACAGTTCAGCTCCACTGTTATATCATCCCACTTTTTTGTCGCCTGAACCTTTGTGCAAACTCCTTTTGCTGTATGGGGTTTTTTTCCTTAATTGAACCCAGTATTTGAAGCTGTTGTTTTATACTCACGACCTTGGGCCTATATAAAATGTATTCAAATTGTTTAAAATTACTACTATGTAGTAAATAGTAGAACATAAATACGAAAATTTTATGCCCCTATTTTCGTTTACAAATCAACTCTGGTTGGGTTGAAATTTCGCAACTTGGTATTACAGATTACAACTCAACCTGTCAAAAAAATGTCGGTTGAGTTGTCTAGTCTAACATGTTTTTGTGGCATTACCGTTTACAACCTTGTGTTGGTGTAGTTGTCAAAGACGTCAAAATCTTACAACTGATTACTAGCAGTTGTCTCATAGAATTTTGCAGTTGTTTTGAAAATGTAACGTTTTAGAAGACGGTTCACCACCTAATTTATAACAAAAATTTTCAAAGTTGGTATCAAAAGACACATATCGACCTCCGATTTAAGAAACCGAAAACAAAAATTTAAAATTTAATTTCTGTCATATCACTTCTCTTCAAATTTGCATGTGGTTGTATTTTGCCAGATTTTTTGTACAAACTAATGCAGAAAGGCGTTGGACCCCCCCAGGGTTGTTTTTACAAATCGCGGCCAAAGGCCGCCAACGCAGAAAGATGTTCTGTGCAAACTGTGGATCGGGCCTCATATTTCGGACCCTCTTGGGCTATTTTGTGGGTTTTTGTAAATATTTTTCGACAGAAACAAAATTTTAATTTCCGCTTGCGAATCCTAAAAACGGAGATCCAAACGCGTCTTTTGATACCACCTTTGATAAGAGTTAAATGGTACACGGGCTCATAAAGCGTTACCAAAAAAAAAGAAAAAATTTAAAGCCGGTAGCTAAACCTTTTTTAATCAAACAATAATCAACAATTTTGTACACATTTATAGAAAAAATAACGTTTAAAGGAAGGATTACATTGAATAACTTTTTGACTTTATGGAGCGACATTCCGACGTTGGACGAGGCTGGCCGCAGTTCGGACGCAGCCAAAATAGATGAAATTGTGCGAACCTGACGTTCTTATCACTATTGGGAATCCTGGTTTAGAGTAAAATACAATTTTTGCAGTTTGGGTTTTAATCCACTTCGCACAAATATGCTCCTCAATAATATCTAAAACCAGTCCAACACCAAAATCATTTCGGCAATATTTTTGATAGCTGCCATCAGCAAGGAATCTGAGTGTGGCGCATAATTTTAATTTCCCTCGAAAGCGTTTGCGGAAATGGTCCTTAATTTTGTTTAGTAATGACCAAAATGCTTCCTTTCAAATCTGCAAAATAACTTCATTTGAAGCTCATCATTTGTCACTTACATATTTTCTTATTTGGTGCTAGGTAGTTCCAAGGGATTGGAAAGATCACGCGAATGTTTTCCGTATTCGCGACATGTCAATCACCAACATTTTCGCCATTATAAAATAAATTTAATATAATATAATATCTTGTACTAACAAAATAACTTTTGAAAATGCTTAAATTTCCGCCAGAAATTGACCAGCTGTTCTTTTATCTGTTAAATCATCAGTTTCTGAGGTTGGCAACACCAATTCATCTCCAACTGAAGTAAGTTGTAATTCGTAATACCAAACAGAGTTGTCTGAAAGTTGAGTTGTTTTAATTACAGCCCAACTAAGTTGAGTTGTATACCGTAATAGGGACATTAAACAATTATTTTTCAATTCGAAACAAAATTAGATACACAACGAAAATTTCGACAGAGGTGAGGTGTCATAATACCAATTTCAAATTCGATGTTCGATAGCCAGCGAAGATCAAAGATCGAAAAATGCTCATAATATGCAGAGACGTAAAACTATAGAGAATCGCCAACGACGGACAACAATAGAAATTGTCAAACTGGCGGTAGGTAATTCACCACATTACCTACTTGCAGATTGGCAAAAAAAACGCGGTGTTTTCGTTAAAGTTTTACAAAAAAGTGATTGAAAACGTAAAAATAGTTAAATTGTGGTTATTATTTCAAAGTAATATTTTTCTACCGTCGGAATTGACGAATTTCATGCACATTTCCCTACCCGCGATTTGATGGTTTACTGTTTCCCACTATTCGTTCTGTTGGCGGTTATCTATTATATGTGTTTTTTTTTCATCTATAGACGTTTACGCTTAAACTTTATATGGACTGCTACCCTACAAAAAACGCGAGTACTCCATAAGTAGTGTAAGGAATACTCCTTTAGGAGTATAGGAGTGTTCCAAAACTAATCTGTATTCATACAAAAAATGTGCTCCAATTAACATTGCGATGTCCTAGGAGAGGAGTAGGTGATCCCACTCTCGCTTTGTTTGTGAGTATTCCATAGAGTACATACGTGAGAGTACTTCCCAAAGTACTTTCACTGTAGTACTCCATGGAGCACCCACAGAGGATCATATGCCAAAGTAATAAAGAGGAATTGTGTCGGAAAGAATTATCGGAGTAAATTTAATTTAAAACAAGTAAGGAAGGCTAAGTTCGGGTGTAACGGAACATTACATACTCAGTTGAGAGCTATGGAGACAAAGTAAGGGAAAATCACCATGTAGGAAAATTAACCTAGGGTAACCCTGGAATGTGTTTGTATGACATGTGTATCAAATGGATGGTATTAAAGAGTATTTTAATAGGGCCATGGTTCTATAGGTGGACGCCATTTAGGGATATCACCATAAAGGTGGACATTATTTGTACGATATAGGTATCAAATGAAAGGTGTTAATGAGTATTTTAAAAGGGAGTGGGCCTTAGTTCTATAGGTGGACGCCTTTTCGAGATATCGCCATAAAGGTGGACCAGGGGTGACTCTAGAATGGGTTTGCACAATACGGGTATCAAACGAAAGGTGTTAATGAGTATTTTAAAAGGGAGCGGGCCTTAGTTCTATGGGTGGACGTCTTTTCGAGATATCGCCATAAAGGTGGACCAGGGGTGACTCTAGAATGCGTTTGTACAATATGGGTATCAAATGAAAGGTGTTAATGAGTATTTTAAAAGGGAGTGGGCCTTAGTTCTATAGGTGTTCGCTTTTTCGATATATCGCCATAAAGGTGGACCAGAAGTGACTCTAGAATTAGTTTGTACGATATGGGTATCAAATGAAAGGTGTTAATGAGTATTTTAAAAGGGCGTGGGCCTCAGTTCTATAGGTAGACGCCTTATCGAGATAAAGGTGGACCAGGGGTGACTCTAGAATTTGTTTGTACGATATGGGTATCACATGAAAGGTGTTAATGAGTATTTTAAAAGAGAGTGGGCCTTAGTTCTATAGGTGGACGCCTTTTCGAGATATCTCCATAAAGGTGGACCAGGGGTGACTCTAGAATTTGTTTATACGATAAGGGTATCAAATGAAAGGTGTTAATGAGTATTTTAAAAGGGAGTGGGCCTTAGTTCTATAGGTGGACGCCTTTTCGAGATATCGCCATAAAGGTGGACCAGGGGTGACTCTAGAATGCGTTTGCACAATATGGGTATCAAACGAAAGGTGTTAATGAGTATTTTAAAAGAGAGTGGGCCTTAGTTCTATAGGTGGATGCCTTTTCGAGATATCGCCATAAAGGTGGACCAGAGGTGGCTCTAGAATTTGTTTATACGATATGGGTATCAAATGAAAGGTGTTAATGGGTATTTTAAAAGGGAGTGGGCCTTAGTTCTATAGGTGGAAGCCTTTTCGGGATATTGTTATAAAGGTGGGCCAGGGTTGACTCTAGAATGCGTTGGTACAATATGCGTATCAAGCGAAAGGTTATAATGAGTATTTTAAAAGGGAGTGGGCCTTAGTTCTATAGGTGGACGCCTTTTCTAGATATCGCCATAAAGGTGGACCAGGGGTGACTCAATAATGTGTTTGTACGATATGGGTATCAAATTAAAGGTATTAATGAGGGTTTTAAAAGGGAGTGGTGATAGTTGTATATGTGAAGGCGTTTTCGAGATATCGACCAAAATGTGGACAGGGTGACCTAGACCATCATCTGTCGCGTACTGCTAATTTATTTATATATGCAATACCACTAACAGTATTCCTGCCAAGATTCCAAGGGCTTTTGATCTCGCCCTGCAGAACTGTTTCATTTTATTTTACTTAATATGGAAGGTGCCACACCCATTTTACAAAGTTTTTTAAAAAGTTATATTTTGCGTCAATAAACCAATCCAATTACCATGTTTTTACGTATTTGGTATAGAATTATGGCATTTTTTTCATATTTCGTAATTTTCGATATCGAAAAAGTTAGCGGCCGAGCGGAAGGACAGACGGTCGACTGTGTATAAAAAACTGGTCGTGGCTTCAACCAATTCCGCCCTTTTTCACAGAAAGCAGTTATCGTCCGAGAATTTAAGCCCCTACCAAATTTCACAAGGATTGGTAAATTTTTGTTCGACTTATGGCGTTAAAAGTATCCTAGACAAATTAAATGAAAAAGGGCGGAGCCACGCCCATTTTGAAAATTTCTTTTATTTTTGTATTTTGTTGCTCCATATCATTACTGGAGTTCAATGTTGACATAATTTACTTATATACTGTAAAGGTATTAACTTTTTTTAAATTTGACTTAAAAAATTTTTTTTTAAGTGGGCGTGGTCGTTCTCCGATTTTGCTAATTTTTATTCAGCATACATAGAGAAATAGCAGCAACGTTTCTGCCAAATTTCATCTTGATATCTTCAACGACAGCCAAATTACAGCTTTCAAAACTTCTAAATTACCTTCTTTTAAAAGTGGGAGGTGCCACGCCCATTGTCCAAAATTTTACAAATTTTCTATTCTGCGTCATACGTTCAACTCACCTACCAAGTTTCATCGCTTTATCCGTCTTTGGTAATGAATTATCGCACTTTTTCGAAATTTTCGATATCGAAAAAGTGGGCGTGGTTATTGTCCGATATCGTTCATTTTAAATAGCGATCTGAGATGAGTGCCCAGGAACCTACATACCAAATTTCATCAAGATACCTCAAAATATACTCAAGTTATCGTGTTAACGGACGGACGGACGGACATGGCTCAATCAAATTTTTTCCCGATACTGATGATTTTGATATATGGAAGTCTATATCTATATCGATTCCTTTATACCTGTACAACTAACCGTTATCCAATCAAAGTTAATATACTCTGTGAGCTCTGCTCAACTGAGTATAATGAAAGTAAATGAAGAGGGGCAATACAACTTTTATATTTTATACTACGAATATTCTTATGTTATTTAGCATTTGCGTGAATAAAGAAACTAATATTTCTCTATACTATAGTATGTATACATAAAACCAGTCCGCGGTTGCATTTTATGAGAGTTGTCATAGTAAAATTTTATTATCAGTTATTTGTATGCAATATTTTACTTTTGGCAACTCTGTTCGATCGTCATCGTGTCGTAATCACGGTCGTTAAAAAACGAGCAATGATCGGCTGATGGTGGTCCGCAAACGCATTGTAGGGTACCCTGCAAAAACTGTTGGATTACGTGTTCCATTTTCTTCATGTTGGAGTACTCTAACAATACTCCTTTGCATTCCGTTTGCGGACCACCATCAGCCGATCAATGCTCGTTTTTTAACGACCGTGATCACGACACGATGACGATCGAAAAGAGTTGCCAAAAGTAAAATATTGCTTGCAAATTACTAATAATAAAATTTTACTTTGGCAACTCTGATAAAATGCAACAGCGCACTGGTTTTATGTATACCTATTATATTAGTTTCTTTATTCACGTATGCGTATGCGTATTATATTAGTTTCTTTATTCACGCAAATGCTAAATAACATAGGAATATTCATAGTATAAAATATAAAAGTTGTATTGCCCCTCTTCATTTACTTTCATTTTAAATTAAATTTACTTCGATAATTCTTTCCGACACAATTCCACTTTAGTACTTTAGCATATGATCCTCTGTGGGTGCTCCATGGAGTACTACAGTGAAATTACTTTGGAAAGTACTCTCACGTATGTACTCTATGGAATACTCACAAACAAAGCGAGAGTGGGATCACCTACTCCTCTCCTAGGACATCGCAATGTTAATTGGAGCACATTTTTGTATGAATACAGATTAGATTTGGAGCAGTCCTATACTCCCAAAGGAGTATTCCTTACATTATTTATAGAGTACTCGCGTTTTTTGAAGGGTAAGCGTCAAACTTTAAATACACCTCTGAAATTGTTGAGCATAAAATTAAGCTGGAGACATTGGTGCTTTATCGGTAACCGTATCGGTAACCTTATAACAGCTGATTCGACCAACCTTATGAGAATCAATGCAACCGGTTATTGGTGCCGCTAAGGTCGTAACCGTATCGTAGCCAACCAATTGGGTTTTGGTTTACCGTCGTAAGGATAAACAGCTGATTACGTTAGGGATACGGATACAGCGATACGACATACGTCACCAATGACTCCGGCTTTAGTACTACTAAATTTCAATACGCATTATACACAGATGTAACTGAAATATGTGTCTATGTTTCACTTCTACGCTAATTCTATGTATCACCTCTTAAAATGGTGCGTGTCCATTCATCACAACTGATTCAGCTACATAATATGTTAGTACCTGGGCGACCGAGTTTTGCTCCGCAACGTTTCGTTGTGCTGGCAACGTTTCTCGAGTATCTTCTTGCGCCGAATTATTAATTTCAAAAATTTTTTTTAGTTATACACTATGAAAGTCTCACAATTTTATTACATTCCAAGAACTTGTAAATTTTACGAATGACAACTATCAGTTAGTTTAATTAAATGTCAACTTACTTCCCTAAGCGCCATCTGTTGGTAAGTAGTTAAATGGTAAGATGTCGTTTTCAAAGTAAACATATGCCTCTAGTATTCAACGGTAGAAAATTACCATGGTGAGATATCTTTTTGCTATGGTGAGAAATCTTTCTAATTGTAATTTGTGAGAAATTGCAGTTATTAATTTCATATTTGCCAAAAATATGCATTTTAATATATTTTGCTGGAATTTCCAACGGCGCCTTGATATTGCATTTCAATTTTATTAGCGTTTGTGAAATTAAGAAAATTAAGTCGAATCATGTGTAAGATTTTTTTACGAAGATTTTTAACTTTAATGTTCTCCTTTAAAGCTTTAATAGAATCTGAGTAAGTAGAGTAGTATTTCGTCTACCTACCCCAACCCTTAATGACAACCCTACTAAAAAATGTCCCTATTGTAATGCGGAGTGAAATACCTTTCGTTTGATACCCATATCGGCATATCTCATGCAATTTTTTTTAAATTTCGAATAGGTGGCAACCCCTAAGGGCAGCCCTACTAAATAATGTCCCTATTGTAATGCGGAGTGAAATACCTTTCGTTTGATACCCATATCGGCATATTTCATGCAATTTATTTTTAATTTTGATAGGTGGCAACCCTACTCAAAAATTTCCCTATTGTAATGCGGTGTGAAATACCTTTCGCTTGATACCCATATCGGCATATCTCAAGCAATTTTTTTATAATTTCGAATAGATGGCAACCCTAAATGGCAAACCTACTCAAAAATGTTCCTATTACAATGCGGAGTGAAATACCTTTTGTTTGATACCCCTATCGGCATATCTCATGGAATTTTTTTTTTCGAATAGGTGGAACCCTAAATGGCAACCCTACTCAAAAATGTCCCTATTGTAATGCGGAGTGAAATACCTTTCGTTTGATACCCATATTGGCCTACCTCATGAATTTTTTTGTTTAATTTGGAATAGGTATCAACCTTGTGAAACATTCTGAGTGCAACACCTAGTACGCCAATTACACGGCTCAAGTATCCTTGTGCCAATTACCAATTTGCACAAGGATTTGCCCGGTGTGTGCACTGGTTGCGCCATTTGCGCAGAGAACTGCGCTAAAATCAAAACGATTTTGATATTTACGCATGTCTGCAAATATTGCACATGCTTTTTTCTTCGTGTGTGGTGAATGTTACACAGTTTACCCGTTGTTTCTGATAATATAACATCAGTAATTGTTGCTTAAAAATGTTAATATCGAAGGCATAAGGACCATCTTAGCTTGCAACAGGAATTCACACAAATTCAATAATACATAATAATTTTTTATACAATTAGAAAACGTTTCATTTGTTGCGCTAGTTGAAAAATGAATATTGCGCAGTGCTGCAATGAGTTGAGCTGGTCTTGCAACTAAAATATAAAAATTGTAAATACTATGGAAAATAAACGCTTCTGGTGCGAGTTTTTCCACTTATACTGTGAATTACCAGCACTGTGGAAAATTAATAGTGTTTTTTTATACAATTAGTGCCTGTTTTATACAATTAAAACACATGTTTCATCTGTTGCGCTACATTAAAAATGAATATTGCGCAGTGTTTTTGAGCCGTGTATGTCAAAATTTTCATTTGCACAAATTCCGTCGTTTTATATTTGCGCATGGCTTTTGTGTCATGTATGGGCCGTCTAGGTAGAAAGTCTAAAGCCGGAGTCATTGGTGCCGTATGTCGTATCGCACTATCCGTATCCCTAACGTAATCAGCTGTTTATCGTTACGACGGTAACAAAACCCCAATTGGTTGGCTACGATACGGTTACGACCTTAGCGGCACCAATAATCGATTGCATTGATTCTCATAAGGTTGGTCGAATCAGCTGTTAAAAGGTTACCGATACGGTTACCGATAAAGCACCAATGTCTCCAGCTTTAAGCGGGAGTCATTGGTGCCGTATGTCGTATCGCTGTAGTCGTATCCCTAACGTAATCAGCTGTTTATCGTTACGACGGTAACCAAAAACCAATTGGTTGGCTACGATACGGTTACGACCTTAGCGGCACCAATAATCGATTGCATTGATACCCATAAGGTTGGTCGAATCAGCTGTTATAAGGTTACCGATACGGTTACCGATAAAGCACCAATGTCTTCTGCTTTAGAAGGTGATACATTATCTCTGTGTCAAATTTCATTTAAATCGGTTGAACCGTTCCCGAGATCGTTCGGCTATACAAACAAACAAGAATTGCTCATTTAAAGTTATAAGATATGTTATACACAGCCATACAACAGAGGGTTGTATCTCCGCTTTTCGGTACACCCTGTGCTGTAGCTAGTTATTTAACCACTGCCGCTAGATGGGTCTCCTAAGCGAGGATAAGCGTTTTTTTACGCGTAAACGTATACGCGTGTAAAAAAAACACGGCAAATATTTCAATAATATTACCATGGCGCAACCACACAAGGTGGCAGTACGGTGACATACCTACAAACATAAATAAAACTTCCATGTACTTTGTTTTGTAAAAAAGTACAAATCAGCTATCACCGTGCTGCCACCTTGTATAGTTCCGTGATGATTATTATATGTTCTCTGATTGTTATATGTTCTCTAATAATATGGTCATAATAGGCTATTCTTGCTTCCATCTTGTCAGTGTTGCCAGAAAAAATTTCATTGGGTCTAGAATCTATAAAAAAAGGGCTTGGGAGAGTTAAATTTCTTCAAGAAAATCCAAAACCCGTTGAAACAACAGCTAAAAGTATATGTATATTTTTATACCTTTCATGAAAATGAAATGGTATATTAATTTCGTTACGAAACCGAAAATTGTAAGTCCTTAAAGGAAAATAGATAGACCCACCATTAAGTATACCGAAATAATCAGGTTGAAGAGCTGAGTTGATTTAGCCATGTCCGTCTGTCCGTCTGTCCCTCTGTCTGTTTGTATGCAAACTAGTCCCTCAATTTTTGAGATATCTTGATAAAATTTGGTGAGCGGGTGTATTTGGGTGTCCGATTAGACATTTGTCGGAACCGACCGGATCGGACCACTATAGCATATATCCTCCATACAACCGATTTTTCAGAAAAAGAGGATTTTTGTAATATCTTACCCAATTTAACAGATTGAAGCTTCAAACTTCACCATATACTTTCGTATATTGCACGTATTGTTGCCTGAAAAAATTGATGAGATCGGTCGTATATATAGTATATATCCCATACAACCGATTGTTCAGATAAGGAACTTTTCGTAATTACTGCCCTATTTTAAGAGCTAGAGGCTTCAAATTTCAACGAATGCTTACGTATATAGCATATATTGTTGTCTGAAAAAATCATAAAGATCGGTGGTATATATAGTTTATATATGGTGGTATATATAGTATATATATATAGTATATATATATATATATATTTTTGCAAATTTTAGCCCCATTTTAACAGCTAGAAGCTTCAAATTTCACAGAATACTTACGTATATAGCATATATTGTTGTCTGAAGAAATCATAGAGATCGGTTGTATATATAGTATATATCTCATACAACCGATTGTTCAGATAAGAAACTTTTCGCAATTTCTACCCCATTTTAACAGCTATAAGCTTCAAATTTCACCGATTGCTTACGTATATACCATACATTGTTGTCTGAGAAAATCATAGAGATCGGTTGTATATATAGTATATATCTCATACAACCGATTGTTCAGATAAGAAACTTTTCGCAATTTCTACCCCATTTTAACAGCTATAAGCTTCAAATTTCACCGATTGCTTACGTATATACCATACATTGTTGTCTAAAAAAATCATAGAGATCGGTTGTATATGTAGTATATATCTCATACAACCGATTGTTCAGATAAGAAACTTTTCGCAATTTCTACCCCATTTTAACAGCTATAAGCTTCAAATTTCACCGATTGCTTACGTATATAGCATACATTGTTGTCTGAAAAAATCATAGAGATCGGTTGTATATATAGTATATATCTCATACAACCGATTGTTCAAATAAGAACCATTTCGCAATTTCTACCCCATTTTAACAGCTATAAGCTTCAAATTTCACCAATTGCTTACGTATATAGTATGTATTGTTGTGTCAAAAAATCATAGAGATCGGTGATATATATAATATATATATGATGGTATATATAGTATATATATATATAGTATATATATTTTTTTGCGATTTCTGCCTCATTTTAACAGCTATAAGCTTCAAATTTCACCAAATGCTTACGTGTACAGCATATATTGATGTCTGAAAAAATCATTGAGATCGGTGGTATACATAGTATATATCTCATACAACCGATTGTTCAGATAAGAAACTTTGCGCAATTTCTGCCCCGTTTTAACAGCTAGAAGCTTAAAATTTCACAAAATGCTTACGTATATAGCATATATTGTTGTCTGAAAAAATCATAGAGATCGGTGGTATATATATTATATACTTCATATAAACTGTCATTTTTGCCCCTTTTTTACGGCTAGAAGCTTCAAAATTCATCAAATTTCATCAAATAGTTACGTTTACGTCATATATTTTTGAAAGACGTGATTCGTAGTCATAGTTTTTACATGCAGACCACAAAAAACGTGAAGCTTTGCATCCCCACACAGATTACCTACCTATTTTTATACTCAGTTGAGCAGAGCTCAGAGAGTATATTAAGTTTGATTGGATAACGGTTGGTTGTACATATATAAAGGAATCGAGATAGATATAGACTTCCATATATCAAAATAATCAGGATGGAAAAAAAATTTGATTGAACCATGTCCGTCCGTCCGTCCGTCCGTTAACACGATAACTTGAGTAAATTTTGAGGTATCTTGATGGAATTTGGTATGTAGGTTCCTGAGCACTCATCTCAGATCGCTATTTAAAATGAACGATATCGGACTATAACCACGCCCACTTTTTCGATATCGAAAATTTCGAAAAACCGGAAAAGTGCGATAATTCATTACAAAAGACAGCTAAAGCGACGAAACTTGGTAGATGAGTTGAACTTATGACGCAGAATAGAAAATTGGTAAAATTTTGGACAATTGGCGTGGCACCGCCCACTTTTAAAAGAAGGTAATTTAGAAGTTCTGCAAGCTGTAATTTGGCAGTCGTTGAAGATATCATGATGAAGTTTGGCAGGAACGTTACACCTATTACTATATGTGTGCTAAGGAAAAATTAGCAAAATCGGATTACGAACACGCCAACTTTTAAAAAAAATTTTTTAAAAGTCTAATTTTAACAAAAAATTTAATATCTTTACAGTATATAAGTAAATTAGATCAGCATTCAACTCCAGTATTAATATGGTGCAACAAAATACTAAAATAAAAGAAAATTTCAAAATGGGCGTGGCTCCGCCCTTTTTCATTTAATTTGTCTAGGATACTTTTAACGTCATAAGTCGAACAAAA
The DNA here is from genome assembly GCF_040869045.1 of Eurosta solidaginis. Lineage (NCBI taxonomy): Eukaryota > Metazoa > Arthropoda > Insecta > Diptera > Tephritidae > Eurosta > Eurosta solidaginis. The sequence goes on along the minus strand of NC_090319.1, from coordinate 62,316,193 downwards.
ATTAACCAATCCTTTTGAAATTTGGTAGGGGCATAGATTTAATGACGTTAACTGTTTTCTGTCAAAAAGGGCGAAATCGGTTGATGCCACGCCCAGTTTTTATACACAGTCGTCCGTCTGTCCTTCCGCATGGCCGTTAACACGATAACTTGAGCAAAAATCGACATATCTTTAATGAACTTAGTTCACGTGCTCACTTGAACTCACTTTATCTTGGTATGAAAAACGAACGAAATCCGACTATGACAACGCCCACTTTTTCGATATCGAAAATTACGAAAAATGAAAAAAATGCCATAATTCTATACCAAATACGAAAAAAGGGATGAAACATGGTAAGGTAATTGGATTGTTTTATTGACGCGAAATATAACTTTAGAAAAAACTTTATAAAATGGTTGTAACACCTACCATATTAAGTAGAAAAAAGTTCTGCAGGGCGAAATAAAAAACCCTTAAAATCTTGGCAGGAATACTGTTCGTGGTATTACATATATAAATAAATTAGCGGTATCCAACAGATGATGTTCTGGGTCACCCTGGTCCACATTTTGGTCGTTTTTTGGAAAACGCCTTCACACCACTCCCTTCTAAAACTCTCATTAATACCTTTAATTTGATACCCATATCGTACAAACTCATTCTAAAGTCACCCCTGGTCCACCTTTATGGCGATATCTCGAAAAGGCGAACACCTATAGAACGAAGGCCCACTCCCTTTTAAAAATACTCATTAGCACCTTTCATTTGATACCCATATCGTACAAACAAAGTCTAGAGTCACCCCTGGTCCACCTTTATGGCGATATTTCGAAACGGCGTCCACCTATAGAACTAAGGTCCACTCCCTTTTAAAATACTCATTAACACCTTTCGTTTGATGCCCATATTGTACAAAAAAATTCTAGGGTTACCCCTGGTCCACCTTTATGGCGATATCTCGAAACGGCGTCCACTTATGTAACTAAGGATTACTCCCTTTTAAAATACTCATTAACACCTTTCATTTGATACCCATATCGTACAAACGCATTCTAGAGTCACCCCTGGCCCACCTTTATGGCGATATCTCGAAAAGGCGACCACCTATACAACAACCACCACTCCCTTTTAAAACCCTCATTAATACCTTTAGTTTGATACCCATATCGTACAAACACATTCTAGAGTCACAACTGGTCCACCTTTATGGCGATATTTCGAAACGGCATCCACCTATAGAACTAAGGCCCACTCCCTTTTAAAATACTCATTAACACCATTCGTTTGATGCCCATATTGTACAAGCAAATTCTAGGGTCACCCCTGGTCCACCTTT